>NC_089231.1:16957154-17313404 GCF_963924675.1 Phocoena phocoena
CTATAGGGAATTCCCTGGCAGTCCAGTGGTTAGCACTCAGCACTTTCACGGCTGTGGCCCAGGTTCAACCCCTAGTTGGGGAACTAAGATCCCGCAAGCTGTGCAACGTGGCCAAGAAAAAAAAAGTTCTCTATACTTTTAGAAATAAATTAATTTTAAGCTAAACACTCACCATATTTTTCAGTTTATACTCTTCTACATCAGTATGACTTGCTGTTTATTCCAAGTCTACCATCAGTTTTAGTAATTCTACCATTAACAACCATGTCATACAAATCAGACCATGACTAAATGCTTGATTACTACTCACTTCACACATTGATGGACGAATGTAGTTCTGACATGTCAGTTAATATTTTTTGCGTACTTTGACATAAGATGAAACGATGAAGACGGATGTTGGAATTTCATCATTTATCATGACATAGAGCGACGTCTCTGCTGAGTCAACTGTTTATGGTTACCAGTAAGTCTTCTGACCAACAGTAGGCTATTAGTAGTTACGTTTTGGGGAAGCAAGTTAAAGCTCAAGTTAACGTGAATTTTTGACTACACGGGGGTCAGCACCACTAACTCCTGTGCTTGTTCAAGGGTCAACCGTAGTTTGATTGTCACAATGTACACTTTCCTTGTCATAAATTTTGTAACTTTTACTACCCTTTTAACTAATTTTCTATATTTTTCACTTTCTACAATTGCATGTATCATTTTTAAAATCAGAAAAAATGTAAATGCTAATTTTCTTAAGTTCTTAAAAAAACTTTTTTTTTTGATGTATAGTTGATTTCCAGTGTTATATCTTCCAAATGCTAATTTTAAAAGGTGCCACAGCCTGTAGTTTCCTTAGCTCATCGTTCTGGACATAAAGTTTGCAAATTAGGTATTGAAAGCATTTCTTCAAAGGAATGCTCCTCTAACTTTATAAAAAGAAAGTAATAGGGGACTTCCCATATAATCTTCTTCCCGGTCCGGGAAAGATCCCACAGGCCATGGAGCAACTAAGCCCATGAGCCACGACTACTAAGCCTGCGCTCTAGAGCCCGTGAGCCACAAACTAGCTGAGCCCACGTGCCACAACTACTGAAGCCTGCACGCCTAGAGCCCGTGCTCCACAACAAGAGAAGCCACCGCAATGAGAAGCCCGCGCACTGCAACAAAGAGTAGCCCCCGCCTACCGCAACTAGAGAAAAGCCTGTGCGCAGCAACGAAGACCCAACACAGACAAAAATAAAATAAATAAATTTATTTTTAAAAGTAATAAAAGGCGGGCTCCCCTGGTGGCGCAGTGGTTGAGAGTCCGCCTGCCAATGCAGGGGACACGGGTTCGTGCCCCGGTCCGGGAGGATCCCACATGCCACGGAGCGGCTGGGCCCGTGAGCCATGGCCGCTGAGCCTGCGCGTTTGGAGCCTGTGCTCCGCAACGGGAGAGGCCACAACAGCGAGAGGCCTGCGTACCGCAAAAATAATAATAATAATAATAAAAGGCAAGATTCGGTTTACCAAAATTGACTTTACAGTCAAATTTGTAATGTGGACAGAAACAGTTATGCTCAGGGACTGCCCTGGCGGTCCAGGGGTTACGACTCCATCTTCCAATGCAGGGTATGTGGGTTCCATCCCTGGTCTGGGAACTAAGATCCCACATGCTGCACGGTGAAGCCAGGGGGGAAAAAATTAAGAAAATAAAATAGTTGTCCACAGAACTTTGCATTAGGTACAGTAAAAATAGAGGCTGGTGGGAAATAGTTAAAATTACAGTACAAGTTTATTTTTGGAATCCCATGAAATTTTTCTAAAGGGGCTTTTTAAAATGTAACAGAAACAGATGCACTATGGAGGAAAATTTGTTCCTTTAGTGGTGCCACTGAAACCGAGGATAATCATCAGTTAGATCCGTTCCACCTGTAACCTGTCTTCACTGATTAGCTTGTTTTCTTCAATTGTTGCTACAAAAACTCACATGTCCTCCAAGCAGTGAGTAACATAAATAATAAGATGTTTGCCCAGCAGCCTTTTAAGACGGGACCACCGACCCTCCAACTGGGCACGCACAAGTGTCTGCTTGGTGACATTTTGATAACAGAGGACAAAAACCTCCATCCTCAGATCACCCTGGTGCCACCATTTTCTGAATATTCGTCCTGTGAAGAAGCCTGTAGCTTAGTTACACCTGCACAGAAGGATTACCTCACCGTTTTCTTATTTCCAATCACCTTTCCCACCCTCCCCATGCTCCCCACGCCTCAGACTACCCTGCTTCCTTGTCTCATAAATACCCCAAGCCCCTTGCCTTCTGGGAAGTCGATTTGAGATTTGTTCTCCTGTCTCCTCGTTTAGCTGACTCATAAACCATTTCTCTGCTGCAAATTTCCATGTCTCAGCCTTTGGCTTGCTGCGCACGGGACAGACGAACCTGGTGGGTAAGAGCACCTTACAATCCAGCACCTGTTTGGAGGATGTTGAAAGATTCACTCTGTCACAACAAGTTACCGGATGATACTAGGAAGTGAGGTACGGTCTTTTAAGAATAACGGCATCTTTGTTCTTCATTACATTTTCTGCCATTATAATCAATAGATTAAGTGGTCTAACAACAAAATTGACATTCTGCGAAGGGCTAGGAGAATTATTCAAAGAAACGTGTTTAGGAAAATAAAACTGAGCCTATCATGTGACTTTCATAATTCACTATCTTTCTTCAGACTTTGCTGCTTTTGCTCTGCCATCTCTCAAATCCTGATTTCATCCCAATTCGCTCTTTTCTGACAACCTTTGGCTCTCGGATTTTTTCCTACCCTATTTCAAGCTTGATTATGACTGTCTCCTAATATTCTCTTTAGAAAATGTTTTTTTACCATAAAATATATATCAACCCCTCAAAAAGTGCTATGTCACTGTTTATTAATAACCCCTGCACCACGGCACATGAACCATAGTTGAGCAAAGAATTTACACTGGAAACATCTTGTAGACTTGAATTGATTTGATTCTCCTTTTGCAGGCAAATTTAGGATTATAAATTCCTCTTTGCCTTAATCTGTAATATTATTCTGGGCTCGATGGCTCTGCCTAAAGGACCAGACCCTTCAACTATAACCCAAGACTTTTTTTTTTTAATCAAATTCAGACTATTTATAATTCACAAGCCACATCTCAAATAATTGACTCTTAGGCTTTATTTTCTCCCATTCAGAAAGCCCCCTCCAAGCCCCCAAAAGAAGAGGAAAGGAGGAAAAGGCAATGAATATGATTCCATTTCCCCAGCCCCTCAGCCACCAAGTGGAGCAAAAATACAAATTCTGGGAAAGATAGAAATGTTTACCTCTGAAGGAGCAAGAAAGAGGAGGGGTGGGGGTGTCTCTTGTATCTGCAGTTTTTGGGAGCAAATGAGGCTAAATGTTATTGTGCATTAAAGCTGGGTGGTGGGTGCATGAATGCCTACCATGTAAATTACTAGACTTTCAATTAAGAACAAAAGAAGGCGAGAGAGGGTACTAAAACTTACATGTTGATCAATCCGAGAACTTGGGGTCTGAGCCCCGCATCTTGCCTGGAAATCACCTCCTCAAGTGGAAAGCTATACTCTTCAGAGCTCAAGGGGGTCCTTAAATTATATATAGACACAGGATAAATGCAAATCCTGAGACAGTGTTGCAGTAACCTGTTGGGTACATGCTGAGCCCAGTTCTTCCCACAAGGCTGGTGAAAACTGTGAGCCAGCATCCCGGATAGAGAAGGTGAAAGTGCCTGATTCATTCAAGAGGGAACTCGCAAGAGCATTACAAAAGAGCTTAGGAAATTCAGCATAAAAAATGAGCCATAGGGCTTCCCTGGTGGCGCAGTGGTTGAGAGTCCGCCTGCCGATGCAGGGGACGCGGGTTCGTGCCCCGGTCCGGGAAGATCCCACGTGCCACGGAGCGGCTGGGCCCGTGAGCCATGGCCACTGAGCCTGCGCGTCCGGAGCCTGTGCTCCACAACGGGAGAGGCCACAACAGTGAGAGGCCCGTGTACCGCCAAAAAAAAAAAAAAAATGAGCAACAGAAAAATATACCCCAGCAGAGAAAACATAAGCAACTCCAAACTACAAGAAGCTAAAGAAACAGTATGGGTTTCCTCCCCACCATAGGGTTCTGAATGTTGAGAAAAAGCAGTATCATACCAATGGTCTAAAGAACATTCTCAGTCTTCAACAAGCAGAAATATTGCTGTTACTATTCCCTGGAATAAGAAGATATGCTCCACTGACAGATGTGGAATGTGACTTGGCCAACTAAGACATGCCCTCTGGGAGTGTGAGTTGAAGTGGAATTAAGAGCCAGCCAGGGCCCCAAACCACTTATTCTGTTTCTGATTCACACAGAAATGAGTGTTACTTAGGAGAAATCTGATGTTGATGCTCTTGGCAGAAAACCAAAGGGCCCTTTCCAGTTGCAAGCCATTTCTTTGGAAGCATCCATAGGCAGTGAATGACTGTCTACATAGATAATGTTGAAGAGTGAATTGAATCTCTTGGCCCCAACAAGGGGTCCTGTTGGTCTGTTCTGCTTGATTTACACATTGGACAGCTGCCTGGTTTTCCTGCTCTGCCCACCAAATGGGACCTGTTGGAGCTTCTGGGCCATAGCCAAGCGAACCAAGGCCCTCTACTCTCTGCCTGGTTCATCTTGCTGCCCTCATCCACACCAGCTTCTGTATCTCATGAGACTTCACCAGCACAAGTCTCAGTGATGGGGCATGGAATCCATTTTCTTTGCCATCAGCCCTGTGTTGCTGCGATTCCAAGGGGCCCCATATCTCAGAGCACTGTGGTTATGGTACCCTGAGGACACATCACCACTTCCTGGGACTGGCTTGAAAGAGTCTGGCACTGAGCAATTTGTGGTTCCAGGGGAACTACTGATGGCCACCACCCCCAATGGGCTAAGCCTCTTATGGTGGCAGAGTTAGTCCTCGTCCCTCTGCAGGTGACTCTTGATCTCCCTGTAGCAAATTGTGGTCTCATCCTGTCTGACCTCTTCCAGGGATGGCTCAACCTCACCCAAAAACAGAGTCTCCCTACCAGAACTTCAGTCTTGTTGCAAAACCCAAAAGACACCAAAATAACTCTGCCTCTAACACGAGTATTCCACCCTAGGTGGGATCATCTATTTCTGAAAGCTGATACTTTTTGGTCACTTACTATATCCTGAACTTCCTTGCATGTCTGTACATATACTGTATGACAGGCATTGGCCAGGCCTGGAGATACAGCCCCGTGGAGTTTACAGGTTATATTGTAATGGCTGCTCAGCCTTTGATTGTTTATCTACTGTCCTACTGATGAATATTTCAGCCATTCTCAGTGTTTTCATGGCTACATAGTGTCTTGCGACGCCCAGCCTTATACTTACATCTTTGCACGGTTGTGTGCTTCTGTACAATAATTTCCTGAAGCAGAATTGCTGGATCAAATGGAATGCATTCTTAAACTTTTAAAATCAGTTTTGTTGAGATATAATTTACATGCACTAAACTGACCTATTTAAAATGTACAGTTTAGAGAATTCTCTGATGGTCCAGTGGTTAAGACTCTGTGCTTCCATTGCAGGGGACGTGGGTCTATCCTGGTCAGGGAACTAAGATCCTGCATGCCACGCAGCACAGCCAAAAAAAAAAAAAATTAATTAAAACGTACAGTTAAAAAGTTTTAATAGACTATATATGAATATATACATATATACACACACACCTGTGGAAATCTATATCTGCAAAACCACTAGCGTAATTAATACACAGAATATTGTCATCACCCCCCAAATTTCCTCTTTCCTATTTGCAGTTTGTTCCTCCATCCATTCCCTGAACCAGGCAAACATTGATCTGCTTTCTGTCCCTATAGATTGGCCTACATTTTTAGATTAAAAAAAAAATGGAATTATACAGTATGTAGTCTGGTGTCTGGCTTCCTTTGAGATATGTCCATGTTGCTGTACGTATTAGTAGCTCCTTCCTTTTTATTGATGGGTATAGTGTTCCAGTGGCTGGAAAGGAAGGTATGGGCATGCCACAATTTATTTATGTATTTTTCTGTGACATACCCTTGGGTTGTTTCCAGTTTTGAGCTATAATGAATAAAATTGCTATGAATATTTTTGTACGTGACCTTGTGTGAGCACAGGTTCTCACGTCTCTTGGGTACCTAGGAGTGTAATTGTTGGTTCATATGGTAGATATATGTTTAACTTTATAAGAAAGTAGCTAGCTTCCAAAATGGTTGTATCACGTTTTCATTCTACCAGCAATGGACTCTTAATCTTCTGATAGTTATTACCAAATTCGTCTCCAAGATAACTTTATTAACACTCTCCAAAAGTGAATGAGGGTCTATTTCCCACACTCTCACCAACATTGTTTTTTTTTATAAAGTTATTTACTTTATTTATTTTGTTTTTGGCTGAGTTGGGTCTTCGCCGCTGCACGCAGACCTTCTCGAGCTGCAGTGAGCGGGGGCCACTCCCTGCTGTGGTGCGTGGGTGGGGGGGCCTCTCACCGTGGCGGCTCCCATTGTTGCGGAGCACGGGCTCCAGACACGCGGGCCTCAGTAGCCGGGGCTCCCAGTAGGTGTGGCTCGCGGGCTCCAGAGCGCAGGCTCAGCAGTTATGGCCCACAGGCCTAGTTGCTCCGCGGCATGCAGCATCCTCCCAGACCACGGCCCAAACCCGTGTCTCCCACATTGGCAGGCAGATTCCCAACCACTGAGCCACCAGGGAAGCCCTCACCAGCATTGTTGATTGTCAATCTTTTTAATCTCTGCCAATCTGATAATTAAAACATGATGATTCCTTGTTTGGAAATGCACTCCTTTTCTGATAGAGCACTCGTAAAGCATCTATATTTGGTTGGTAATAAACTCAAAAGCACTTGGCCACGGAGGACTCTGGTCCATGATGCCGTGCCAGGTAGGTCAGACCTGTGACCTGGCTTGGAGGTGGGAGACACTTAGTAGGAGGAGATCAGGTTCAGAGAAATCACCAATGGCTAGAAAGAACAGAAGTTCTAGGGTCACATGTCCTGGGGACCAAACAGCAGAATTAGGAAACACAGTCCAGGGTTCTGAGCTAAGGATGTGGGTACAAAAGCATCACAAAGCCTAAAACAGAAAGTTTGATTTTTTTTTTTTAAAGAATAGATCTCAAAATGGGGTCTGTGTAAAAGACATTAAGGCAATGTTAACAGAAGGGAATTTTGTATCAATATTTATAAAAGGCATTGAAGCCGAGAACTTCCAGTTCACAAATAGGCTGTATATATGATGGCTTATGACCCTTCACAAAATGCTGTCGATCTCATGTCCCCATGAAACAGTGTTTTAACGAGAAACGGGGATCCTAATCAATGCCCAATGCTCAATTTAAAAAATAAGTTATAGTGAACACCATAATTGACACGTGTGACAGTCTGAGTTTCTTGGTGACGACAAAAAGAAGCCATCGCTGGCAAACTTAAGTGGGAAAAACAATGCATTGAAAGGATAACCAGTAGCTCAGAGATTTGACGGAAATATTGGGCAGCAAGGCTTGGGAGATGGGTTGGAACAAAAAAGAGCACCGGCATCTGGGAACACTGCCAAGATCTGCTGAGAGGGACTGTCAGCCGTGGATGCGTCGCTGCCATATGGGCCCCACAGGCCTGGATGTTCACCATGGCAAGCTGGCCACCCTGCTGCCTCAGCGGGTGATCACCTTTCACTGTACCTTTGCTTCACTCCTTGAGGGTGAGCATCCCAGCTCCCAGAACATGATTGGCCAAACCTGGGTTCCATGCCCACGCTCTTGTCACCAGCAGCAACTCCAGGGACCAGCTGTCATTCTCTGTCTCCCATCGTGGGGAGCAGGAAGCCCTTGCCCCATATTGTAACATTACTGCCAACCAGGAAGGGTGTTCAGAGGCAACGTAAAAAACATGAGAGGAGGGGTGGGATAGGGAGGGTGGGAGGGAGGGAGAAGCAAGAGGGAAGAGATATGGGAACATATGTATATGTATAACTGATTGTTTGTTATAAAGCAGAAACTAACACACCATTGTAAAGCAACTATACCCCAATAAAGATGTTAAAAAAAAACAGAAAACAAATGAGAGGGGCTTCCCCGGTGGCGCAGTGGTTGAGAGTCTGTCTGCAGATGCTAGGGGACATGGGTTCGTGCCCCAGTCCGGGAAGATCCCACATGCCGTGGAGCAGCTGGGCCCGAGAGGAATTCCCCAGCAGTCCAGTGGTTAGGTCTCCACGCTTCCACTGCATAGGGCACGGGTTTGATCCCTTAGATTGGGGAACTAAGAACCTGCATGCCTTGTGGCAGGGCCAAAAAATAAAAGAATGTATGTAAATGCTGAATTTCACTAAAACCATACATTAAAAAAAACAAGTGGAAAAAAAAATGAAGGCACAACAAAAAAGTCCTCTACAACAGAAAGAAAAAAATCTGTTATACCGTTGTGTAGTAGCAAGCTTAAGGCAGAAAAGTCTCCAAACACTGACATTATACTTAGTCTAAAGCATTTTCAAACTGCACTGAGAAAATCGTATTATGCAGGGATTCGACCCAGTCACATGTCCTACATGAGAATAATCACTGTTAACACTCAGCTTTCTCCTTTTATCAATCACCTTACAGTATTAACTACACATGTGGTGGGAGAGTAATATGACGGATTTTAAAAGTACACATGTCAGGGGATTCCCTGATGGTTAAGACTCCGCACTTCCACTGCAGGGGGCATGGGTTCGATCCCTGGTCCAGGAACTAGGATCCTGCATGTGTGTGCGTGTCTCGGTGGTTTCCTTTTTCAACTACCACCTTGTGGAACTACATACTCTTGTTCCAACAAGTTGGGAACTTACTCAACACTCCTCTCTTAGACATGTCTTTCAAAAGTCACCATAAAATTGACTCCAACTTTTTAAATGTTTAATACCAGTGTTAAAAAACTAAGGTAGGGGACTTCCCTGGTGGTGCAGTGGTTCAGAGTCCGCCTGCCAATACAGGGGACACAGGTTTGAGCCCTGGTCCGGGAAGATCCCACGTGCCATGGAGCAACTAAGCCCGGGTGCCACAAATACTGAGCCCGCGTGCTGCAACTACTGAAGCCCAGGCACCCTAGAGCCTACACGCCACAACTACTGAAGCCCACGTGCCTAGAGCCTGTGCTCTGCAACAAGAGAAGCCACCACAATAAGAAGCCTGGGCACCACAACAAAGAGTAGCCCCTGCTCGCCGTAAATAGAGAAAGCCTGCGCATGCAACAAAGACCCAACACAGCCAAAAAAATAAAAATTAAATTAAAAAAAAAAAAAAGGTATGTTGCTGGCTTGCATGAAACAGCATTGAACAACACCATACAGCAGCATGTGTTGTGTGAATGGACCTCAGAAATGCAACACTGACCAAAATAATCAAGTTCTAAAAGAAAATATAAACAAAAAGCACAACTCCAGTCACAAAGAGGACAAAATTATGTACATCCTGAAGATATATAGTTTAGTCAGTTATGCATATACGGTCAAATTATGAAGCGAACTAAAGGAATATTCACAAAAATGTTTTTCTCTAAAGGGGGGTGGGTGGGATGTAATCAGAGAGGCACAAAAGGGGGTTTTCTAAATGATATAAACATTATCATTCTATTGTATTGATTTAATCTGAGGTAAGTGTGGGCATTAATTTCATTATCATCCTTTAAACACACATATATGCTTATATGATCTTTTGATAGATTAATGACAAAGGTTAAAAAAATCCAAAGATACCCCTCCCTCACAAAAAAAAAAGAAAGAAAAAGATGAGGTGGGGGACTGCCTTATACTGTGGTGGGAATGCAAGGATCCTCATCACAATATTATTAATAAATTGGAAAAAGCAGAAACAAATCTACACATCTACGAATAAAGGAATTGTTAAGTTACTATCTATGTGTTGGATAAAAGTAAGCTGCTGTTCAAAAAAGTCTTCCAAAAATCTTTAATAATGCAGGAAAATACTAATGTAGAATTATTGTTAAATGAAAAAGTGTGTATATCATCTTAGTTTTGATAAAAATAGATGTGTAAGGGCATACGGTAAATAAAAGACTAGAAGGAAACAGCATAGCATTTACAGTGACTGTTGCTGGGTAGTATTAGATTTATTTTCTTTGTTATACTCTATAAATATTTTGGAAAACACAAATGAACATGAGCTTGTTTTACAATGAGGGGAAACATCATTTATAGGGAAAAAATCAGATTATTGGTTAAATTTTCTTAAAGATACATGGTATTGCTTTATGGTCCCAGGACACTCTCCCTTTTCTCCCTCCTGCTTTAATTCATTTTATTCAGGGTAGCTCTGTTGCTGAAACTCGGCCTCTGTTCACAGATGCCAAATAGAAACGCGGAGACAGTTTTGCGTGAAGTAGAAAGGAATAGCTTTATTGATTTGTCAGGCAAAGGGAGCCACAGAAGGCTAATGCCCTCAAAACTGTGTATCCCGCCCTGGAGTGGGTAGCGAGGAGTCTTACAGTGTTTAAGGAGCAGGGCGTGGTCAGCTCGTGGACGTTCTTCTGATTGGTTGGTGGTGAGGTAATCAGGAGTCAGCATCATCAACCTTCTGGTTCCAATTGGTCTGGGGTCTACGTGCTTGTGGTCGGCATACAGTTAACTTCTCCCACCTGGTGGTGGTTTCAGCATCTGCAAACAGCTCAAAGGACATGGCTGAGAATATTATCTACGGTCCTTGAGGAAGAACTAAAGGTCCTTGACTTTGTTTAATGGCTAAAGTATTATTATTTGGTCTTGCTTGACTGTTTTCCTTTCTGCATTTTCTCACTTCTCTGATTAAATTTATTCTTTGACTAAAGTTTTTCTACAGACAAAAGGCAGGCAGAGGACACAGCAGGGGGTCTATTTTGGGAAGGCCTCATAGGATCCTGCTTGGTTACATCTCTCCTCCTCTCATCCGTGTGCGACTTTCAGAGTAGGGCTCTGCTGCTGGCCAAGAGCAGAAAGTTTCCAGACTATGAAGAGCTGGGTGGGGTCTGTATGTGGGGCGCAGGCTGAGCAGCGGGGAGCATCCTGGGAGCTCAGTGCAGCTGGGGTGATCCTCCTGGAAGTTTCTCCCTCACTTGTTTAGAGAAGGAAAAGCATTCCCTTGCAAGAGGAAGGAGAAGCCCCTCACTCGTCAGCATGCTGCTCATGGCCTCTCTTCCCCATTTACCTGGGTCCTGGGGTTGGGGATGGGGCCCTGAGCTCCGTGAGCAGGTATCTGGCTGAATGTTAATGTCTTTCTTTAGCATGTGGATGTATTCGTTTCCTATGGCTGCTGTAACAAATTACCACAGCTCAATGGCTTAAAATAACAGAAATTCATTCTCTCATAGATCAGGGCTGAGTTCTTTTCTGGAGGCTCTAGGAAATAATCTGTTTCCTTGCTTTTTCCAGCTTCGTGAGGCCACCCACATGCCTTGGCTCATGGACTCCCACTTCCTCTACCGTCAAAGCCAGCGATGCTGCATCTCTCTGATGATTCTTCATAGTTACATCTCCCTGATGGACCTCAACGAGAAAAGGTTCCCTTAAAGACTCATGTGATTAAGTTGGGCCAAGCTGGAAAATCAAGGGAAATCTCCCCATCTCAAGGTCTTTATCCTTAATTATATCTGCAAAGTCCTTTTTCTGTGTTAGGTAAACAGTCACAGGTTCTGGAGATTAGGCTGTGGACACATCTGGGGGACCATTATTCTGCTTACCATAGTGGGTATCCTTGGTGCCCTTTTTTTTTTCTCGCTTTCGACCTTAGTCATGATTTCAGGACCATAGGAAAAGTCCCACTCAGCATCTCATCATATGTTCCTCCTCCAGGAGAAGAGATTGTCCAATAAATGATATCTATTCCATGGGGCTGTAATAGGAACACATGGCATAATGCAATCTAAAGGGCTTAGCATACTGCCTGGCACACATTAAGGGCTCAACAAGTGTGCCAGCATTGTCAGTAGGAATTCTTACATAGAAAGCCTGCCAGGGGAATTCCTTGGCGGTCCAGTGGTTAGGACTTCATGCTCTCACTGCTTAGGGCCTGGGTTCAATCCCTGGTCAGGGATCTAAGATTCCACAAGCCACGTGGTATGGCCAAAAATAAATTAATTAATTAAATTATAAATAAAGAAAGGAAAGAAAGAAAGAAAGGAAGGAAGGAAGAAAGAAAGAAAGATAGGGCCAGCTTCTTTGCCAGGGCCACCTTCTTGGGTGTATACAACCTGAACAGTCACACAGGCCTCCTGTCAGAAGACTCTACCCTTGGATTAATGCTCTGCTGTTATTATCTTGAAATTCTCAGAAGTAGTTCAACAAAGGACCCCACATTTTTATTTTGCACTGAGCCCCATAAATTACAAAGCTGGTCTTGAAGATCACTCATCATGGGAAACTCACTCATAGCCAATTTCCTAAATTCACAGCTCCTGCCGAGCATCTTGTAAAGCTCTTTTCTTGTAGAGCATGGTCTTAATTTGATTTCCCCCAAAAGAAGACCCTGAAATAAGGATTTGGGTGCAAATTGTTTATTTGCGAGATGATCTCAGAAGCACCATGAGGGAGTAGGGCAGTGAGACAGGGTAGGAGGATGGCGAATAAAGGGTACGTTCATGAGAGGGTCACTGATGTGGGCAACTAGGGCTCAAACCTGCTAGGGAGCCTCTGAGACACCAGGTCACAAATACCTCAGAATTGTCCCTTCAAGGAAGAGGTGAGGAATCAGGGGTGTTTTTCTGCCTATTCCCATTCCTCACTGGTTAAGTGTCGCTCCTGAGGAATGGATCTGCCAGTTCTTCTGGTCTGCCCCAGGCGTGGTCTGAAGCCCTCTGGCAAAAGACCCAAGACCTTGAGATAGGAAAACTAGTGATGTGTGTTGAAAATGCACCCCAACACATTTGGTCCTGATTTATTCTCACTTCAGAACACAATGATTGTTGACATACCCTGGTCTGATAGAAGTACCTCTGAACTAAGAGGTCAGACAGTTGGGTCTTAGCTCTGATTCTGCTGTGTGGGTAAGCCAGGTCCCCCGTGGCCCTGGACCTCATGCGCATCTGTGAAAGTAAGAGTTGGATGATATCTAAATTCCTTCTAGTCTCAATGTTCTATTCTAATTTGTCTTTGTAACCAAGAATTTTGAGCTCAAGGGAGGAAAAATGTCAATCCACCAAACAAGGAACTCATTAAAATAGGAGTCTCATTAATTTTTTTTTCTGGAGAACCAAATTCTTAAAAATAGGCATACTGAATAAGAGAGCAGAAGCAGCTGTTCTGTTTTTCTCTGAGGGTAGAATGAAAGGGACTGGACTTAAATTGTGCCAAAAGGGATTTATTTAAATTAGACATTTAAAAAGTTGTGAGACAATGCCACGTGTTGCCCGGGGAGATTTTGGAAGCTGCTATCTAGAGAAATGTTTCAAATGATATGTTTTATTTTTGTTCTTTAAAGTGTACTTATATGTTTCCATCCAGTCTTTCATACATACACCATACCTCATCATAAAATGAGAAAGTGTAGCTAGATCTTTCTAAGAGAAAATGGCGAGTAGGAGGCACACATTCACCACCACCACGCCCCACCTGTGGCAGTGGCAGACATTACTGATCAATCATTGATCTCTTCCTGTCCAAGCCCAGGCAAGACCTCATAATTTATCTCAACAGCAAGACCCAGGCAGCCACTACCAATCCATCACAGCTGGTTATTGAGAAGAAACCTATCTTCCCTTTCAGGTCTTCCATAATTCTGGGGTCTCTTCTCATGATGATGGTTATGATTATTTCATTTCCACTCGTAGGCGACTCAAAAAAATTTGTGAAAAATCTTTGAAAATACAGTGTTCCTGAGCCTCCTCAAATAGGCCAGTCTCCTGCCTGAGAACTTCAGCACTTGAGAGTTATTTCTTCTTATTGAAATGCAGGTTCCAGGACCTTTCTTTTGTTACCAGCTCTGGTCTTTGGACTCTAGTCAATAGAAACTGATAAGAGACCAGAGGAGGAATTCAGGCGAGGCTTTATTGGGACTCACACTGCAGCAGGAGGGAGTGAGAACAAGTAACAGGTGCCCTTGCTTGCTCTGGTAGGAGATGGAGCTGGTTCCTTGAATGGGGTGAGTGGGGGAATCAGTGGGTTGGGCTAGAGGTGGCTCCGGTGTTGTTGTGTACAGGGATCTACTCAGTTCCCTGCTTTTGCTCCAGGCACCTCAGAAGTGGCAGCTGGTTTTTGGCCTCTTTGTATCTTATTGTTTGTAATTTGCCCCAGCTGCTCATGCCTGCAGTTATTTTTAGTCCCTTTTAGTTTCTTTGTATTTTGCTGGAGAAGATGTTGGCCCAGGTGCAAGCACTCCAGTAAAGGCTCCCAGGTCCTAGGTCCCAGCCGGTCTCAAAGTGATTCTGTTGCAGCTGATCTGGTGATTAGTCTCTGGAGGCGTTGCCACTGAAGGAGGGTGGCAAGTCATGGGCTCACGGTTCACGTTCATGGACCTGGGTGAGAAACAAGTGTTCCATATTGGCATGATCATTTCTGGGTTGTTCCTGTTCCGTCCCATCTGGAATTCTCCTTCCAGGCCAGGCCTGGACTCTGCCTCAACTTTCTTGCACAAAAACAAGTTCTTCTTTGTTGGTTACGCAGGCTGTCTCTCTAGTTGGAATTAAGGTCCAACTGAAGCTCCAGAAAACCTTCTATCAAGTTGCTTCTTACCTGGTCAGGTAATAAGGTCAAGAAACTTCGCTCTTTTCTTTTCTGTAGCTTTTTCCTTAACTGTCTCTAGTATTTCAGACTCTATCATTAATCCATTCCTGGACTTTTTCTTGTATATAGTTTTTCTTTCTTGATTCACACACTTTCTTGCAGCTGGACACCAATCAGTTTCACCCCCTTTTTTTTACATTTCAAAATGATCACCATAGGGCTTCCCTGTTGGCGCAGTGGTTGAGAGTCCGCCTGCCGATGAAGTGGACACTTCGTGCCCCGGTCCGGGAAGATACCACATGCCGCGGAGCGGCTGGGCCCGTGGGCCATGGCCACTGA
The DNA here is from genome assembly GCF_963924675.1 of Phocoena phocoena. NCBI lineage: Eukaryota > Metazoa > Chordata > Mammalia > Artiodactyla > Phocoenidae > Phocoena > Phocoena phocoena. The sequence goes on from NC_089231.1 coordinate 16,972,231, forward strand.
GCCTGCACGTCCGGAGCCTGTGCTCCACAACGGGAGAGGCCACAACAGTGAGAGGCCCGCGTACCGCAAAAAAATTTAAAAAATGATCACCATGATAAGTTGGGAATTCCCTGGTGGTCCAATGGTTAGGACTCTGCACATTCACTGCTAAGGGCCTGGGTTCAATCCCTGGTTGGGGAACTAAGAATTGTAAGCCACGTAGTGCGGCCAAAATATAAAATCACCCTGATAAGCCTAGTTATCATCTGTCACCATACAAAGATATTATGTAATTTGTGTGTGTGTGTGTGTGTGGTACGCGGGCCTCTCACCGCTGTGGCCTCTCCCGTTGCGGAGCACAGGCTCCGGATGCGCAGGCCAGTGGCCATGGCTCATGGGCCAGCCGCTCCGCGGCATGCAGGGTCCTCCCGGATCGGGGCACGAACCCACGTCCCCTGCATCAGCAGGCGGACTCCCAACCACTGCGCCACCAGGGAAGCCCGATATTACATAATTATGGACTATATTTCCTATACTGGACATTTCATACCCGTGACTCATTTATTATTTTGCAGTTGGAAGTTTGTACTTCTTCATCTCCCGCACCTATTTCTCTCTTCCCCCCACCTCCTGCCCTCTGGCAACTACCTGTTTATTCTCTGTATCTATGACTTTCTCTTTTCTTATGTTTATTCATTTGTTTTTAGATTTCACATATAAGTGAAATCATACAGTATTTGTCCTTTCTCTGTCTGACTTATTTCACTTAGCATAATTTCCTTTATATCCATCCATGTTGTTGCAAATGGCAAGATTTCATTCTTTTTTACGACTCAAAATATTCCAGTGTGTGTGTATATGTGTGTGTGTGTGTGTGTGTGTGTATGGCACTTCTTTATCCATTCATCTATTGATGGGCACTCAGGTTGCTTCTATATCTTGGCTATTGTAAATAATGCTGCAGTGAACATAGGCAGGCATATATCTTTTCAATTTAGTGTATTAGTTTTCTTCAGATAGATACCCAGGAGTGGAATTGCTGGATTGTACGGTAGTACTATTTTTCATTTTTTGAGGGCTCTCCATACTGTTTTCCATAGTGCCTGTACCACTCTGCATTCCCACCAATAGTGCACAAGCATTCCCTTTTCTCCACATCCTCCCCAACACTTGTTTTTTTTTTGTCTTTTGATAATAGCTATTCTGACAGGTGCGAAGTGATGTCTCATTGTGGTTTTGATTTGCATTTCTCTGATGATTAGTGATGTTGAACATCTTTTCATGTGCCTGTTGACCATCTGTATGTCTTTAGAAAAATGTCTGTTCAGATCCTCTGCCCGTTTTCTAATCAGGTTGTTTGCTTTTTTGGTGTTGAGTTGTATGAGTTCTTTGTATATTTTGGATATTAACCCCTTGTCAGATACACCATTTGCAAATATCTTCTTCCATTCAGCAGGCAACCTTTTCATTTTGTTGATAGCTTCCTTTGCCGTCCCAAAGCTTTTCAGTTTGATGTAGTCCCATTTATTTTTGCTTTTGTTTCTCTTGCTTGAGGAGACATATCCAAACAAATATTGCTAAGATCAATGTCAAAGAATAATGCCTATGTTTTCTTCTAGAAGTTTTATGGTTTCAGGCCTTATATCTAAGTCTTTAATCCATTTTGAGTTTACTTTTGTGTATGGTATGAGAAAGTAGTTCAGCTTGATGTTTTTGCATATAGTTGTCTGGTTTTCTCAGTATTTGAGAAGGAAGAGCCTGTCAATTCCCCATTGTATATTCTTGCCTCCTTTGTCATAGGTGAATTGCCCATAAAATTGTGGTTCATTTCTGGACTTTCTATACTGTTCCATTGATCTATGTGTCCATTTTTGTGCCGGTCATGACTGTAACTTTGTAATATAGTCTGAAATCAGGGCGTGTGATACCTCCAGCTTGTTCTTTCTTAAGATTATTTTGGCTATTGGAGTCTTTTGTGTTTCTACACAAATTTTAGAATTATTTGTTCTAGTCCTGTGAAAAAATGCCATAGGTATTTTGATAGGGATTGTATTGAATCTGTAGATTGCCTTGGGTAGTGTGATCATTTTAACAATGTTAATTCTTTCAATCCATCAGCACAGTATACCTTTCCATCTGTTGTGTCGTCTTCAATTTGTTTCATTAGTGTCTTAGTTTTCCAAGTGCAAGTCTTTTCATTAGTTTTCCAAGTGCAAGTCTTTTACCGCCTTAGTTAGATCTATTCCCAAGTACTTTATTCTTTTTTTTTTTTTTTTTTTGCGATACACAGGCCTCTCACTGTTGTGGCCTCTCCCGTTGTAGAGCACAGGCTCCGGACGCGCAGGCTCAGCGGCCATGGCTCACGGGCCCAGCCGCTCCGCGGCATGTGGGATCTTCCCGAACCGGGGCACGAACCCGTGTCCCCTGCATCGGCAGGCGGACTCTCAACCACTGCGCCACCAGGGAAGCCCTATTCTTTTTGATGCAATGATAAATGGGATTATTTTCTTAATATCTCTTTCTGATAATTCATTGTTAGTGTATAGAAACAGATTTCTGTATATTAATTTTGTACCCTGCAACTTTACCAAATTCATTGATGAGTTCTAGCAGTTTTTTGGTGGCTCCTTTAGGATTTTCTGGGTATAGTATCATATCATCTGGGAACAGTGACAGTTTTACTTCTTCCTTTCCAGTTTGGATGACTTTTATTTCTTGTCTTTGTCTGATTGCCATGGCTAGGGCATCCAATAATATGTTGAATAAAAGTTGTGAGAGTAGGCATCCTCATCTTGTTCCTGATCTTAGAGGAAATGCTTTCAGCTTTTCACTGTTGAGTATGAGGTTAGCTATGGGCTTGTCATATATGGCCTTTATTATGTTGAGGTATGTTCCCTCTATATCCACTTTGTTGAGAGTTTTTATCATAAATGGAGGTTGAATTTTGTCAAATGTCCATGAATGTTCATAGTAGCCCCAAAGTGAAAACAACCTAAATGTCCATCAATGGATGAAGGAATAAACAAATTATGATATATAGCCATACAGTGGAATATTATTTGGTCATAAAAGGAAATGATGTATTTTCAAGGTGAAAATATCATGCTAACTGAAATAAGACAGTCACAAAGGACCACGTATTGTATGATTCCATTTATATGAAATATCCAGAATAAGTAAATCCATAGATATAGAAAGTAGATCGGTGGTTGACAAGGGGATGGGGATGAACTGTTAATGCATGTGGGTTTTGAGGGAGAGATGATTAAAATCTTCTATAATAAGATAGTTTCGATGGTTACATAATTCTGAGAATATGCTAAAAACCACAAACTGTGCACCTGAAAAGAATTAATTTTATGGTGTATGAAGTATATCTCAGCATAGCTATTATTTTTAAAAAAGAGAAAGAAATTGTGTGATTCACAGAATTCTCGGAGGGGCCGAAGAACCATGCTTAGGGTGAAATAGCTAGGAACAGTGCCTTAGAACCTGCTGCAGAATTGGTGTACTGAGGCCACCTTGTCTTGGTCACCGTGTGCCAGGGACCTCATGCAGCAGTGCCTTGAGCACACTGCCACCCTTGGCCCAGGAAGTCAAACTTGCTGCCACGAGTGTTCCTGATTCAAAATCTTGGGTAGAATGCCTGATCAGAAGGTTCTAGGGCATGCGCTGATGCCCACCTGCAAGGCAGGCTGGAAGAGTGAGTGTCATTTTCTTCTATGAATGGACGTTAGACCACCAGACTCATAAGTGAGGAACCCCAAAGACAAAAAGATGAGTCAACTGCTAAACCGCCAGAAAAGAATGGCACATTTATTTTGTGACGTTTCCTGAACTTCTGCAGACGAGAACAAAACAATCTTAATCACAGTTTCTGTCCTCTCTCTCAGTTGTGACATCCTTGCCCCTCAGCCATTCCCTGAGAATTGGCTGTACTAAATCTCCATTTGCTGCCAAGCTGTATTTCAGTTGGCATAACCAGGACATTAGCTCTTAGGTTGTCATACTGTTCCAGGGTATTTAATTGTAATAGGAAACTACTGAGAACTAAAAAGCTTTTATGATAGAGAAATCTGAATAGTATAGTGGAAAAAGAGCAGGCTTGAGACTAGGGCGGTCTTGAATATGAATTTCAACTCTGATCTCCAGTAAGTTTCTTACTTTCTGAGTCTCAGCTCTGTGTCTGACCATGGGGTTAATGTTTACGTTCTAGGGACAGCCTGAGTACTAAAGGGGGTCATATTTGTAAAGCACGCAGTGCTCTGGCCAACACCCAGCAGAGGTAGCTGTAAATGGAGCTGACGTAGGAGTGCATCAGTGATACTAAGACACTTTGAGAAGAGAGCAGCTGCAGGCTTGAATGTGCTTGGTCACTGCCCGAAGCAGGTACCTGGGGAATGGTTAGGCCCAGGCACCCCTAACAGAGCTTGGAGGCCAGGAGAAAGGAACCCAGCGTGATGCTGAGGCCATTTCTGAAGATGGTTGTGCTCAGTGAGAAGGCTTTTGCACAGTCTGCTGTTTTAGACTCAGATCAAGCCCCCATTCTTGCATCTTCAACTGATGGGAAGACCCCTCCTGTTCTCAAGATGCTACAGTTTCTAATTCAGTTAACTTCATTAAAACAAGTAAAAGTCGACACAAAATTCTGTGAAAGAAGTTAAAGCACGTGCATTTCATGATGGCTCAGAGGGAGGAGAGGACAGATTCTATCCCAAGAAATAGAGGATGAGGGATATTATAAAGCAGGTAGCTATAAAGATGGCCAGGAGAAGGATAAACACCTACTATGAAATGCTTCTAAATTAATGCCTTCATTCATTCAAACACATACATGAACACTCTGCTATGTATGGGGCCAAAACCACTTTCCCCTTCGCTTCACATTTCCACATGGGAGGTGATGGGGTTCAGGACACACTACCCCAGAATGTGGCCCCTTGGCATGATGAATATCACGAGCTGAAGGAATTTGAGGAATGACAGGTGCAGGAAGGACTTTCTGACCTTCCCCTCAAGCAGGTCATAAATCTCTCCTGCGGAGGAAAAGAACATGCTTATCTGAGACAAAGGGACACCAGGAAGAATCCGAAGAGACGTTGCTAAATTTCCCCAGTTCACTGCACCTACCTCCTATCCTTTGTCCTGTCAGATTCCTCCATGACTGTCCCCTCTTCATGAAACCCAGCATAAAACACTCAGGTTTAACTAGTTCTTCGGGTCTTCATTTCCTTATGAAGGTTCCCATGTCATATAAAACTTTTGTTAAGTAAATTTGTATGCCCTTCTCCTCTTAATCTGTCTTTGTCAGTTAAATTTTCAGACCCCAGGGAAGAGAAAGCTATCGGTGTAACACTTCTGACTTCTTGTAAGTTTATACCACTCACTTTTCACCAGGACACACACACACAGAAGCATACACAGACACACATGCGTAATTGAGAGAGAGAGCCAGGCTGAGGGATAGAAGCTTTTCCCCTTGTGTACTTGGGGTGTTTACCCCCCCAGCTGTGGGAGTGAACTTGGCCTCAGCAGGAGATGAATTTAACATAGGATAGAAAAGGGAAAACACACAAGAGTGCCCAATGGCCGCCTCCTTGGGCCTACTTTACCGCCAGGCGCTCACTTTCCACCCACGGGCCTCTTAGCGCTGGGACTGAATTCTACTCTTCCCTGAATGCCTAGGACTTCCTCTCTGTATCAGAGACACTTCCTGTCTCCTTGGCCACATTTCTGCTCTGAGAGAAGCATGCTTCCCGTGCCTTCTCCCCACCACGTTTCAGAGTCTGTCTGGCCCGTGGACCATCCTCTGGCCTGTCCTTTGGCTCCAGTACCCAGACCCCCCCTTCCCATTGGCTCACAGCCCCTGCTTCCCACGAATGCCCCAAGTCTGGTGGCTGCAGCCCCTGCCCTGGCTACCGCCTCCTACGGGGCTCTGCCTGGAAAACCCTGGTCCTGGCGTCTCACTGTGTCTCCCCATCCCCCTTCCCTGCAAAGCGCTGGCAGATGAAACTGGAACAAAGGGACTAAGTAAACAGAAGGGTTAAGAACTCTGGGAGACAAAAGGAGCCTTTGTTGTCATGTGCCATCTCCTGTGGGCTCTGGCCTCTTTGGAGAGCTGTACCCATACCCTGTACTGTTAACATTCACACACTGATCCAGAGCACGTGGTCTTCCCTTCCCACCATCTGCGCAACAACTTAACTGCCTGGCTGTGCGTACTGCAGACTGTAAATAAACCAGGAGTCTCAACTTCTGAGGGAAAACCAAAGCACAGAAATTATGTTAATTCCATTCCTAACCCATTGACATGAAAACATGAATATGTATCAAGTTACTGGCTCCAGCTGTTTCATTGTTTCAGATCATCTTCCGTGATAAAACCATCAGGTATACCTAACCAAACACCAAACAACTCTCCGACCAGCTCCCACCCCTCCCCAGCTGCCAACACAATCTTGTTAAACTACAGTAGAAAATCCGGTGTAGCGATTTGGAATTGAAGGTCTCCCCTCCCCCAGTTATTCACTTGTCCTAAAATGGATATGAGCTATGATGTTCCAAAGGAAACGTCAGAAATGATAAGCTACCGTAGCTGGATGGAGCTGGGAATTATTTCAGGAAACCTTGAATCCCAAGCACTCAAGCTCTTCTGCTCACTAAGATCAGTGCACGTCATCTTCTAAGGAGTGTTGGATCTTACATAATCGTTGAGCAGATGGGCTGTAGCCATGATTTCTTGCAAATGTAAATTATCTTCTAAATGAAATGTGCTTGAGAAAGATACAACAGGCTCAAATGTCCAAACACAGAGGGGAAAAATCAGCTCACCCAAGTCCCATTATTTACTCAGCTGGTTTTGAATGCAAGCTAATGTTTTGAAGAATCCTGGTGTCAGGAAAAGGGAGTGGCAGAGTACTCTGCGCGGAATCCTCTCTCTTTCCCAGACCTCAGCAGCAAGCCCTCTGCAGAGAGGGAGGAACTTTTCTATTCCCTGGGCATAGAACGGGGAGGTTCACATTGTAATTCTTTTTTTTTTTTTCTTTAACATATTTTAAATTGAGGTCTAATTAACATACAATGAAATGCACAGCCCTCCAATGTTCAGATGGATGAATTTTGACAATTGTATATACACATGGAACCAACACCCAACACAAGATATAGAACATATCCACCACACCAGAAAGTTTCCCTCCCTATCCCCAGCCAGGCAGCCGCTGGTCTGCTTTCTGTCACTATAGAATTAGTTTTATCTGTTCTAGAATGTCATACACGTGGAATCATACAGTAAGAACTGTTTTGTGTTTAGCTTCTTTCATTCAACATAATGTTTCTGAATAATTCATTCGGGTTGTTGCATGTATTCATAGTTTGCGTTTTTTTAAAAAAATCGCTGAATCGTCCCACTGGAGGAATATACTACAACTCATTTATCCATTTACCTCTGGGACATTTGGATTGTTTCCAACTGTTGTCTTGAAGTCAAAGGAGAAAGGGAAGTCTTTTTAACAATATTGCTGAAACAACTGGATATATGGGTGGAAAAAAACTTGAACCTCCATCCCTATCTTACTCCATATACAAAAGCTAATTCAAAATGGATCACAGACCTACAGATAACACCTACAGCCACAAAGATGCTAGAATAAAGCATGATAACTTCGTGACCTTGGGATGGGTAAAGAGTCCTTAGACAGAATACAAAAAGCACTAACCATTCAAAAAGTAGGTTGGGTGTCATCAAAATTTTAAATTAAATTTAATTAAAATAAACAAGAAAATGAATAGAAAAATCACAGACTGGAAAAAAAACATAACACATATATCTGACAAAGGACTGGTATCTAGACAATGGAAAGAATGCTTACAAAACAAAAATAAAAAGACAAATGACACAATTAAAAATGGCAAAAGACTTCAACACTTTACAAAAGATGTGCAAATGACCAATCAGTTCACACAAAACAGTGCTCAAAGTCTTGTCATCCAATTTTTAAAAATTCTTGTGTGAAATTCATCTGGTTGGTCCTTCAAAGCTTCTCTCATTCCCCCTTTCCCACTGGAAGGACTGCATATAAAATGCTAAATGGAAATGGATTTTGCATCTGAAGATTTAGTCCTCTTAACCCTCTCGGACTCTATGCTTTCTGGTTAGTAATTACAAAGCATTTTCTAGAATTGCTGAGGTGCGCAGGCCTGCAGCTGCCAGAGCCCTCCTTTGTGTGGTTCGGTGCTTCAAAAGGGAAAAATTCAGAGACCTCGCAGCAGCCTCGGGCCTCGCAGGGGAAAGGAAGTGGGTGGCTCGTGGACTGCAAGGAGAGCAGGTGTGTCCAGGAGGAAGGGAGAGCGATCACACGTGTACAGGGGCTTCATCAGTACGGGGGTGTGTTCTGCCCTGTCTATGCGAAGCTCAGGTTTGGTGCAGCTTTTAAAAGCAGAATAAGATAAAAATCTCCAAAGGGCTGTTTTCATCACCAGCCATTTAAAAGTGAAAACATTATAGCCTCAATGCTTCTTTCATGTGACTGGACTTGGGCCAGTTATCCTAAAGAATAGCAGCGTTTATAATTCATCCAAGGCAACTGCTTATTGAGAACCTACCCTGTTTCGGGCTCTAAAATAAGCATGGTAAAGGTATAAGCATGGTATATGTCATCAGGAAGCTTAGAATATTCTAAACAGGCTGTTTTTCATCTAATTAGTCAACTCTCCATATCAGGTAGCTAAGGAGAAGTTCTTCTTCTCACTGAGCAAGGAAACTGGCAAAAATGCCCCTAGCCCAGGGCATTGAAAACATTAGAAATCTGCTGCTATCAGGGATGTGATTTGTGTCGCTTTCTGAGTATGGGAAACTGCTGGGAGAAAGACCAAGCTGGAATCTCGACTGGAATCCGACTGACACTGGATTTAGGTGAAAATAGAATTTCTGCCTTCTAACTACATTTTAAGGACTGAGGCAAAGTGTAAGAGGAAGAGATATATACTAAGAAGGAGGGAGGCTCTTGAGAATGGTGTTAACTCAACAGCATAGAATTTAACAGGGGCCCCAAGACATCTCATTAAACATCATTAAAGTGTGAGGGCTCCCACATAAATAAATTCATCAGATAACAGATTCTCATCTGTTTTCAAAAGCAAGTATATACCCCATATATCATTCCAATAGGTAATCGGCATGAAATTTACTAATGAGGTATTTTACACCCTTTTTTTTTTAATCAAGCTTTTGAAATCTGATGTGTATTTTACACATAGGGCATCTCTCAATTTGGACTGCATCTCAAGTGCCCAATAGGCACACACGGCTCGTGGTCGGCTATCAAACTGGACAGCACAGATGTGGGACCTCACTGCTCAAGCTTGGCTTAGCACTGCTTTTGCACAAGCGGCATGTTCTTCTCAAGACTGCAGCTCCTTAAAGGCAAGTTGGACATCTATTTAACATTGTAACTCTCACAGTGCCCTGCCTAAAAGGGCTATGTATCAAATACTAGCTAACTAAAGTTAATTGAATAAGAACTAGTTGATGAATCAATTGTCTAATTTAGTCTCATGAATTTTTACTCAGAATGTTACTATTGTTTAACTTGGCATTTTGTGACTTAAAATGTATATTTTTCTCTGCTTGGTTATCTTGGGTACCTGCTGAGCTGCTTTCCTGCCGTTGTATTTATTTGCTTTAGAGGCAGCTTCCATTTTTCCTGTAAATCAGGAGTGAGGACACCGTTCTACCCCACCTCCCTGTCCCTCCCTGTGCTGCCTCCTAGGGATGGTCCCGGGGGTGTGTATGTGTGGGGGACAGTGGTAATCATAACCAGGGACAGATGCCACCTGCGTTTTCCACACCTGTTGGATAGAATCCCCTTGGAGTGCTTGGTAGAGACACAGATTATCAGTAAAAGAAAAAAAAAATTAATACTTCCTCATTTTAGTTGGAAAATTTTCAGAAATGAAAAACACTTTAAGTCTGCATAGTATTTTACCATTGGCAAGATGTCTTTGAGCTTGACCTCTTGATCCTTGATACAACCTTAAGAAGTCTGGAGGGTAAATGTTAGGTACACCTCTTGTCATGTAAGGAAACCGAGACTGGGTGGCTTTAGGTGGATTGCCTGATATCACACAGCTAGTAAGTGGTGTATATATTTTTGCACACAGGTTTTCTGATTCCAAGTGTCTCCCAAATGTTTAAACCGAGCAGTTTATAATTAGACATCGTTCTGCCAAATACTCAAATTGTACTGGCTCCAATCCTGTCTTGCTAATTATCAGGAGTTAGCACCCTTCAGTGTGTCCTCCGGAGAGTTCTATGAGCATCCCGGTACTGCTTTCCACTTGCCCCAGTGTGGGTTCCCCCCGGCTTCTGCTTTGCCTGTCTTTGTGCTGCATAGCACCTCTCTGGCCACCTTTGGGGCATCATTCCAACATGGGATCTGCCTTCCCTATTCTCCCCCAAAGCATTGCAGGGGCCAGGTGGTCACTCTCAACCAGACTTTAGTGAAGGGTTGCTCAGGGCCCAGAAAAAAGAATATACAACTCAAAGAACAACTGATATCTTCAAGTAGCAGATGTGGTTACGTGCTGAGCTTCTAGCCTGGACGCATCCTCAGAGTTCATAACCATGCTTGATTCTCAACCTACCTCCAAATGTTAGTGCCAGCTCCCGCATTGCTATATGTGGAGGTCTAGAAAAACTGACATGAAAGTGCAGAGAAAAAAGGGACTTTCCCCCTTCCCTCCGTCTGAAGTTCACCTTTCAGGTTCTCACTTCCTGACCTAGTGTGGACTCGTAGAATTGACAGTAGGAATGCCCACTCGTCTCAGAAGTCCCTTCTCCTCCGGAAGAGCTTGCATGGCCTTGAGCGGGACAAGTGAAATTACCCTGGAAAGCGGTAACCCAACATCCCTACGTTCTTGGGTATTCCAATTCCAATGACCCTGCATCCACTTCCTCTCAAGTCTGCAGAGTCCTTCTCTTCCCACGGAGACTCATCTAGATCTCCTACTTGTTCAAGAACCGACACAACTCCCAAGAACAGGCAATATCTTACAGACACAGAGCTATCTAACTGCCTGCTGAGAAAAAGAAAATCTCCTGGAAGAAAATAACAAATCTCTGCTTTAAAAAGACGGTGTGTAAAACCAAGAAAAAGCTGAACTTTCTCAGCCTGAGAAATCTGTATTTGGACCACTAAGCCAAGTCCAGAAATTCTCCCCAAAGAAGTCTCTGCACCTTTACCCTCGGCAAGGGGCTGTTTCTGACAAAGGGACAGCCTGCCCCACTAAGACATTTAATATCCACCTCTTTGGAAGTAGCAACTCCTTCTAACTTTAAAGTGATGCTTTGCCCAGCTACTAAACTCATCAAGGTTTCCAAAAACAGATCGCGGTTCTAGTCAGGGCAGCCTGTTTTACCCAGGGATGACGTAAGCCCAGCACTTTGTCCTGTATCCCTCTGGCCCCTGAAACTATGTAGACGGAACAGAACTTCACCTTTGTAGGGTGACTCAGCTGGCATCATGAACATCAATTACTGTGCTGTTCTAATACAATGATGCCTTCAGGGAAACTGGGCTGGGCAGGTCAGTTTGCCCTGGTATTAAATGGCCCCAGACAAGTCTCCTTGGATTTCTGTCTCCCTCTTTGTAGTTTACTTTCAAACTGTCATATTTTTTCTTCTTGCTGCTGTCGGTGAACCTGTTTCTGAAGCATAATCTTCCCTTCCCAGCCTCGCTGTGGGCTGAAAATCCTGACATCTAAGCTTAGTGGAACTGTTTCTAAATTAAGAGTGTATATCTTCTGAGTGAGGATCTCAGGGTCTTCCACCTACGTAAAGAGCGTGTTTAACTTCTTAATGTGCTTCTCCTTTTCTTCGGTTCTGTTGCTGATACTTTTCACCCATCTATTCATTCAGTGCATATTTATGAAGTGGTTACGTGCTCAGCACTGGTACAGTGGTGCTCAACCTTGGCCGCACACTGGAATCACTGGAGAGCTTTAAAAACTCCCAGGGCTGGGCTTCCATCTGCAGGAGGTTATGATGTAACTGATTCCGGGGATGGCTTGGACGTTACGATTTTGAGAAGCTTCCCAGGTGATTGCAATATGCGGTCCGGCTTACGAGCCCCTAAGATAGCTCAGAAGACTAAGGGACCTCTCCAGAGGTCTAATGTGTCAGCGCCCTGTGCCAACCCATTCTCTTTCTCTCCTCTGGCACCTGACAGCAATTTCCACCTCCAGGAGGAGTTTTTAAAGCTTTCCTTTACCTATGCTTTTTGCTACTTGGAATATTTGAGCCTTTAAATATGCTCTCTGGACATCTCTCTTTTCAATAATGTATAGAACATATGATTAGAGAGATTAAACCCTTGGACACGAGTCTGATATTATTGTAGACAATAAACTTTCATTAGTCAGAGACTTGTAATCAAATCTTGATATTGAAGAAATCTGAGCCTCTTCTGGGAACAGAATTTCATCTTGAGCTATGGAGGGCACAACCTGTTCCAAACCCTGCTTCCTTCTTCCTGTTCCAGAATTGAGACTTGGGATTCCTCTTCGGCACGGAGGTCTGATCTGGAAGCCCAAAGGGTAGTAGTTCTAATGTTACCGTTGCTTACTGTGTGACCTTGGGTAAGTCAGATAACCATTCTGGGCTCTAGATGCCTCATTTTTAAGTTTTTAGCAATTCATGCCATAAACTTAATTTTACAGTCAAAGGGATTTTGTGATGATTAGTTGAAAAGGATTGTTAGTCCATATTTTCGTAGAAAAAAAAATTGAACAACATTATCACAAGGTAACATATCTACTGTGGGTTGGTGTTGGACCTTTGCTTCTTCTCTTTTGCACAAGTTGAGCTCTAGTTTAAGTTTTTAAAACCAGATACACAGATTAATAAAACTTATTCCTAGTCTCTTAGAAGACATAAATAATATGATATTTAAATTTGGCATAGAATTTCTTTTGTATTAAATCTGTTTGGGATTAGGATGGGGAAAGTGTGAAAAGACACAAACAATGTTTTAGGGAAGCAAAGTCCAGACTTCTGAATGAGAGGTAAAGATTTCCAGGAGCTGTGAGGTTCTAGACAGCCCTCCCTCTCCACCCGCTCTGTGCAAGAGAAAAACACACGGCAGTGGGCAAGATACTTCCCAAAGTTAAACGGCCAGAACAGAGTTTTGTAATGGAACTCAGACAGCCTATTACAAATGTGTTGTCCCAAAGTTCTACCTGTAGGAAGGACACAGCTCTTACAGGACTGGGGAAGGCAAGTGGCAGAGATTAACCCTCATGTTGCCAGAGGACCCATTCATTTTTATGTATCCACGGCTGACAAAGGAAAATCAGAACGAGAAAAGTGAACTGCCACTTTGCATGAAGACCATCCCATTTTCCTTTCTCCAATTCTCCACCCTCAGGCTCAAGGCTTCCCTCTCTCCCTCCACACAGCAGCTGTGCCTTCCACACCAGGAAGGAGCCTGAAGATTTCCAAGCACAAGTGGGAGATGGAGTGGGGTAAGGGTGGGATAGCCCAGGAGAGGGCTCCTGGGACTTGAAGGAGAAGAGATATTAAAGGATCCACACAGTGTGAGGAGAGGGGAGATGGAAGCAATGCGAGGAAAGAGATGTACCCAAAGGGGATACTGTGGCAGCTACACGTGTGTGTACTGCTCTGATCTCCCTTCAAGGGAACCTGCATCTTCTGATATGCCCCGTCTTCATGCTGGGCCCCCTCCCTCCCACCAACCCAGCCAATGACCGTGCTTGGTGGGAGTGCCCGCCGTTCGGCCCGACACAGGACTCGTCCTCTGCTGTGGGGCGCCCTGTGAGCCTGGATGCAACTCTTCAGCCCAAGATCCCTTCCTTCCTTTGCTCCTTTCACAGGTGTCAGACCAGAGTCCTGCTCTGAAGGCTGTCCCCGCCTACTCCTGTGTCCTTTCCCCTTTGTCTTTCATAGCTGTGTCCCCAGTAAATCTCTTGCATGTTTCATTCTATCCTGGAGTCTGCTTCTCAAAGGACCCAAGCTGACAAAGACCCTCTGGGAGATCAAGGAAGTGTCTATAGCAGGCTGTCTCAGTGTGCGCGCAAGGACTCCTTTCCCATCTGCCCATACGTGATCACCCCTCTCCCATTATACAAAATAAAGAGGTACTTCTTCTCCTCCATCCAGAATCTTACTAGGATCGTAGCCCCAAGGGTATTCAAAATGTCCCAGGTGCCAAACAAAATGACAATTTGAAATACCAGCATTTGACTCGTTTAATCAAGACACTCCTGTAGGGGCGAGAAAAGGGTCCCCGGTAGGTCTGAAAATTAAATGGACTATGACCGATTAACAGGAGAAAAGCATAAAAAATTTATTTAATATTAGTTTTACGTGACATTGGGAGCCTTCTTAAGGAAACGAAGACCCAAAGAAATGGTTAAACCTGAGTGTTTTTACACTGGATTTGATGAAAAGGGGACAGTCATGGAAAGATAGGATAAGACAGAGTATGAGGTAAGGGTAGGAAACTGGGGGAAACTTAGCAAGACCTGTCCAGATTCTTCTCTGCATTCCTCCCTGTTAGAGAGAAGGATGCTTCTTCAGGAATAAGGAGGGTGCCTCTCATATGAGGGTCTTAAGGACTACTTCAGGGGAGACAAGGAAGATGGAAGAGTCCTTCCTGCACCTGTTTTTTCTCACATTCCTTCAGTTTAAAATATTCAGTATGCCAAGGTGCCGTATTTTGGGGTAGCGTATCCTGAACTCCATTACTGCAAACCTGTGATTGGTCCATTCTTTTTGTTTGCTTGTTGGGCCTGCGGGATCTTAGTTTCCTGACAAGGGACCGAACCCGTGCCCCCTGCAGCGGAAGCGCAGAGACCTAACCACTGGCCTGCCAGGGAATTTCCTGGTCAATTCTTAAGTATATTGCTGTTAAGGGTTAAGCCATGACGTTAGAAATGGAGTGTTTTGGCCCATGTCATCATGTTCTTGTTTCAAATCTATTAAAGACTGGGGCAGCAGAAGTGATGACAATTTTCATTTAAATATTTTGGGGTGTGGCCATAGAAGGCCCCTCCCAGACCTCCAATGACAGGGAGCTCATTTGATTAGAGCCCCAGTTACTGCGCTCTGAAATCCATTGTCATGCTTCCCACAGGCTGTGCTCAGTCAGCCACTGACGTGGCCAGGGTACCACCTTAGTCCTGAGGAACTCGGACTCCTCTGATGGCCAGCTTTGGCCCCAGGACCCTCTGATGGCCTTGCTGAACCTTCCTTAGGCCTCACAGCCACCTGGACACTTCTGCCCTCTCCCTTTGTGTGGTCTCAGATTTGCACTGTGGTCCAGGAAGGCTCCCTGCTTCCTCTACCTCCCTGCCCACACTCCCCCAGCCTCTGTTCTCTCTCATCCTTGTTTCCTCTAATAAAGCCTTTGCATCTGTTTCTAGGAGAACTGACACAGCTCACTTCTGCCCCCATAACCCTGGTTGTCAATGGCCACCCTCTTGGATGGAGCCCTGTGATGACACCTCAGCCTTGTTTCACGCAGGCACCATGTTCACGGCAGGCTCAGTGCCTTAGCTCTCTCCATCCCTCCTACATTTAAGAGTCAGAAATAGGAGGGATTCCATCATGGAGGACACATGTTAACAGGATGACCTGAATTTAAAAATAAAGTGGGAGGGCATTCCCTGGTGGTCCAGTGGTTAAGACCTGGGCTTTCACTGCCAAAGGCCTGGGTTCAATCCCTTGGTCAGGGAACCAAGATCCCACAAGCTGTGTGGTGTGGGGGGAAAAAGAAAAAGTTGGATTTTTCTAACAGAAAGTAAGTCTGATTGGACTGATTGATAGACTTGTTGCTGAGGCTGTTTAGATTCCATGACAGACATCTTCTATATATTGAATGAGCTAAATTCACAGTTCCAAGATTTTGAAACAAACTTCATATGTTTAAGCATGCAATTTTAAGATTACATATTTTTAATCACATTGATAACAAAAATTGAGGTTAATGATATTTCAGTTTTGCCAACCTTTTCTGAGTATATCAGGAATGAAAATATGCTTCCAAAGTAAGAGTAACTGGTTGCAGAATTATTTACAATAACCAAGATACAGAAGCAACCTAAGTGTCCATCGGCAGAATGGCTAACGAAGATGTGATACATATACACAATGGAATACCACTCAGCCATAAAAAAGAATGAAATCTTGCCATTTGTGACAACACGGATGGACCTAGAGGGTATTATGCTAAGTGAAATAAGTCAGAGAGAGAAAGACAAATGCTGTATGATCTCACTTATATGTGGACTCTAAAAAGCAGAGTCATAGATACAGAGAACAAACGTGGTTGCCAGAGGGGAGAGGGGTGGGGGAAGGAGACAAATAAGTGAGGGAGATTAAGAGATATAAACTTCCAGTTGCAAAATAAATGAGTTACAGGTATGAAATGTACGGCGTGGGAAATATAGTCAATAATTGTGTAATATCTTTATATGGTGACAGATGGTAACTGGACTCATGGCGATCATTTTGAAATGTCTTGAAATATTGAATCAAGATGTTATATAACAGGGACTACCATAGTATTGTAGGTCAATTATACTTCAAAAACAAACAAGCAAACAAACAAAAAACTCATAGAAAAAGAGATGGGATTTGTGGTTACCAGAGGTAGGGGATGGGGGAGGGTGACTTGGATGAAAGCAGTCAAAAGATACAAAGTTCCAGTTATGAGATACATAAGTACTAGGAAGGTAGTGTATAACATGATAAATGTAATCAACACTGCTGTATGTTATATATGAAAATTGTAGGAGTAAATTCTAGGAGTTTTCATCACAAAGAAACAATTTTTTACTATTTAATTTTGAATCTCTATGAGATGATGGATGGTCACTAAACTTGTGATAATGGTTTCATGATGTATGTAAGTCAACTCATTATGCTGTACACCTTACGCTCGTGCAGTGCTCTATGTCAATTGTATCTCAAACAAAGAAACACAAACAAACAAAACAATGTAAGAGTGGTATAATTAAGAGTCACTGGGTAAATCTTGGTAAAACTTTTTGGGGTACTTCTAGAGAGTGAGAAAAATGAGCGACTCTAATGATTGAATAACAAATCCCGCTGCAAGTCAAATGGTTTCCAATTCTCTGCCTTGAGCAAAACTGAAGGAGTTCTTAACTAAATTGTCATCTGATAGGTGAAAAGTACGATTTTTGGCATACGACTTAGAAGGAGCTCAAAGGATTGAGTGCTATTGCTATAAGAGAATCCCTTCCTGTTTCTACCTACTTTTAGTGTTTTTGTTTGTTTGTTTTGCGGTACGTGGGCCTCTCACTGATGTGGCCTCTCCCGTTGCGGAGCACAGGCTCCGGATGCGCAGCCTCAGTGGCCATGGCTCACGGGCCCAGCCGCTCTGCGGCATGTGGGATCCTCCCGGACCGGGGCACGAACCCATGTCCCCTGCATCTGCAGGCGGACTCCCAACCACTGCGCCACCAGGGAAGCCCTCTACCTACTTTTAACGTAAGGCAATGTTTGCCAGCACTTGAATGTATAAAACAAAGAATGAGAATACAATTGTTGTCAAACCTGTCTCATTCATCCCCAAATACGTGAGTTCATTGGAAAAAACACAAAAACACACCCCTTCATCTACCTCATTGACATATGCACCATTCCAATCTCTGTCCCCATCTTCATGTAGCCTTCTCCTTGGTGTGTGCGTCTCAAGTCTCTCTATGCCTCCCTCCACAAGGATAAATGTGATTGCCTTTAGGGCACAAATAATGCAGGATAGTAGCTCCATCTCAAGATCCTTAGCACAATGACACTTGCAAAGACCCTTTTTCCAAATAATATAACATTGACAGGTTTCAGGGGTTAGGACCCGCTATCTTTGGGAGCATTATTTGGTCTACTAAACCTGGTAAAGTGATGTTAGCCTGGTTGTAACAAGCAGTCCGTCAGTTACTGAAACTTGTCTGCTGTGTGGGTGCTGGTCACAGGGTTCCTAAATGGCCACAGGGTTACCTCCAACTACCAACAACCTTCAACTTGACGGCCCCTCAAACTCCAGGTGTCTGCCTGAGATATATAGAAATCTGGAGGAAGATATTTCAGACCCTTGTTATAGGGGGGTGTATGGATGGAAATAGGCCAGTGGGTTCCAGAACTTAGCCTGGGAGGGAATGGCGTGGGTTCACAAGGGAGAAAGGGAGACTCATTCATCAAATACTGTTCCATGCCAGGGATGTCATGTTCCAGTGACCAGGGATTCCTGGAAGCCTGGGTATCCTCAGGGGGTTTCTGTGTCGAGGAAGAACAATTTTCTAGGCCACAGAATGACTCTTTGAGGACCCCCGTTGAGCTGGACAATCCGTAGCCATATCTCCTAAATGTGCCCCCTGAATGGTGGTGAGAAAAGAGAGGAGAAGAGGACAAGGGGAAGCAGGAGAGAACAGGAATTCATGCTTTGTTTTGGATGCTGTTGCAGAAGAAAGCCAAATAATGAGAGAGACGGGATGCGAAATCTCGATGGAGACCCTCCATCTCTGTGGTGCTTCCAGTGGACAAATGGACGTGAGCGGCAAACATTCTATGTCTTTCAAGACAGCCACACACATGGGTTGCTATTTTTGGAAACTTCTCTGTGAAGACCCTGCATGTGGTAAGCTCCCATTAAACATTTGTTGATGTCTTGGTGTTTCCACTCTGAAAGGAAGGGCTTCAGCCATGCAAAATACTTTACTCTGGGTAGATGGTGGATCCTTTTTATTCTGTCCTGACATTTGCTGCGCTAAGAACCCTGGGTTCTAATTCAGACACTTTCACATTGTGTTTGGATTAGCACTGAACTCTTTTGAACCAACACAGATGGCGGATAAAGGGTTTTCTTTGGGGTTTTAAAAGCATCGTCTCTATCCATTTGTGGTGTTTAGTCCCTTCTGAGTCAATCAATTCAAATAAATGACTCAACGCTTTACTCCTTTAGTAATCTTTTGATTTATCTTCTCAATGCTCCTAAGCTATTTTGCATTTTTTTTATTATCCACTCCTTCACACACACACACATGCGTGCACGGGCAGACACACACAGCGTGCTGTTCCTCATAACTTGGTGCCAGCTGCAATGTGACTAATAGGCAATTACAGTTTCCTCTTGGGAGTCAATGGAATATTAAGTATTAAGGGTCCTCTAATTAGGTGTGAGTGTTTGGGTAATGGGGTTTTTTTTGGGCCATGCCCCTGCGCTGGGCAGGTTCCTAGGTCCCCAACCAGGGATGGAAGCCACGCACCCTGCAGTGGAAGCACAGAGTCTTAACCACTGGACCTCCAGGGAAGTCCCTACCTACTATAATCCTTCCAGAGCAGAACCAAACCAGGGGCGCTCCTGACTAGCCCAGAGGGTGCACAGTTGAAATCTAGGTCTGGCTCTGGTACTAACTCACTACATGACTTCTCTGCCCACAGGACTTAGCCCAGCAGTTCTCTGCCGGGGGCTTTGTGCTTCGCCTTCTGCCTGAGTCTCCTCCCCTGAGTGTCAGATCCCAGCCTTCATGCCATCCTTCAGGGATGTCTTTCCTGCCCCTGAGTCTAGAGTAGATTCCCCTGCTACGTTACTATTTATCCATTTATTTGAGTACCTAATGCATCCCACATGACGTGCTAGACGCTGGGCACGTAGCGTGACAGGAACGCGGCCCCCATGGAGCGTGGGCACCGAGGGGGGAGGGGGATGGGCGTCAGACACACAACACTGCCCTCAGTAGAGCCCAACCGTGATAAGTGCGCCAAAGGCAAAGCGCGGGGTGTGATGAGGAAATTCACCGAGAACATAAAGGCGCTGACCTCACTCAGACCTCAGGTCCACGTGAGGCAGTGGGAGCCCTGTGGCCATTCTTCCCCAGGCGAATACCCCACAGCTCTTTCTCTGATCCTTTCATGAAACACGACGTACAAGGCCTACTGAACATCAGCACGTGATGTGGCTCTGCTCCCAGCCCCGGGCCTCGCTAATCCTAGCCACCGTCTAGCGTGCGGTGGGCACAAGCTTTGTTTTAGGCTCGAGTACTTCTAGGAGTTTAAGGAGATTAGTTGACTGGGATCAACAGAAGGCACTTCGCGGTTAATCACTGAGAGCAGGCTGTGACGGGTGATCAAGGAATCGACCGTGAAGCAGGAACAGGAAGCTGAGTAAAGGAAAGGTCTGTGAGCGAACAAACTGTGGCGGGTTCCTAGGTTCTCTTTCAATGAATGCTGGAAAGATGGCAGCCAATGGCTGGGCCTGTGCTGTACAACATAGTCCACAGCTGATAGAACTACAGATGAAGGAGACAAACACCTGACTAAGCTGGGCTAGAGTGTTGGGGCTTCCAGCCACGGTTGACTAGGTCAGAGGGAGCACCCATCCCACGGTGGACCAATCAGAATGCTTCTGCAGGATTTTCCAAATTGGAGCTCAGCAAAGGGGTCAGCAGTCTGGTCCCAGGAAGGGAGGTCCTGTGGAGGAAGCCAGTCTGCAATAGCAGAAAGGAGGAGAGAAAGGAGGTGTTGTGAAGAAAAAGCAGCACAGGTGTGAGACAGAGAGAGAGGAAGAGAGAAGGAGAGAGAAACAGGAGAGCAAGATGATAAAGAATGATTGAGCTATTATTCTTGGCATTATTCTAGGGGTTTCTGAGGCTCAGAAGGACCCCCTACCTTTACCGTGACTTGGTTGTTTAATTCCTTAAAAAAAATCCTTCCTTTCTCTAAACTGGATTCAGTTGTGTTTTTTTGTTTTTGTTTTTTTTGGCTGTGTTGGGTCTTCACTGCTGCACACGGGCTTTCTCTAGTTGCGGTGAGCAAGGGCTACTCTTCATTGCTGTGTGCAGGCTTCTCATTGTGGTGGCTTTTTGTTGCAGAGCACGGACTCTAGGTGCACGGGCTTCAGTAGCTGTGGCACGTGGGCTCAGTAGTTGCGGCTCGCAGGTTCTAGAGCACAGGCTCAGTAGTTGTGGCGCCCGGGCTTAGTTGCTCGACAGCATGTGGGATCTTCCCAGACCAGGGCTCGAGCCCGTGTCTCCGGCATTGGCAGCCGGATTCTTAAACACTGCACCACAGGGAAGTCCCTCAGTTGTGTCTTTGTTACTCAGTATCCCAAAGAGTCCAAATGAGAGTAGATTATTGGCTAGAGGGCAAAAGGCAGTCCAGGACACGCACAGCTCCAGGCAATGACACCAAAGACTCAGTGACACAATTCAGCCAAATCACTCCCACTTCAGTCATTATTACTTCAGAGAAATTATTTGAAGATATTACTTTGAACAAACTAATATCTCACAGATATCCAATGTTGACCTTAATTATTTTTATTATAATTCTAACTCAACATAATTTAGCAAATATTTCTTAAGCGCCTGGTAAGCATCTAGAACATAATCCTGTTCTAGGAACCTGAAAGAAGGCAATGACCAAAAGAGACAGAAATCTCTGTCCCCCATTCTAGCAGGGGATAAATAAACCTGAATACATACATATATCTATGTGTAATATCCTTTGGCTTTTCATTCTTAATATTAGATGTATGTGAACTATTAAACCAAAATGCATTTACAAATTTTTGAAAACCTATAAAATTGATCACATTGAAATTAACGACGTAATTTCATATGGCAAATGATATTATTGTGCTAAGATTAAATTGTTTGGATTGGGCTTAATTGTAGAAAGATATAGCTTGGAGTCTGGTTGTATACTTGATCTTTTTCTGTGTTTTGGTCTCAATAAGGCTAATGATTGCGTGTATTATAAAGAATTGCATAAATATATTCAAGATTCTGCTAGCTTAGAATGTAAGACCTCAAGTCTTTTTTGCAAGCGGAATTCAAATTCAGGTTTTAGTTATGGGTCACCTGATTACTCTGTAAAGCTATCGCATTCATCTGAAGGTAAAACTCGCCAGCTTGAATTATGAAACTCAGCATTGAATGGGTAGCTACTCCATACATTGCTGGTGGTAAGAGCAGAAAATTTTTCCCTTTGCCTGGTTATTACCGTAGTTATTCCTAATGAACCGTTTTGACAATTGGTCTGTGCAAGGAAGTGTAATTAAGAGAGTTGTTAGTATTTAAGAAGTGCTAGGAGCTCTTCTAAATGCTTTATGGGAATCAACTCAGCCAAGCCTCCAACAGCCCTTCAACACAGGTACTTCTGTCTGTCTCTATGTACAGATGATGGGACACCGAGACATAGAAAGGTAGGGTAACTTGCCCAAGGTCAGCCACAGAGTAAGTGACAGAGCTGGGATTTGAACCCAGGCAAGTATGGCTCTAGAGCCTACCATCCAAATCCCTTCAGGATACTGCCACCGAATGTGGTAGCAACTATCACAGTGTAGGTTCTTCATAATCTGGCAGGAGGATGATCCTGGGTGCCCTGTTACGACTCCATTCCCCCACCAATTTTCTCTCCTGGAACTACTGAGAAACATTCATTTATCCATCAAAGCTTTACGTCATTTGGCCTCCACTGGGCTAGAATAGATGAAAAATGCAATTGCATGTTGTGGCACTAAAATTACATAGATCAGGGATCAGCAAACCACGACCTGCGGGTCCAATCTCGCCCGCTGCCTGATTTTGTAACTAAAGTTTGATCATGATCACAGCCACGCTCATTCATTCGTGTCACTGATGTATCGTCTATGTCTGTGTTTGCACTCCAGGACTGAGTTATGTAGTCGTAATAGAGACCACATGGCCCCAAAGCCTCAAATATTTCCTACCTGGCCCTTTACACAAAAAGTTTGATGACTCTTTATTTAGATGAAATTAATTATGTTCCTATTACTGTCTATAGACCCTCATCAAAATGAGAACACATAATTTCCCATAGAGAACTCAGGGGACTTGGATGTCAGTTAAAGAAACATTTTAGAAGTTAGTTATGGGAAATGCAGGCTTTGGGTATTTTAGTGACTTTGAAAGGCAGAGCAAAGTAAAGCATTCCTTTTTTTTTTTTTTGGAAGAATTTGTAAACTGAATGCACTACCCGCCCTGAGGGTCCTGAGTAGCTTTTCACACATGGCAGGCACGTTTCTCCATTTGGATCAAGACCTGTAATGCCATCTCCTCAACATGTGTAGGACTATACTTCCTACCTCCCTTGTTGGTTGGATGGAGCCATGTGATTCTTCTGGTCAATGAGTCCTGAGCAGAAGTGATTTGTGCCCTTTTGAGCTGGAGCATTTAAGGATCAGTACAAGACCCTCCTGAATTCTTTCTTTCCAACACAACAATTGGTGACATTCAAGATAGTGGCTGCCCCATGAGCCAGGGTTCCTTAGTGACCATCATGAGCAAGGCCTTCTTACCCATCGATGCTTAGCGTGAGCAAGCTATGGACCTCTGTGTGAGTTTGCTAGGGCTGTCATGGCAAAACACCACAGTTTGGATGGTTCAGCCACAGATATTGATTTTCTCATGGTTCCACCAGTTAGAAGTCTGAGTGCAACGTATCAGCAGCATTGGTTCCAAGCCTCTCTCCTTGGCTTGTAGATAATCATCTTCTCTTTTTATCTTCATATCGTCTTCCATCTATGTGTTTCTGTGTCCAAATTTTCTTATGAGAACACCAGTCATACTGGATTAGAACCCATCCTAATGACCTCATTTTAGTTTAGTTACCCCTTCAAGACCTTCTCTCCAAACATGGTTGCATTCTGAGAGACTGGAACCTAGGACTTCAACATGTAAATTTGCGGGGGTAGGGGAGAGGACAAAATCCATCCCATAACAAGCTTTATTGTTTTAAGCTACTGAGATGTGGGCGTTGCCAGTCACCACAGCATAACCAGACTATTCTAATACAAAGGAACAATCACCTAGACTCAAAATGACAGCTTCTTTGAGTTGTCTATGCATATTTATGGCCCTATTAAAAACCACATGGGGGACTTTTTTTTTTTTTTAAGTTACATGTGTCACAAGCATGAATAAATTAGCCCACAGCAGTATTCTTAGAGCTGGAACATTATTTTCTTTTTCCATTTTAGGCAGCTGAGGACCAGAAAAGACGAATGTCTCTCTCTGGCAGACAGGGAAGTCCCAGCCCCGGGATGACTCCCAGTCCCTTGCACATGCTAGCAGCCTGGCCTCCTTTCTGCCTCACCGGGACCCCAGATGGCCCTGCCAGTCACCCAGGCAGCCTTTCCTCCCCTCAGGCTGGACCTCTCAGTGACTTCATAGAGCCTCTCAGGCCTCCTTAATGGTTATGAACTTGAGATGCCTCCTGCTCACTGAGATGTTACCATCTGACTTCTGACAGATTAATTCATTAATCACCTATTTGAGTTTTTCCACTTAATATTAAACCTCACATCCTATTTCCTCATGGTTATGAATTGGTCAGAAAGCTTAGAGGCGGCTCACTCCTTCTCCAGGGGGCGTCCTTCAGACTCTGAGGGATTCCCCAGGGAAGGAAAATACTCTCTGTATTAGTTACCTGTAGCTGCTGTTACAATGATCACAAGCTTGGTGACTAGAAACAAACAAACAAAAAAGGTGTATTCTCTCACAGTTCTGGAGGCTAGAAGTCCAAAATCAAGGTGTCATCTTGATTGGGTAATTATTAATGAGTACCCAACTAATAATGGGTAATAATTAGTAAGCATTATTAGGAATACTTATTTGTACTAGTATATCGTGATAGTAATTTACATTAGTAATAGTATCTTACATTATATTACTAATCAAATGCTGTTGTTTATTTAGTGCCTACAGCTGTCTAGGCACTGTGCGAGTTTCTTATAAATTTCCCCATTTGATTTTCAAAATCAGCAATACATGTTCAGGACAAGGAAAACTTGTTTCAAAGTGGTTCTCTTGAGGAATAAAAAATAAAAATAAAATACCTCTCCCTTAGAGGGACTTCCCTGGTGGTCTAGCGGTTAAGACGCTGCACTTCCAGTGCCTCCACTGTAGGGGGAACTAAGATCCCACAACTAAGATCCTGCATCTTTTGGTACAGCCGAAAGATAAATAAATAGATAAATAAATAAATAAAACAATAAAAGTGATTCTCTTGAAAAAATCTAAAGGTGTCAACTGACCACAATCCCAGCAGTAACAACCTCAGCATGTGTGGCTGCAGAAGGGCGCACAAATGAGAGCTGTTTTCATGACCCTGTGGCGACTAGATCAAGGGTAGTAAATGGACCAAATTTAGCAAGAGGCTCCTTCTCGCACCCCACCTTTTGTCTTTTTTAAAAAATATGGTTGTTTACAATATTGTGTTAGTTTCAGGTATACAGCAAAGTGATTCAGTTATGCATATATTTTTCCTATTATTTTCCAATTTAGGTTATTATAAGATATTGAATATAGTTCCCTGTGCTATATGGTAAATCCTTATTGCTTGTCTATGTTATATATAGTAGTTTGTATCTGTTAATCCCATACTCCTGATTTATCCCTCCACCCTTTCCCCTTTGTTAACCATAAGTTTGTTTTCTATGTCTGTGGGTCTGTTTCTGTTTTGTATAGAAGTTCGTTTGTATCATTTTTTTCAGATTACACATGTAAGTGATACCATACATTTGTCTTTCTCTGTCTGACTTACTTCACTTCGTATGATAATCTCTAGGTCCATCCATGCTGCTGCCGATGGCATTATTTCACTCTTTTTTTATGGCTGAGGAATCAAAATATCTCCATTGGATCCTGGCTGGCTTCTTCCTCCTTGGAGAAGGCTTGAAATTTCTGGGAGAAAAGCTTGAATCTCCCCCTTTAGCTCTCTCTCCCTCCACATTAACACAGCCCTGGAGCAGCCACCCCTGGGCTCCAGGTGTTGATCCTGACTTCCTCCTGGGGCACCCCAAAGTCCTCCTCCCACCAAGAATGCCCCAGCCCCCCAAGTTATAACCGTTTGACTCCTACTCCAGGAGCTGACTGCACCTCTTTCTGCTTGAGTCCCTCTTCCTTGAGGGTCTGTCCAGGAATGAAGACCAATGAAGATGGGGTATAAGGAAGGAGATCTGACTCCTGATGCTAACTAAGCATTAAAAGAGAGGCAGACAGGGGCTTCCCTGGTGGCGCAGTGGTTGAGAGTCCGCCTGCCGATGCAGGGGACACGGGTTCGTGCCCCGGTCCAGGAAGATCTCATGTGCCGCGGAGCGGCTAGGCCCGTAAGCCATGGCCACTGAGCCTGAGCGTCCGGAGCCTGTGCACCGCAACGGGAAAGGCTCACGTACCGCAAAAAAAAAAAAAAAAAAAAAAAAGAGAGGCAGACAGAATGGGGTGGGAGTCGACCACCAGGCCAGGTGGGAACAGCTGGAGGAGAAGGAGGTATTCAACTTAGAGAAGACTTTGGGGATCTCAAGAGCTGAACCCAAATAATGATCATTCTTTTTAAATTTTCTTTTTTGGCCACACCCCACGGGATCTTAGTTCCCTGACCAGGGATCAAACCTGGGCCCCCTGCAGTGGACGCACAGAGTCCCAACTACTGGACTACTAGGGAATTCCCAAATAACGATCATTCTAATTGCCATCTCTTGGATAAATACTTGGTTCCAGGCTCTATTCTCCATGTTTTACGTACATCATGCTTATTGACTTTAACTTTCACAAGAACCTTCTGAAAATTCAAGGCCGCTCCTTAAAGATAAGTAAATCAAGGCAACGAGGGCTTAAGCAACTGATTTGAGATCCAATAGCTAAGTTAATGTCGAGGCCAGCATTCTTCCCTGGGAAGGTGTAACTCTACTCTATCACCATCAAGAGGGAGAGAGCAAAGAAGTGTATTATGTTTCACACCAGAAGACGAACGTAGGAACAACGGGCCAGCGTTCCAGGTAAGCAGACATCCGGCTCTGTGCGGTGGAGAATTCTGTAACAGTTAAAGTTGTCTGGTAGCAGGTGGGCGGCCTTGAGCCTCCCTGAGACTCCTGTCACAGAGCGCCCAAGCAGAAATCAACAACCATCTGCTGTGGATATATTAAGGAATTCCTCCCTGGCATGAAGTTTGGGCCAGGAAAACGTGCTGAAAGGCTATACGTGCTTCGTTCAATGGAACACTAACCGATTCGAGGCAGTGCTATAATAGCCTGGCAACTCTGATTTCCAGAGCCTGATAAACTCCTTTGCAATATAAAATCCGTAACAGTCAATGTCTTCGGAATCTTACCATTCAAACCCGAGAAAAGCAGTATTTGACCATGTTCATTTCCTGGCTGCCTCTCTTTCTCATTTAGGATTAATTTCACATTCGTTATATTTTCTTTTCCTTTATACACCGAGGAACAATAGTGTACTTATATTCTCATTAGGGCATTCCTGAGACATGAATAAGGCCTGAATTCTCCATTCCTTTTGAATGACTCCATGTGTGCCAAGTATCAATTCCTACACTTGATTCTACAACAAGGTTTTGGTTTCTCAGGCTGTTGTTCTGAGAATCTGGTCTAAGACCTTCCTGGCATCCTCTGCTTTATCACGGTTTCCCATTTTCCATGGTGTTGGATGTCTTCATTCTGGAGGCTTAAGAACACTGACACAGGAACAGGGCAATCCAGATTCAATAGTAATAATAGAAAAACCACTGACACTTCCTGAGTACTTTCTATGCACTAGCTCCCTGAGTACTTAAATATATTAACTCATTTCACCTTCGAAATAACCCCATAGGTAGGTACTATGCTAATTATCCCCATTATAAAGATGAGGAAACAGAGGCATGAGAAGTTTAAGTAATTTGCGAGGATTCAGATCCGGGTAATGGAGTTCTATTAACCCCACCCTTAATCCACACTTTCCTATTTTGAGCTGTGGGTCTGCCGGAAGCTGAGGGTCCCTGGGTGAGCTGTCCACTTCCCCAGGCTGTGGCTTCCTCATCTGTGAAGCCCTGTCCAGGTTCCCCGCCACCTCCAGCTCTGAGATTCCAGGAAGCAGCAATTTCCAGGCTGTGCCACTGTGTCTGCACGAGGCTCTGCATTGCCCCGTGTGCCAGCCAAGAACCCTCCATTCACCTAATAGGAAGGTCTCCTTGTCTGTTTTGGGTGCTCTCCAGGCGTGAAAATGACCTCATTTGACTCAGAAATCCATTCCATAGTGAGGCTCCCTTCTTCTGGGCCAACTACAGCTCATTTCCCGCACTTATTCCCATGCGCAGCTGGAGAACCAGGGCTCAACACGTATTAAAACACCTTCCACATCCTGAGACTTTTTTATGAGCATTCCCTAACTTCCTATTGACAAAGTACACCGTGAATCCTATACTTTAGGTTCATTGCTGCCTTCACCCAATACACATTTCTTGAGGGCCTCTCGTGGGCCAGGCACTGTGATGAACTCTGTGTTTATGTGTTTACGCTTTGGTGAAATCCGATTTCGGCAGCTGTGTAAGGGTTTGCTAGCTGCCATAACAAAAATCTCCACATTTTAATGGCTTAAAAGTTTATTTCTCATTCAGGTAAAGTGTAAAACTGGTTCTGCCCCAGGTTCTTTCCTTTTTGTGGCTCCACCCTCTCCTGGGGTGTGGGAATCACTTACACTCAGCCACCTGGTGGGAAACGAGCCAAAGCAGAGAGGCAACACCCTTCTCCTAACCACCTTCGCCCAGAAGTGACACATCCCCTCTGCTCACTTTGGTGAAGATCTGGATGTGGAGGCTGGGGTGGGTGGATGGAGGTGGGGTGCTGAGAAATGTCACCCCAGCTCGGCAGCCTCTTCCCAGAGGGCAGCTCCTCTCTTGGGTCACAGCTAGTGTGGCCGATTTGCGGCCAGGGTACCAGAAGGCGCCCACCGGGGACTTCTGTACTCCTGTGGTTTCCCCAGGCAGGTATGCCCTGTGTCAGTGATGCTGACATTGATCAGCATAGCTTTGGCAACCCTTTCTGGAAATTTTAAAGCAATTGGGGAACAAAAGATCTTTCTTGAGAAATCCCTCAATGGTGGCAATATGCATTCTTTGTGCACTGATTTAATTATTGCAAATTAGACACGAGCCATTCAGAGCCGAGTCTGGAGCATCAAGCAGAGGCTCCGTCGTGCTGTTTTGAATCAAAGGCAAAATGTACCAATAAAGTGAAGAGATTGATTTAGCTTCTGTGCCCACTGCATCGGCTCTGAAAGGCATTCCGTGAGAGGTGCTGAGCTCCCAGAGTTTCCAGCAAGAGCAGGACTGTTTGATGAAGGCAGAGGGAGGGAGGAAGCTGTTCTTCTTGGTGTCAGAGGATCTGAATATTAACTAGAGGATCTGAATATCAAATGTATAACCCAGGACAAACTCCCATCTCTCCCTGGGTCTCAGTTTCCTCATCTGTAAATTGAGGAGGGAGGGGGTGGATTAGATCACCGCCCCCGCCTTTCTTGAAGCTCTGACATTTGAGATGCTAAGGACAAAGTTTCAAATACCACCTCCTATCCACATGGGTCAGTGCCAGAGCGCTTATTTTCAATACAGCCTCATTATTGCTAAACTCAGCCTTGTATGTCCAGTTACTTCATACACCGTATGTTCTAGCTGAGAAGCTCAGGCTGGAAGACCATCTATCAGGGTGCTTGTGGGTCACGTGTGTTGCTGGAACAGCCTCGGAACCTCCACTTCTTCAAATATGAACCGGAAAAGTAATATTTCTTACCTGGGGGTGTAGCATAATCAGGGAACGCAGTGTGTTAGTCCAACACGTGGAACCAGAAAGCACCAGTCGATGCTCACTGCTGGGAATGAGTGATTTGGACTCTTGCTGTCACCCATCTTCCTCCCAGATCTGCTCTGTAATATCCCGGCCAGTGGTCTGGTGGATGGGACCCCTCAGCACATCCCTTGAAAGAGGACTCACTGCTTTGTTCTTTGGATAGTGCTGTTTTAAAAAACCTATCTTATAAAAGATGATAATGATAGCTAATAACTACTATTCCCTGTTTCAAGCTCCTCTTCTCAGGGCCTGCCATAAATAGAAGTCTCTTCTGTGAGGCAGCCTTCACATGCAGAACGCCAGGTACAGGCTCCCTACTGTTTCTCCAAAGTCTTCATGTTTGTACTTTCTCAGTTGTTCCTCTCATAAATATGAATTCTTGTTCTTTCACAACTCTGACTGCTCTTTGAATAAGAACCAGCTTGTCTTTACTTCCCTTAAACTGGGCACGTGGAATGAAACCGTAGGTGTCATTGGGCCTGAACCCAACAGAATAGAAACGTCTCAGGGTTTCAACCTGGGCTGCATGTTGGAATCACTTGGAAACCTTTTAAAAATCCTGATGCTCAGGCTGCATCCCATATCGTTTATATCAGCTTCCTTGAGAATTGGACATGAATCTTTTTTTAAGGCTTCTAGGTGTTTCTGGTGTACAGCCAAGATTGGGAAACACTGTGCTAGGTGCTTGTCCCTGATAACGTGGTCTAATATTACAATCAACTTTTGCCAGTTTCATTCATCACAATGTCATATTTAGAAAAATCACCGCATCTTTTTTTTTTACTAAGCCATGGATCTCCAGTTCTTTTTTGCACATCTCTACCACGGATAAAACTGTGAACAAGACTAGTCCAAATCAGAGCCTGTCAAAACCACAGTGAGAGACCACCCCACACTCATTGGATGGCTATTATCAAAAAACGGAAAGCAAGTATTGGCAAGGATGTGGAGAAAATGGAACACTTGTGCACTGTTGGTGGGAATGTAAGATGGTATACCTGCTGTAGAAAACAGTATGGCAGTTCCTCAAAAAGTTAAACACGGAATTACCATGTGATCCAGCAATGCCACTCCCCAAAGAAATTTAAAGCAGGCGCTCAAACAGATATTTGGACACCCATGTTCATAGCAGCATTATTCACAATAGCTATATGGAAACAACCCAAGTGTCCATCAGTGGATGAATGGATAAACAAAATGTTGTATATACATACAGTGGAATATTACTCAGCCTTAAAAAGGAATGAAATTCTGACACACGCTACATGGACAAGTCTTGAGGGCATTATGCTAAGTGAAATAAGTCAGACACAAGAGTGGAAATGATTCCACTTATATGGGGTACCTAGAGGAGGCAAATTCAGAGACAAACATTAGAATACAGGTTACCAGGGTCCGGAGGGAAGAGAGAATGGGGCTACAGAATTTCAGTTTGGGAAGATGAAAGATTTCTGCGGCCGGATCGTGGTGATGGTCGCACATCATTGTGAACGTACTTAATGCACCGAACTATATACACTTAAAAATGGTCAAAACGGCAAATTTTATGTTGTGTATATTTTGCCGCAATTAAAAAAAGAAAACAGCCTGCAGGCTGCCTCTAAACACTCTCCTCCAGTTATCAGTGCCTGAGTCAGAACACTTGGAATATAACCATTCAGTCTGTAGCACAGAGCAGGCGATAGATAATTGTGAATTAAAATAAGTAAACGAGCCTGATGTCAATTTTCCATCTACATCATCATTTTCTTCTCATCCACCTGGTACGTGTCAGCGTGTTCACTAACCTATTAGTGTACCTATTAATTTACCAGCTTAGTCACCTGTCAAGGAAGGAAGTGAGGTTGGCTAAAATGGTACAGATAAACCGGTTTGCAGGGCAGAAATAGAGTCACAGATGTAGAGAAGAAACGTATGGACACCAAGGGGGGAAATGGGGGGGGAGGGGGGTGGTGGGATGAATTGGGAGATTGGGATTGACATACATACACTAAGATGTACAAAATGGATAACTAATAAGAACCTGCTGTATAAAAAAATAAAATAAAATTCAAAAATTCGAAAAAAAGAACAGTCGGTGCAAGGTGTTGGGCGTCAGGACCTGCGGGAGCCTGCAGGGAACTGAGAAGCTCCCTGTGGGGTCCGCGACAGCCTCCCGTTCCGAACAGACACCTGGAGCGGCCTGCGGGGCCCCTCGTGACAAGTATCCGAACGTAACGAGCCACTCCTTTTCCGTGTTTTTGCCCATCTCCGTGCATATAATGCAAAAGTATCAGCAACTGAGCCGCCCGTGACAACAGCCGGTTCAGTGAAGGGAAGCTTCTCTGTGGTGTGTAGCGCCCTCTAGTGTTTGTCAGGGGAAAAGGTCAGAAAAACAGGCTTTGAAAACTTTCCTCCTGTATTTGGCCTTTTTGTCACACAACTGGGTTTGTCCTGCGATTTCCAACAGCTATCTGTTGTACCTATAACATTCTGATGAAAAATTGCACGTGTCATTATGAAACCATCTAGGACTATTTAAATTAATTGTCTACCAAAAAAAAGGAAAGAAAAACTATGATGTTTTTCTGTTTGTTTTTAGTTCTCAGTTTACCAAGACAGTGGTCTACGGAGATAAAAAATCTTCTTATGTCATAGGGTTTATTAAGGAGCAAAATTAATTCCCATTTGTTCCTAAACCCTCCTCCTTTCATTATTTCCCCACAAAGTTCCAGAATATTTCTTGTATTACCACAAAGCTAAGGGGGTTTTCCTTTTAATCTAAAACTGGAGAACTACTACAACAGATCTGCTTTATTTACTTATTTTTATTTATTTATTTTTGGCTTTTTAAAAAATTAATTTATTTATTTTTGGCTGTGTTGAGTCTTCGTTGCTGCGCGCGGGCTTTCTCTAGTTGCGGCGAGCAGGGGCTACTCTTCGTTGTGGTGCGCGGGCTTCTCATTGTGGTGGCTTCTCTTGTTGCGGAGCATGGGCTCTAGGCGTGCGGACTTCAGCAGTTGTGGCTCGCGGGCTCTAGAGCTCACGGGCTTAGTTGCTCTGCGGCATGTGGGATCTTGCAGGACTAGGGCCTGAACCCCTTTTATGGCTTTTTATTTTATTTTTTAAACATCTTTATTGGAGTATAATTGCTTTACAATGGCATGTTAGTTTCTGCTTTATAACAAAGTGAATCAGTTATACATATACATATGTTCCCCTATCTCTTCCCTCTTGCATCTCCCTCCCACCCTCCCTATCCCACCCCTCTAGGTGGTCACAAAGCACCGAGCTGATCTCCCTGTGCTATGCGGCTGCTTCCCCCTAGCTATCTATTTTACATTTGGTAGTGTATATATGTCCGTGCCACTCTCTCACTTCGTCCCAGCTTACCCTTCCCCCTCCCTGTGTCCTCAAGTCCATTCTCTACATGTGCATCTTTATTCCTGTCCTGCCCCTAGGTTCGTCAGAACCTTTTTTTTTTCTTTTTTAGATTCCATATATATGTGTTAGCGTACGGTATTT
The DNA here is from genome assembly GCF_963924675.1 of Phocoena phocoena. Classification (NCBI taxonomy): domain Eukaryota; kingdom Metazoa; phylum Chordata; class Mammalia; order Artiodactyla; family Phocoenidae; genus Phocoena; species Phocoena phocoena. The sequence continues at coordinate 17,005,395 of NC_089231.1, forward strand.
GTTTTTCTCTTTCTGACTTACTTCACAACAGATCTGCTTTAAAGGCAAAGTTTTCACAGCCCAGATCCTTCCCGTCTAAGGTCTTGTTTGAATAGTTTTCTCTTAAAAAGAAGTGTCTTACTGTTAGTATTTCTGAGGTCACAAACTCTTGAGAAGTAATGAAAACTGTGGACCCAACCCCTTTCTATGCCCCTCAAATGCACACACCACACACACACACACACACACACACACACACACACAGAACTCCAGGAGATTCAGTCTCCCTGAAGTCCAATTCCAGGTTAAGAACCCAGAGGGGCCGACTTCCCTTCAGCATGGAGGATGGAGCTCGTTTAGAATGGAGCTCCCGCCTTTCCTTGGGCGTGTAGCCAAAGTGGGTAGGGTTGTAGTAAGCACGTGCCTGACAGAGCAGCTCACAGATTCCAGGGTAGCTCACAAACATTATCTCATGACCCCTACAACCAGCCAGTGAGACCAGCAGGGGCAACGCAGGGCGGCATCCACCCAGGGAAATATTAGAGGAATGCAGACAGAAAACAGGCACTTCGTCATTCTCATAACCAAATTGTTATAAAACGTTTGCCTTGCTTCTCCATTCCCATGAAGTCACAGTGCAGGGAAACAGGGGTAGGAATTGTCTTATAATGCCTTGGAGAGGTGACATCCGTGGAGGCTGTGCTCATTCAGAGAAGTAACTGAGCTATAATTACCCAGGTGTTTGTGCGGTTGTCTACGAGGTAACAACTGAACACCAGGCCTGATGCTAAACGAATGGGTGGGTTTTTTTGTTTTCTGGGGTTTTCTGGCCTCGCCTCGCGGCTTGCGGGATCTTAGTTCCCAGACCAGAGATCGAACCCACGCCCCCTGCAATGGAAGTGCAGAGTCCTAACCACTGGACCCCCAGGGAATTCTGTTTTCAGCTGGTGGGATATCCACCTCCCCAAAGTGTCACCATCTTCTTCACTACCCCTGTGGATGCCCAAGTCGCGTCCAGGGCTGCTGGGACTCCCCCAGGGCAGTCCCTATTGTAGTCCTTTCTATGCTGTCCTGCAATGGTCGGTAAAGCATCTCTAGCTCTCACCAGTTCTCCTACAGAGTAGGGACCATGTTATTTATTTCTTAGGCTCCACACATAGCACACAATGCCTGACGCATAATCTCAGTTTCAAACTCTACTCAAGAACCATCACCTTCTGTGTTAGTCTAGGTCCTCCAAGAAGCAGATGCCAAGATGGAATTAAATGTGCAAGGATTTTAACAGGGGAAGTGCCTTTGTGAGAAAAAGTGGGGAGGGAGTTGGGTGAGGCTGACTGCAGGAGGACGGGAGAGAAGGCTGGGTGGGAGACTCTTGGACTGTCATGTCATCTAAGGAAGATTCGTCAAGATCACGTGAGGGGTCCTTCAAGACGGTGAGCCGAAGTCAGCCACGTAAGGAATGTGTGCCCCCAAACCTGTAGGCCTTGGTACCGTTTGCCACAGTCATCTGTGGGCTCGGAGCAGCCCATGGTCAGTGTGATCTTGGTGCAAACAGAGCGCCCTTGGTCAGTTACACTTCCTACGGTTGGAGGTCTGTGAGTCCCTTCTCATGGCCATCACACCTTCTGTGCTGTCCACTCACTTCAGTTCTCCAGCCTTATCAAGCTCTCCAGTGTGCCAGCCCCACCTTTCCAAATGTATCTTCATTTGCCTTCTCAAGAAATTTAGGTTTCAGGGCCCGTCCCTAGAGTCTCTGTCTTGCAAACACCCTTACCTCTGCTGACCGTCTCTCAGTCTGAGATGCTCATCTGGTCTGTTACCCACACCCTCCTTCCTAACAGAACCCTGCTTTCATTCATGGTGTTCACCATATTATCCTAAGCCAGGGATTCTCAAACTTGATTGTGAGTCTCAGTATCAACCTGAAAGGCTTTTAAAGTTTGCTGGACCCCATACCCAGAATTTCTGATTCAACAGGTCTGCATGGAGGCCCAGGAATTTACTTCTTAGATACATTTTCAGGCGATGCTAACGCTGCTGGAAAACCACTGGTCTAAATACATGCTAGTGACCCCATGGCCCTGCTGAAGGAGGCCTGAAAGAAGCCAGCTAGCCCATGGCATTCCCACTGTCATTGTTGGCATCTGGAGGATAAGACCTGTGTTCCCTGGCTAGCAAAGGCTTTTTTTTCCTCTCCTGCTCTACATGAATGAGGAAGCCAGTAGACCTAATTGCCCCTCGCAGACGTGTCATGAGCAAGACATAAGCTATAAGAAGAAGCCAATCCGTGGACAGCAGAGTAGAGATAAAAGGAACCTGGATCCTTGATGAAATCGTTGAACCATGAAATCAATCAACCTTGGAGCTTGACCCACCTCTGAACTTTAAGTTAAATAATTCATTTTCTTGTTGTTTAAGCTAGTTTGAGAGAGGTTTTCTGCCACTTGCAATCAAAGAAGACCCTAGCAGACGCACCTAGGAAAAATCAAACCCTGGTCTAACCCAACCATTCCTTGACTCTGCACCTACACCCTAAACAGCTGAATGCTTTTTTTAATTGCACAAACCAAGTTGACTTGATTTACTTCAAAATTATGACCGCAGTTAGGATCTCACATGGCACCTAGGAGTGCCTGGCAATCCTCCTACAATTCTCTTAAACATTCCCTCCCTTACTGTCTGTGAAGGTTATTTCACACTTTCTCCTCCCTCCTCAAATCACCCTCACTCCCCCGCCCCCTCAGTCAGTGGTACTCGCCTAGTGCTTCATAGAAAGGTGGAGGCAGTTAGAAAAAGCTGCTTCATTTCTTCCTCCCAGTCTATCCCCTCACGTGGGATTATACCTGCATATTCCACCTTCCCTCCTGTTAGAGAGGAGGGAGGGTCCCCGCTCTTACCGAGGCCAACCCTGCCACTGTGCTTTGGATTTCAATACCTTTCTGCTCCCGAGGACTCTGGTCCTGCGATTAACCCCTTCTCTTAACCACATTGGCTTGCTTCTCAACCAGATCCTTCCCATCGGCAAATAAACATGGTGGGATAACACACGTCTTTCAAAAAATGTTATCTCTTGATTCCAAGTCCCACTCCAGCTCCTCTCTCTCTTGCCTGCCCCCTTTCCCACCCTCTGTTAACTTTTGAACCTGCCCCATTGGGCTTTCTTGCTGTCTGCCATTCTAGGGAAATGGACCTTCTCAAGGTCATCATCATGCCACATGGTGACCTGTGTCAAAGGCAATGGTTCTCAACCTTCCCCCAGCTACATCTTTCAGCAGCAGTTGATGCCGTTGACGTCTCCTTCCTTCTGAAAACACTTTCAGGCTCTGTGCTTCTCCTCCCGCTGCCCTGGCCTCTCCTTCTTTACTGATTCCTCCTCAGCTCCCCAACCTCTAAGCCTTGATGTTCTTAAGGACTTTTGTCTTTATCTCTACTTCTCTATATCCGTACTCTCTCTCTACATGGTCTCTTCTGGTCCCAGGGCTTTATATAGACAAATACATAAATTAAGTTGATTGTTGTCCAACCCATAGCCTCCTGTCCCACAAGCACCAGACTCCCATCCAACTGTCTACCTGATATCGCCACTTGGATGTCTAACCATCTTCCATACTTGAAGGTACACATGAAGGAATTAAAAGACCCAAAACCACACTGAACAAGCCAGCAATCATTGCAAATAATATGTAGGAAGGACTTGCACTGTCTATAAAAACATAGAGTTATCACACTATTTACTTGGACAAGCTCTGTATACTGTGTGGTTGTTGAATAGAACTACTTACAATACTTGCCACCCTCTTATACACCCATTATGTCTAATTCTTTTATGCTGCAGGAAGCAGAAAGCCTTTCTCTGGCATTGGTGTGATGACATGTCCTCCGTGTCTCCTCTCACGGGAGACAGGGGGTACCTGCTCTTCACCCTGGTGAGTGTCCAGCTCAGCTCCATGGTCCAGCTGACAACCGCTGCCATATTGATAAAACATACGTAACATAAAATTTACCATTTTAACCATTATTAAGTATACACTTCAGTGGAATGAAGTATGTTCACATTTGTATTAGTCTGCTCTAGCAACCATAACAAAACACCACAGACTGGGCGGCTTAAACAGCAGAAATCTATTTCTCTCACAGTTACGGAGGCTGGAAGTCCTAGATCAGGGTCTGGCAGGGTTCAGTTTCCCATGAGGGCTCTCCTCCTGGCTTACAGATGGCTGCTTTCTCCCTGTGTCCTCACATGGCCTCTTTCCTGTGTGTGTGTGGTGTGTGTGTGTGTGCGTAGGTAGCCAGTAATGGAGAGAGACATCTCATGATACTGGAATAGGATTCTGGGCCCCAGGCTCTTTCCTGTTCCTCCCTTAGTAATAGAAGGCTTTTTCTTCTATCTTTTCCCCAGAATCAATAGGTCTTTTCCTTGGTCTGGGAGTGGAGGTTTGTTGCTCCTTCCCCAGCAGCTAAAACTTTTGCTCTGTAAGCAATGAGTCCACACAGGGACGTGGAGATTTATGCTGTATGACAACAGTGGTCAGACCCCTCCCACAGGCCTACCCCACCGAGGGTGCCTCTCTCTGGTCTCCCACCCTGCCCCCAATGGTCTTGTGAGCACCCCATGGAAGCCTCGGGAAAAGAGCTGTAAATGAGTGCCAACTTCCCTTGTGTCTGGCTTTCTCCGGGGTGCTGTATTATCATACCCGTCCACACTCAGCCTTTAGCAAGTTGTTATAATTTTAGCTGATTTCTTCTTACCTGCTTACATGCTGGCTGGCGCCTCATCCTCCCACGGTCAGCCACTGGTGAAAGAGTCCACGCATCCCACCTTAGGGTGGGTCCTTTCCCTCCTTGGAATTCCAGCAACTTAGCTGCCTCGCAGCATCTGCAGTGTGAAATGTCCAAGAAAAGTTACGATGCTGTAGCTTACCCAGCTTTCTCTTATTGTTAGGGTGGGATCAAAGCTCTTTCTCAAGCCTTCAGCACCTTGGCAGAAGAACCCTCAGACAGGTATTTTGAAGTCCAAAGGAAGAAATGTAAGTGCAGTCATTGGATAGATTCTATAGTCTTCATAAAAGTTAAAGTGATTTCATTTACACGAAGGCAGCAGGTAAGATCTGTAGGAATACACCATGATTTGTTTTTTTTGTTTTTGTTTTTTTGGCCCCTCTGTGTGGCTTGCAGGATCCTAGTTCCCCGACCAGGGATCAAATCTGGGCCCTGGCAATGAAAGCAGCCTAACCACTGGACCGGCAGGGAATCCCCTGGAATACGCCATGACTTGTAATAGCAACCAACCAAACAAACAACGGAAAAAATCAAAATTTCTGTTGACGTCAGAGTAGGTAAATAGTGATATAGCCACACGATGGAATGAACACCCTACTACACTCCTCGAGCACCTAATGAATCTAAGAAGTATGTCAAGCTAAAGAAGCCAGCCGCAAAAGAGCACATACAGTACGATTCCATCTATAGAAAGTTTGAAAACATGCAGAAAACTAAAATATATATTTGGGGGTATATCGTATATAGTAAAGCCATAAAGAAAAGCAAGAGAATAATTAGCACAAAATTCAGAATAGTGGTTACTATTTTTTAAAGTAATAACTTAATAAAAGGCCAGTGCCATTTAGAATTTCCGTTTCCCCATGACAGTTGTTCTCATTCCTTTGTGGCACTTTGGGGAAGGTCAGATATAATAACCGGCGGTGTGCTGATTAAACATGAATTTTCTAGCTCAGGGGCGGAGATTGAATTAGATCCTTTCCTCCATGGATGCGAGGACTTGACTCAGTGACACTGACTCACATAATATGTGAGCTTCATCGCCACCCCTTGTCACCGTGGGACCCGGAGGCTCTCTGGTAAAACAGGGCATCAAAGATTCAAGTTTCTCACGAGTCTAACAGGGTTTGCTACAGACTAACTGCAGAAAAGGGTGGGTACAATCTAATACAACAGCCTCGGTGTCTTCAAAGAAAACTGGGTCTCATCTTCTTGTCTCACCAGAGGAAGACCAGCTGCTTGGTTAGGGGGTCTCAGTGGCTGGGAGAGCAGTGGATGGTCTAGTGGCCCAATAAAGAAAGTCGCATTTAGGGATTCCCTGGTGGCGCAGTGGTTGAGAGTCCACCTGCCGATGCAGGGGACACGGGCTCGTGCCCCGGTCCGGGAAGATCCCACACGCCGCAGAGCGGCTGGGCCCGTGAGCCATGGCCACTCAGCCTGTGCGTCCAGAGCCTGTGCTCCGCAATGGGAGAGGCCACAACAATGAGAGGCCCGCGTACAGCAAAAAAAAAAAAAAAAAAAAAAAGTCACATTTCAAAGCACCATTTTTTTCTGTTTGTATGTTTTTTGGTTTTGGGGGAGTTTTTTTGGCCACCCCATGTGGCTTGCAGGATCTTAGTTTCCCAACCAGGGATTGAACTTGGGCCTTTGGCAGTGAAAGCACGGAGTCCTAACCACTGGACCTCCAGGGAATTCCCTGCGGCACGTGTTTTGGCAGGGTCTAATCCTCCACCTGTCGAAGAGGCACCAGGGACCCATTATCAAGACAGGTGGAGGGAATTGCCTGGTGGTCCAGTGGTTAAGACTCTACGCTTCCACTGCAGAGGGCATGGGTTCGATCCCTGGTCAGGGAACTAAGATCCCGTACGCCACGCAGCACAGCCAAAAAAAAAAAGGAAAAAATAGACAGGTGGAAAGTGTTTTGAAAATCGTTTAATAAAGCACTGACCCAGCATTTACCTAGTACTTACTAAATGCCAGGCACTGTTCCAGGCTCATTATAAATATTAGCTCACTTAATCCTCATAACAACCCTAAGAGGTGGGTAATATTATTATCCCCAGTTTACAGGGAAGGAAACTTGCCCAAGGAAGATGACTAAAGTTTCTCTTATGATCATCAGAGACATTTACAAAAAATAATCTTCCTAAAGTGCGCAGAGAGTAAGTGGGGGCTGGAACGTGGGCTCAGCCATCTGGCTCCAAAGCCCAGGTGCTGAAGCCGCCACCCTGGGCTGCCTCTGTGTCTCCAGCAGCTCTCCCTGCCCTGTGGCTGATCCACGGCTCCTGAGTTCTAAGGTCGCCTGTTTGAATAGACAGAGGAGGGGCCTTGCCCAACTTCCTCTGCCAGTGAGTAGTTGTGAGCTTGTTTTCTCAGAATTTACCTACTGGCCTGGAGCCAGCAGCCGGATTTGCATAGCCCAGAGCCCAGCTCCATAGAATGCCACCCCGGGCCTATCCTTGGTACAGACTCTCAACCACAACCCTGAGGCCCAAATCACAAGAAAGTACAAGAGACAGGGTTAAAACATGCATTAAAATGATAAATTGGATGAATGATCTAGTGAGGGTAGAAGACCAAAAGTCAACAAGAAACCACTCTCAGCCTTGACCATCTGTGGACAACTCTTCCCAGATCTCCACCTGTGCAATAAGAAGCTGGGTCAGGAGTTCCCAAACACGGCCACGCCTCTAAACCCCCTGGAAAGCTATGGAAAAATTAGAGGCTTCTCCTCCTGACCCCCAAGTTCTGACTCAACACAGAAAGCTAGGCACAGTTCGGTAGCAACTCATTCTCCCGTGAATCAAGACAGTCAAATTTTTAGCATATGCCAGGCTAATAAGAGAGAGTTCTGCTTTACTGTGAGATTTGCATTAATCACAGAATTAAAAGGAATTCCTAGCAAAATGTCAACAACTCTAATATTTTACAAGTGAAAAGTGGGATTAGGGGAAAATGAGTATTTTTGCCAATGACCACAAAGCTCATAAGGGTCTGCCAGACACTGGATAAATACATTTCCATAGAAGCTTTCCATTTATTTCCATAGATTCATTCATGCTTATTTTATGTGCGCATTCCCTATACTCATTCATTCAACAAATATTTACCGAACCATTTTCCTTCCTTATTACTGAGAATATAAAAATATACAAAGTAATCTCATGAACAAGGTGTGTTCCTCCTTGATTACTCATCCATTTCAAAACATCCCCAGTTTTTTCAAAATTAGGAAGTCCTGAAGAGAACAGAAAAGATCTAAACCCTTCATCCTATCCCATCCTTATCCTGGGATAAGTCCTTGACTCTCTACTAACAAAAATCTCAAATCTGTGTTTTAAGAGCATCTACCTTCATCCTACAATCAATACAAATTTTCTTGACAGTTTTTAAAGAATAGGAATAGGAATATTAATATTAAAAGAAATCTTGGAAAAGGAGCCCCAGAAAAAGCAAAATTCAGTTTTTAAAAAATTGATAAAATTGTAAAAGACCTCCGTGTTTCAGAAAGCTTTTTTCTCCATCCACATTGACTACATTGGGCTCCAATCATAGTTAATGATTAACAGAAATGTACACTACTCCTTCTCTCTCCTCAAACACTGCACATCTGGGAAAGGACTCCTGGCTCAGTGTGGGCCATCTGAACTACTATCATTTTAATTTGTTTAAATATTTATCATTAAAATCACTTGTAGAACAAGTTGAGTAATTTAAATTATTTTCACCCTCACTTTTATTGGTCAACACCAAAACTTTCCATAGCTCCAGGTACCTTTATCCTCTTGAATGGTAATACACAATTTGACTGTCATCAGTGTGTGTGCGACTTTGTGGTGTTTTAAATTTACTATACTTTTGCAAGTACTTTTCTAAGGTGTGGCAAAATACGCAAGCGTTTTGTTTTTGATGGCTGCACGATATTACCAGACATCATCATTAAAACAAAAAACAGAAAAAACCTGACCCATGGAGTTTAGCTCCAGAAGGTTTCTTAGAGAGCATTTGGGCCAGACGTCCTCTTGTACACTTGAGGAACCTGAAGACCGGAACTTACTCACTCCTCACCAGGGGCTCCCTTCTCTTATGCTGCCTTTGAAGCTCCCCGAGAGAACTGTGTTAGTCTGACTTCCGTAACTGGGGACTGAAACTGGGGAAGGGAGATGGGGATTGTATAGTGAATGAAAGGCAATGTTGAACGGTCTGGGATCATGCATGCTAGGCCTCTGCACCATGGTGGGTATCTTGTAGACAGGGGTCGGGGTGGGGAAGAGAGACCACAGGCACACACATACATACACATGCGTGCACACATGCACACGGCTGCAAGATCCCAGTTTATTTAGACAAGAAAACAAGGGTTTAGGCAAGGTGAGATGTTTACACAAAGGCAGGATCTATAGCAGAGGCAGCATATCTTTGTATAGTTTTCCTGGGTTCCCTTCCGGGCATGTAACATTTGTTAGATGAGAGGAAAAGTTGTGAAATTCATTCTTTCACACCCTCAACTGTATCTGATAAACCCATCATGTCATGGAATTATAGTTGGAAGCCATGTTGGAATCATGGCTGGAGGAGCATGTAGCTCCATGGTTCCCAAAGCCACATGCAGGATCTCAGTAGGTAGGTCTGGGGTAGAGTCCCAGAATCTAGAGTCTAACTTTTAAAAGCCCTTTAAATGGTTCTGGTAGGGCTTCCCTGGTGGCGCAGTGGTTAAGAATCCGACTGCCAATGCAGGGGACACGGGTTCAAGCCCTGGTCCAGGAAGATCCCACATGCCACAGAGCAACTAATCCCATGCACCACAACTACTGAGCCTGCGAGCCACAACTACTGAGCCCACGTGCCACAACTACTGAAGCCCACATACCTAGAGTCCATGCTCCAAAACAAAGAGAAGCTACTGCAATGAGAAGCCCATGCATTGCAACAAAGAGTAGCCCCCAGTCACCGCAACTGGAGAAAGCCTGAAGACCCAACGCAGCCAAAAATAAAATAAATAAAATAAATAAATTTATCCAAAAAAAAAAAAAAATGGGTTTGGTAGACAAGCTGGTTTGGGAAACACTGATGTAGATCACCTTCTACCTTGGGTCAGATCCACTTTTCATGCAGTCAGGAGCTGTCAAAGATGGGGAAAGGGCCTAAATATTTCCAATGACAGGGAGCTTGAGAGAATCTGAAAACGATTCCCCCATTGAAAAAATATTTCTCTTTCATTCTAGTTTAGCCTTGGCCAATGGTTGTTTGGAGTCCATCTACACCTTTTCAAATAAATCATTAACAGGGGACTTCCCTGGCAATCCAGTGGTTAAGACTCTGCCCTTCCACTGTAGGGGTGGAAGAACAGTTCCCTAGTCAGGGAACTCCCGCATGCCGTGTGGCCAAAAAAAAAAAAAAAAAAAAAAATCAAATAAGTCACAGCCACCTTATAAATATTGAAATTTAGTCCTTCTGAAACAGGAGGGAGGGGGCAGGGCACAACTTTTGAAAGAATGACATAGCCAGAGGACATAACATAAACTGATTAGAACCAAATGGGTCCAAGATGGCAGACAAGTCAACTTCCACTATACCTCAGTAGACGCTCATTGTAACACATCAGCAAGCTAAATGACACACCCACAGGCGCCACGACAGTTCCAACACCATAAGGATCAAAAAGTGGGCAGTGGCCCTATTCCTGGAAATCCCCACCCTTTCCTGAAATAGCTGGAATACTCCTCCCACTCATTAGCCTATGAAATTACCCATCCCTATAAAAACTGACAACCCCATACGCTGGTGCCTTTCTCACCTTCTGAGATGGCCCACACTGTCTGTGGAATGTGTTTCTCTCTAAATGAATCCACATCTTACCTATCACTTTGCCTCTCACTAAATTCTTTCTGCGATGAGACATAGAGAAGCTGAGCTTCATTAAGTCCTGCAACCAGGCGTGTGATCTCAGTTGAAAGACCATGGGTTTTGGCCGGGTTCGAGTCCCGGCCGCATGGGTTCAAGTCCCAATCTGAGGCGCACGGTTTCACTTCTACTCCTTCAATGAAGCAATCTGGCAAAATGCCTTAGAAACGTCTGTATACTTTGACCCGATAATTCCATTTCTGGGAACCTATCCTAAGGAAATAATCTGAAATATTTCAAACACAGCCCAGAGGCTTATCACATCCTGATTAGCCTTGCACATAAAACCCATCAACATCTACATTCTTTTGTGTAGCATAGTGGTGGGAATAACAATGGCTACAGTTTCCTTTTTCTAATTAAGGAGTCTTGGGCTGACATCAAGCCCCCACTTGCTCATCAGCATTTTTCTCAGAATTGCTTCCTATGCATCAGCTCTACTGGGCCTCTTAAAGGAAGTAGAACATAACTACGTAGAAAATATGCAATTTTTTGAATGTCAGATATTGGTTAAAACATTGAAGGAACTCTATCCCCTTAACCCTGTTATACACATTCATTCACTCAACCTTCCCATGGTCCAGAATTCGTGTTAGAAATGGGAATATAATGGGCAGACAAGGCACCTGCCCTCTTTGGTTCTCAGAGTTTATGGAAGAGGTAGACCATTGCCCAAAAGTGACAAGTTCTATGAAGCAGAGACTGGGAGTGGGGATAGATTTTTGGGTGCAGGGGAGAGTATAGAACCTCCAGGAGAGAAACTAAGTAGAAAATGATGATTATGTCAAAAAGAGTAAGCATTAGCCAGGAGAAAAGACTTCCAGGTAGGTATAAAAGGATGTGCAGGTAATTCTCTGGAGGTCCAATGGTTAGGACTCCATGCTTTCACTGCCTAAGGCACGGGTTCAATCCCTGGTCAGGGAACTAAGATTCCGAGAGCTGCACTGCGCCTCCCCGCCCCCCCGCCAAAAAAAAAAGAATGTGCAGAGACCTGAGTATGGGAGATAAGTGACAGAGTTCAGTATAGTGGAGTGTAGAAGACAAAGTGAGGGGCAGACTGGAGCAGTCAATAGAGGCCAGGTCTCAAAGAGCCTCATGGCCGTGTTGAATTGGGACATTATTCTGAGGAATCAAAGAGCCTCCAACGTTTTGTTTTTTAATTAATTAATTTATTTATTTATTTTTGGCCGCGTTGGGTCTTCACTGCTGCGCGCCGGCTTTCTCTAGTTGCGGTGGCTTCTCTTGTTGTGGAGCATGGGCTCTAGGGCACACAGGCTTCAGTAGTTGTGGCTCATGGGCTTAGTTGCTCGCCGCATGTGGGATCTTCCCGGACCAGGGCTTGAACTGTGTCCCCTGCATTGGCAGGCAGATTCTTAACCACTGCACCCCCAGGGAAGTCCAAGATTGCCCAATCTTGTGTGGTCCTTAGCTTCCAGGGTCCTGCCTTCTAGTGTTTTCAAGGATTTGGGGATCAGGTTTTCCATAGTTAGGTGGATTGGCATATGGGTCATATCCAAGTTTTGCAAGCACGGGTGCCATCACTGCCATGTCTTGTAAGACATGTGGAGGTATCTTCCCAACCCATTTTGATAGAGCTCCCACATTGACTGGCCTGATGAGTTGGGCTGTAGCTCTCTCCACTCTGCTAGTGTTGGAGGGTCTCCTGCAGAGGCGGGGGGTGGCTGTGGCTCACTGTAGGGACAAGGACACTGGCAGCACAAGTTCTGGGAAGTACCCTCCAAGGGGTTTGGGGGGTTTTTTGTGGTTTTTTTTTTTTTTGCGGTACACGGGCCTCTCACCATTGTGGCCTCTCCTGTTGCGTAGTACAGGCTCCGGACGCGCAGGCTCAGGGGCCATGGCTCACGGGCCCAGCCGCTCCGCGGCATGTGGGATCTTTCTGGACCGGGGCACGAACCCGTGTCCCCTGCATCGGTAGGTGGACTCTCAACCACTGCGCCACCAGGGAAGCCCAACCCAAGGGGTTTTAAGCAGAGGAAATCTGCTATAAAATCACTATCTTTGGTTGGTGAGAAGAGGACAACTTTCTGATTTTCAGATTTGTTGGGGTTTTTTTCAGAACCTGTAAAATGAAAGGACAAGAGAAAAGGGAGTTGAAGATATTGAAAAGAAAGTGGTTGAAATGATGGTCTGTAGAGTCTAAACTGGGTAAGGTAAGAGATCAAGAGTAGGGGGAGTTGACACATTGGAGAAATCAGAGGGGAGATATATTAGTCTGCTAGGGCTGCTATAACAAAATACTACAGCCTGGGGAGCTTAAACAACAGAAATTAATTTCCTCACAGTTCTGGAGGTTGGAAGTCCAAGATCAAGGTGCTGGCGGGGTAGGTGTCTCCTGAGGCCTCTCTCCTTGGCTTGCAGATGGCCACCTTCTTGCTATGTCTCCACATGATCTTTCCTCTGTGTGTGCCCCTCCCTGGTGTCTCTTCTTTTTCTTACAAGGACAACAATATTATTGGATTAGAGCCCCATCCATACAACCTCCTTTAACCTTAATTACGTCCTTAAAAGTCCTATTTCCAAATACAGTCACATTGGGGGTTAGGAATTCAACATATGAATTTTGGGGGTGGAGGACACAATTCAATCCATAACAGGAGGGAAGACTGAAGTCTTCATGAGGAGAAAATAAAACCCAAAACAAGTATGTTGAAGGGAACTGAGTGCGAGAATAATGTTCCAGGCAGAGGGAACAGTAAGTGCAAAGTCTCCCAAGCAAATGGCTTGCCTGTTGGAGTGAAGATCGGGAAGAAGCCAGGGTGACAGGAGCTGAATGAAGGGGTAGGTGTTGGGCTGGTAGGGGGTGCGGTTTGAGTTTGGTGAGGGCCAGACCATGTAGAGCCTTATAACCCATAATAAAGGACTCTAGATTGTATTTTATATGTGATTTAAAAAAATGAATAGAAAGTTTTTACAGAAAATCAACATGATCTGATTTATGATTTCAGAAGTTCACCATGGCTGCTGTCAGCGTAATAAAATATTGAGGGGAATGTAAGCAGGGAGATAAGTAAGGAGGCTCTTGCAGAAGTCCAGGAGAAAGGTAATGGTGGTTCAGACCAGTGGTAAAGGTAGTGATAAATGGATAGAAATAAATACTTAAATGCTTGAATGGATGGGATTTTAATCTTGAGGGGTTGAAAGCAGATTATGAGAAAGACAGAAATATAGAATTATTCCTAAGTTTTTGGCCAGAGTAACTGAATAAATGTTGGTTCCATTTATTACGCTGGGAAACACTGGGGGAGGAATGGATTTGGGGGAGCAGAGTCAAGACAAAGTTCTAAACCTGTTAGATTTGAGCTGCCATTAGATATCCAAGAGGAGATGAGATAGCCAGTATTTGTTGGATACATGAGGTCAGCGTTCAGGGGAAGTTCAAGGTCTGAGATTTAAAGGAAAGAACTGTCAGTTTAGAGAATGTATGTAAAGTCGTGGCGCTAGACGGAAGCACAAAGGGAGTGAGTGCGGATAGAGAAGAGAAGAGGTCCACAGACTGAACCCTGGAGTGTGCCAACATTTGAAGGTCTGGAAGAAGAAGAAGAACAGTAAATGAAGTTGGGTTCTGTGAGTACTGTGACAAGGATGTGTTTAACACATTAACTGTTTCCATTCCAGATTTTGGGTCTCATTCCTACGAAGTCCAAGGCAGTGCTTGTGTCTGGCATCAGAAGGGCTCTGTTCCATATAGTCACTCAGGGACCCAGGCTGACAGAAGCTTTGTCACCTGCAACAGGTGGCTTCCAAGGTCACCTGGGCATCCACACACAGTGAGATGGGAAAGAGCAGGATAAAGAAGGCACTACAGGGGCTTCCCTGGTGACGCAGTGGTTGAGGGTCCGCCTGCTGATGCAGGGGATGCGGGTTCGTGCCCCAGTCCGGGAGGATCCCACATACCGCAGAGCGGCTGGGCCCATGAGCCATGGCCGCTGAGCCTGCGCGTCCGGAGCCTGTGCTCCGCAACAGGAGAGGCCACAACGGTGAAAGCCCCACATAACTGAAAGAACTAGGTTTGTGCCCCTAGCCAGGTGGGAAAAGGACCTGGGAAATGTGGTGACCAGCTGAGCAGCTGCATCCCAGAAACAGCTCTTAATGGAAAAAGAAGGATGAGTCATCGGTGGACATCAGTCTGACTCTGCAACAGCCATCATGATTGCCAAGTTCAGGACGAAGGCAGTGATCAACTGGTAAAAACACTCCTGATTTGTCACTCAGGTGGGATAAGCACTGCCTCATGGATTTGATGAGAGCAATTTGAGGGGGAGAGTGGTGGAGTCAAACACCAGATTGGAGTGAATGCAGGAGAGAACAGAGGACGGTCAAGACGGGAAGTATGACAAGTCTTTGGAGAAGTTTTGAGGTAAAGGAGAACAGAAAAATGAGACATAGCTGGAGTAGGATGTGGGGAAAAGGGAAAATTTTTAACCTAAGATCAAAGAAATCCAGTAAGAAGGAGGAATTAATGATTCAGGGAGAGAAAGAGGGAGATTTCAGGACAAAGCCTGGGTTTCAGGTCCTTTGTCCAGAAGAGGACCTCACAGTTGCTTCTAGCTCTGTAATGTTCCCACGACGCTTTGATTTCCCCCTTCCAGTTATTCCTTTTTAAAGGATTCCTTTTGATAGAGGGTTTAATCAATTCATGTCATTAAATTAGTTTTAGCTATTTACCATCATGAATCAGGTGGCACTTCAGAATTACCCATAAGATCCAAGTGCAAAAAAGGTGATTTTTATGTATCTTCCCTGGAAGATTGGTAGATTTTGTTAAATTTATCCAGGATTTTTGGTTGCAATGGTGGATCTGATTCTGCTCTCAAGATACCATTAAATCAAGCAACAAGTAATCAGAAATCTCCTTTCCAGGCTAATGTAGAGAGAGCTAGACAATTTTCTGCTTCTAACTATTTTCACAGCTCCCATTTTGCCTCAGATCCAAGGATTTAATTTTCCCAGCTTCCAGCTCTCTCTGTGAAAGCCATTATCTTTTGTCACCTTCTCTGGTCCCTCAGTAGGAAAATCCTCACTTGTCCAATATTCTGGCCATTAGCAATTTGAAATTTTACCTCTGAGAGTGATGCTGAAGGAGAAAGCAGCAATTTGCAGTCCATTTATTGTACCCTTTGTTATTTAAAAAAGTTTAGCTTATTTGCCTTGATTCTTATTGCTGAAAGAGAATTGACCGTTAGCAGGAGAATATTTGCTGCTAAATGGAGTCTGTTGTAGATGATTCTAGAAGACCATTAGCTTTACTGGGGGGCAATTAGTGTTTACTGTTTATTGTATACTGCAATTGCAGGCATTTTCCCCCCTAGAGGTTGTAAAACCTTTAGAAGCATTGAGAATAGGCTTTTAAAGCCACTTGAAAATGTACAAGCAAGATGGAGTAGAAAGAAGAGCTGATAGCAAGGGCTTTATTTTACTCGTGATCAGGCTGATTTATCTGCCTTCTAACTCAGTATATTATTCCCCTTCCCTGAGCTTCAGAGTTAATCATACATAATGTGCATCAATTCATTTCACCCTAAATGCAAATATCAGTCCTGGAACAAATATTTAAATAGCGCCAATCAGGGCCTTTTATGTTCTTTTATCAAACCCCAAAGTAAACCACAGCTTCTCAAAAGACTTCCATTTCTGTGAATGCTATTCTGAAATCTGGCCTACAGGTTACAGGATTTGAACTTACCCTTTGGCTTCACCAGGGAAGAGAATGAGGCACAGGGATGTGGCTGGGACCTGCTCTAGGAGATTGGGCGCTAGAGTGGGAATGAAACCCAGGTCTCTCAACTGCCAGCCCCAGGGCTCCCCTACCCCTCCTCTCCACACACATCCATTTGTTTCAGGGGTGGGGGATTTGCCCCTCTCCCGGCTTGATGCTCTTGCAGGGGAAGGGGGTATCACAGGAAAAAAGGACTCTTCTCTCATTGCTGGAATGGGGCAGACAGGAGTCTGTCTGTCCCTGGTTCAGGAGGGAAACACAAAGTCTTGCTTCCCAGGAGTGGGGCGGAGTTGGGAGCCTCTTTTTCACTTGAATGCTATGGGGGAGGAGGAATCCCTTCTTAGACCAGAGTGGGATGGGGGAGATCATTCCCTACTAGAGCCTGAATATCTCTCCTATCCCTCCCCTTCTCTACAGCACATCCACCATACCAGTCCCAACTACCGTCACTTCTCGCCTGGCTTGCAGCAACAGTCTTCCAACTGGACTCAGTCGCTCTCTTCTTGTCTCCTCCCATCCAGTACCCAAGCAGCCCCAGTGAACTTTCTAAAATGCACTGATCACTCCGTGCAGGGGATCTCCAGTTTGGCAGGATAAAACCCCAACTTCACAACATGACTTACCAGGTAGTTAGTGATCTGGAACCTGTCGCTTCTTCAGCCCCATCACTCCACACCCCTCAAAAGGGGCTTCCAAAAAGAGAACCCTCCTACACTGTTGGTGGGAATGTAAATTGGTGCAGCTACTATGGAGAACAGTATGGACGTTCCTTAAAAAGCTAAAAATAGAGCTACCATATGATCCAGCAATCCCACTCCTGGGCATATATCTGGGAGAAAACTCTAATCTGAAAAGATGCATGCACCTCAATGTTCATAGCAACACTATTTATGATGGCCAAGACATGGAAGCAACCTAAACGTCCATCAACAGATGAATGGATAAAGAAGATGTGGTACCTATATACAATGGAATACTACTCAGCCAGAAAAAGAGAATGAAATAATGCCATTTGCAACAATATGGATGGACCTAGAGACTGTCATACTGAGTGAAGTAAGTCAGACAAAGACAAATATCACATGATATCACTTATATGTGGTAAGTGATATCCAAATGACTTATTTACATAATAGAAATAGACTCACAGACATAGAAAACAAACTTATGGTTACCAAGGGGGAAACGGGCAGGTTGGGATAAATTAGGAGTCTGGGAGTAACATATACACACTACTATATATAAAATAGGTAAACAGCAAGGACCTACTGTCTGGCACAGGGAACTACTTTCAATATCTTGTAATAAATTATAATGGAAAAGAAAATGAAAATTTATATATATATAATTCACAATGGCTTTGTTTTGCTTTGTTATATAGGTATGTATAACTGAATCACTTTGCTGTACACCAGAAACTAACACAAAATTGTAAATCAACTATACTTAAATTTTTTTAAAAAAAAGAGCCTTCCAGCAGAATCTCTCAGCCCTGGGCCTCTGTGTCTGCTGTCCTGCTGCCTGGAGCTTTCTCCCTCTCCCACCCACTCTTGGTACAATTATTCATTTAATGTTTGTCTCCTCTAATACACTGAAAGTCCTGTGAGGGCGGAGTTATGTCTATCTCAGTCGTTGTTGTGTTCCTAGCTTTAGCATAACGCTTTGGGCTTAAAAGGTCCTAGATAAACACATGAAAATGAAATGAACAAATAAGTGAACTTCTGCTTGTCTTTCAAAGCTCATAATAGAAGTTACTTCTCCCACGGAGCTTTTCCATGATTCTCAAGGTTTAGAAGTGCTGACCTAGGTGCTTCCACCACACCTTATACCACCAGGGCACTCCTCACACTAAGGTGTGACTGCCCATCCTCTCCATCTCCCCCGAGGTCAGATGCTGAGACCCAGGAGCACAGAGAACGAGTCCTGTTGGCTTATTCCCAGTATCTAGCCCAAGGTCCAGCACACAGATCCTACTCAGCATTTGTCAAATGAATGATATATGCCTAACTTTTCTGATTCCCAAGTTTTAACCAAAATATTTGCTTTCAAGGAGAGTAGAAAACAATAGTATCAGTGTCAGACTCATCCATTTATTGTTTATTTTGTGTTGGGCATTTTGACAAGGGCTTTACACATGTCATCAGGTACATCCAGGTTTCACTAGCTTATGAATACAACTGAGGACCCTTGTCCTATTATTACCCAGTCATCATGGTCTTGAACACACAAATACCAATGTCTATGTAGCTATTCTCTTTCTCTGATTGCCTGAATTCTTGCTTTTCCTGGTTTATGAATCTTTTTCTCTCTCTCTCTCTCTCCATTTTGTGAATCTTCTCAATCAATCAATCAACCAATCTCTCTCTGTCACATTTTTCTCTGCTTCTTAATGTAAAGCTAACATTCAAACTGGATGACTTTGGGTAAATTATTCAACTTCTCTGTCTTTCCCTTCTATAACTATAAATTGGAGATGATAATAATAATACTTCATAGGGTTATTGTGAAAACTAAAGAAAATTACACATATAAAACAATAAGAGGGACTTCCCTGGAAGTCCAGTGGTTAAGACTCCATGCTTCCACTGTAGGGGGCACAGGTTCCATCCCTGGTTGGGAAACTAATCCCGCATGCTGCCCAGCACGGCCAAAAAAAACAACAAAAAACAACAACAATGACAACAACAACAGAAAACTTAGGACAATGCTTGCCACGTGTTAAGTTATGCCAAGGCTGCTGCTGTTGCTGTTGAGGTGTAAACTTCCAATCATGCCTGCCCCAATCCAGGTTTACATCCCTCCCAGGGAAGCAATCAGCAAAGATAGACAGCATCTCTGCCCAATTCCAAACTCCCAGGAGACCCAGCACAGGTCAGATGTTTAATCAGCTATAAAGGGGACCTTAAAGGTAGAGATAAAGTGCAGGACTATACTGCCTGTTATGGGCTGAATTGTGTCCCCACCCAAATTCATATGTGGAAGCCCTAACCCCGAAATGTGACTGTATTTGGAAGTAGGGCCCTTAAGGAGGTAATTAAGGTTAAATGAGGTCACCTGGGTGAAGTTCTAATCCAGTAGAACTGGTGTCCTTATAAGAAGAGGAAGAGAGACAAGGGTGGGCACACATGGAGGAAAGGCCATATGAGGACACAGGGAGAAGGTGGCCACCTACAAACCCAAGAGAGAGGCCTCAGGAGAAACCAAACCTGTGGACACCTTGATGTCAGACATGTAGCCTCCAGAATGGTGAGAGAGAAATTTCTGTTGTTTAAGCCCCTGGTTGGTGGTAGCTTCTATGGCAGCCCTAGCAAAGTAACTCATTACCGAGACAGTTGGTGGTTCTCACTTTTGCTTTGGGTGAGTGAGTCTCACGACTTAGGCAGGCGGAAAAAAGTTTTCTTTTAAACCCAGTGCCTGGAATAGGGTAAGTGAGCTGTGAGTGGTCCTAGTTGTTTCTCTTATGGTCATCACTGCTGCTGTTGTTTTTGTTGCTGGTAGTCACGTTTCTATTACATTCATCGTTGAGAGGGGGGATCTCAGACCACTCTGCAGCCCCAGAAGGTACAGAGACCCTCAGAAAAAGGCAAACTTAACTTCTGTGTTTTCTACACACAAGATTTTTTTTTAAGGTATAATTGACAAACATTATTAGTTTCAGGTGTAAAACATAATGATTTGACATTTGTGTATTTTGTGAAATGATGACCCCAGTAAGTCTGGTTAATACTTGTCACCATACAGAGTTATAATTTTTTTTCTCGTGATGAGAACTTTTAAGATCTACTCTCTTAACAACTTTCAAATATACAGCACAATATTGCTAGCTATAGTCACCATGTTGTACCTTACATCCCCAGGACTTATTTACCTTATAACTGGAAAAGTGTACCTTTTGACTCCCTTCACGCGTTTTGCCCATCTTCCATCATTCCCAGTCTCTGGCAACCACCAATCTGTTCTCTGCATCTATGAACTCGCTTTTTGTTGCTGTTGTCTTTTTTTTTTTTTAAGATTCCACATATAAGTGAGATCATACAGCATTTCTCTTTCTCTGTTTTATTTCACTTAGCATAATGCCCTCGAGGTCCATCCATGTTGCCACAAATGGCAAGAGTTCATTCTTTTATCTGGCTGAATAATATTCCATTGTGAATATATACACATCTTCTTTATCCACCCATCCATTGATGGGCACTTAGGTTGCTTCCATATCTTGGCTGTTGTAAATAGAGCTGCATAACGTGAGGGTGCATATATCTTTTCATATTAGTGTTCTTGTTTTCTTTGAGAAAATACCCAGTCGTGGAATTGCTGGATCATATGGTAGTTCTAGTTTTAATTTTTTTAGGAACCTCCATACTGTTTTCTATAGTGACTACACCAATTTACATTCCCACCAACAGTGCACAAGGATTCTCTTCACATCCTAGCCAACATTTGTTATTTCTTGGTTTTTTGATGAAATCCTTTGTAACAGGTGATATCTCATTATGGTTTTGATTTGCATTTCCCTGATGATTAGTGATGTTGAGCACCTTTTCATGTGTCTGTTGGCCATCTTTATATCTTCTTTGGAAAAATGTTTACTTAGATCCTCTGCCCATTCTTTTTTTTCTTCCAGTTTTATTGAGATATAATTGACATACTGCGCTGTATAAATTTAAGGTGTACAACATAATGATTCGGCTTACATCATGAAACGATTACCACAATAAGTTTAGTGAACATCCATCACCTCATAGACACAACATTGAAGAAATAGAAAAAGATATCTTTTCCTTATGATGAGGACTCTTAGAATTTCCTCTCTTACAACTTTCATGAATAACATACAGCAGTGTTCATTATACTTATCATGTTGTACATTACATCCCTCATACTTATAACTGGAAGTCTGTACCTTTTTTGACTGTTCTCAACCAATTCCCCCTTCCTCCACCCCTGCATCTAGTTACCACTGATCTGATCTTTTTCTATGAGTTTGTTTGGTTTTGAAGTATAGTTGACCTACAACACTATATTAGTTCCTGGTACACACACAGTGATTTGATATTTCTAGACATTTCAAAACGATCACCATGGTAAGTCTAGTTGTCATCTGTCACCATACAAAGACATTACATAATTGTTGACTATATTCCCCACACTGTACACTTCATACCTGTGACTCACTTATCTTGCAACTGGAAGTTTGTACCTCTTATCTCCCTCACTTATTTCTCTCCTCCCCCAACCCCTCTAGCAACCACCTGTTTGTTCTCTGTATCTATGACTGTTTCTGTTTTGTTCTGTTTGTTCATTTGTTTTGTTGTTTATGAGTGAAATCAAACAGTATTTGTCTTTTTCTGACTGAGTTATTTCACTTAGCATGATGCCCTCTAGGTCCATTCGTGATGTTGCAAATGGCAAGATTTCTTTCTTTTCATGGCTGAGTAGTATTCCACTATATATATATATATATTTCACATCTTTTTTATCCATCCGTCTATTGATGGGCACTTAGCTTGCTTCCGTATCTTAGCTAATGTAAATACTGCTGCAATGAACATAGGGGTGAATGTATCTTTTTGAACTAGTATTTTTGTTTTCTTTGATTAAATACCTGGAAGTGGAATTGCTGGATCATACAGTAGTTCTAGTTTTAATTTTTTAGTAATCTCCACACTGTTTTCCTTAGTGGCTGCATCAATTTACATTCCCACCAACAGTGCACAAGTGTTCCGTTTTCTCTCTATCCTGGCCAAAACTTATTATCTTTTCAATAATAACCATTCTGACAGGTGTGAGGTGGTACCTCATTATGGTTTTGATTTGCATTTCCCTGATGATTAGTGATATTGATCATTTTTCATGTGCGTGTTGACCATCTGTATGTCTTCTTTGGAAAAATGTCTATTTAGGTCCTTTGCACGTTTCCTAATCAGGTTGTTTGTTTTCTTGATGTTGAGTTGTGTGAGTTCTTTGTCTATTTGGGGTATTAACTCCTTGTCAGATATATCTTTTGCAAATATCTTCTCCCATTCAGCAGGTTGCCTTTTCAGTTTGTTGATAGTTTCTTTTGCTGTGAAAAAGTTTTGATATAGTCCCATTTGTTTATTTTTGCTTTTGTCTTCCTTGCTTGAGGAGACATGTTTCCTTCTAGATCACTGTATCATTTAAACATTTTGAAAATGACTTGAAATGTTTTCCTAAATGTCTTCAGAAAATCAGTTTATTTTGTAGTTTTAGCCAAAAAGTGCCCTTTTGGTCACTGAATTCATCTAGGATTCATCATTTTTTTCCATACAATGAATTGCCTTACAGAAAAAAAAAAAAGTAATGGACTGGCTTTCTGGTTTGGGTAAAATGTGCTTAAAGCCAGAGCTCTTCCTCAGTATTTGATTTTTCCAACTTTTTTTTTTTAATACATATAGGTGCTACATTTATATCTGCCTGTTTAAATTCTGCCATATTTCACTTCTGGGCTTCTAGTGTGGCAAATCATGTTTTACTTTCAATTAAGCATTGGTAAAGGAATATCTGGTAATGCTAGGAAATAATTCTGTTGTAACTGAGCTTTGTACTCACCACATGTGGATCATTCCTCATCTGTAATGTGCCCCAAATGCAGCTTCATTTTCCAGATACTGTGATGCAGAATAAAGTATTTCATTATGAGGTGCAAAACAAAAACAAAAACAAAAAAAACAACTTCCTTCTAGAATTTTTATGGTTTCAGGTCTTATATCTAAGTCTTTAATCCATTTTGAGTTT
The DNA here is from genome assembly GCF_963924675.1 of Phocoena phocoena. Lineage (NCBI taxonomy): Eukaryota > Metazoa > Chordata > Mammalia > Artiodactyla > Phocoenidae > Phocoena > Phocoena phocoena. The sequence goes on from NC_089231.1 coordinate 17,028,547, forward strand.
ATTTTTGAATATAGGGTTGAGAAGGTAGTCCAGCTTGATTTTTTTTTTTTTTTTTTTTGCATGTAGCTGTCCAGTTTCCCAACATTTATTGAAGAGGCTCTCTTTTCCTCATTGTATATTATTGCTTCCTTTGTCATAGATTAATTGCCCATATAAGTATGGGTTCATTTCTGGGCTCCCTATTCTGTTCCATTGATCTATGTATCTGTTTTTGTGCCGGTATCATACTGTTTTAATGACTGTAGCTTTCTAGTATGGTTTGAAATCAGGGCACATTCTCTGCCCATTTTTTAATCAGATTGTTTGTTTGCTGTTGAGTTGTATGAGTTCTTTATATATTTTGGATATTAGCCCCTTATCAGATATATGATTTGCATGAATGGAATATAAGCTGATTTGATTTGAATTCAACAACAGGGTTGACAACAATGAAGGTAGTAAAGATGGGGGAAAGCATTAAAAATGGTGAAGGCAAGATAGAAGTTATGAAAAAAGGTGAGGGGGAAAGCCTATGAAACCAACAGTAATGGAGCAAATAAGAAATAAAATCACATTAGGTAAATAATTGATAAAAGTTTATCCTGCTGTTTATTTATCATATCAGTGTGACAAAATACTTTCTGCATAAACTTTTTTTTTTTGAGGCAAAGAAAAGGTCTATCCATTTTCCTTTCAGTGTAATAGAGTACTGTTGCCCTTTGAGTTGCTGTGGATTATGTGGACTCCTATGTTCTGCCTCAGAAATCTTGCTGCCATTTTTATATTGTTCAATGGGGAAATTGTTTGGCATTCCAAATAAAATTCCAAATGAATTTTCAGTTATAGCATGCTTATAAATTGAACCAGATGATTTCCAGTTTTAAAAGGAGGCTGTGGTTCCCACCAACACTCAGACTGGTATATCACATCCTGTGTGAAAAAATAAACTATCCTATCATACCCTATCCAATGAGTTGAAATTCATTCCCTGCCTTGTATATGTGTTCCTGATATAAAAGGCTAACTTCAGCTCTTTGAAACTCTGACTTAGGTATTAGTGAATTAAAAAAGATTTTTAAAAGATTTAATGTTTTGTGAATTCCAAAATTTCTACAACAACATGTTTCATTTTTTAGCTATCAGAAAAACAATATAGCAAATATTTTTTTCAAAAGGAAATAGACTCTGGAGCTTCCTTTCATGTGATTTTGAAAAATCAGAGTTGAAAAACTTCCATTTGGCACTGAGAAGATTTCATTTGATTCCGCCTCTCTTGAACAATGCCACAAACTTCATTTGCAATGTACTACATTTACCTTTGGATAGAAAATTGCCGAACAGTGGCGAGGGCAGGTGTACTTTATATGCAGGTAGCCTCATAAACTTCAAATTATTCTTTGCCACCTGTTACCAGCAACACCTGCCTAATGGACTGGATGTAACAAAAGAAGCATTCAGGGGCAGAAAACTACAGTTATACAGTTGAAAGTCAAGCTTGCATCTTTGGTCAGCCGACCAGATAGCTGTGGATTTTTTTTCTTTTTCTCAATGGTAAATACACATGGTTCATGAACTTAAAATGAAATGCTTTACAGCAAAAACTTTTTCAGAAAATATTAAGAAATAAAATTAAAACCATTTGGGAAAATAAACCAACTTTTTTTGTGTCCCACATCTGTGCAGTTTTTATCCCCAAGCCCTTACAGGTCACTAATTACTTTGATCAGTTTCAGGTATATTCTTCCAGAATTTCTTCAGGCAAATACAAGTACATATGACCTCATGTATATTTTAAGCTGTGGATCACTTAAAGAACATAAGATCTAGTGGGAATGATCTTCTTTCAGAATTTTTTCCTTTTTGGTATAAGAAAAAAATATTTTAGTGAGTGTTTATACGGTTTTAGTTTCCTAACAATAGTAGGGATAGCCCAGCCTAGTAACCAGTGCTGGGCTAGGCATCAACAGATGTGCCATTAGTTTAAACTATAACTCTGAACTATAGTTCTTTCTGCTTCAGCTGAGATGGAGAATATGCATCTGTGACTGTGCAGGGAAAATGGAAACATGGATGTATCAGTGCTTTGAAATGTACAAGCTCCTGAGCAAAAAGAAGGTACTGGTGATTACCTTCAAAAGGACTATGACATCTTCTAACCTTTCTTTGATGATAAATGAACAGCCTTAAATTGTACCTCAGAGCTATTAACTAAGTTTGCAAAGCAGGACACTGCTACCAGACATAATCTTTATAATGAACTCATCAACCCAAACTTCCAATATTACTTGTAAGTGTCACTACCATTAGCCAAAGTTTATTGAACTTCAGTAATGTGCTTTCTACCACCCAGAGTTGGACGACTTACTGGGAGAGCTCTCTGGACATCTAGAATATCTGAAAAGGCAGTCAGTAAGCAGCCACAAGAGATATCTATGGGAAATTGCTAAGGAAGCAATGGAGATCTGCCTTCTTTCTCTCAATATATCTAAGGAAACTAGTTTAACTGAACAGGATTTCACAGCATGGTTTTATACAAATCAATATTAATTTATAGATTACATTTTAAGAAACTTGTCTCGTACCTTTGATCAATCTAGTCTACGGAAAACATTTGCCTCATTTGTTTTTATATATCTATTATATATAATTTATAATATATATATTATAGGTTATACATATATAATATTTTTCTGAACATTTAAAAAGAAGTTGCAGACATCAGGCCCTTTAATCCCAAAAGATTTATTTCCTAAGAACGAGGGCATTCATTTATTTAATCGTAGTACAATCACAAAAATCAAAACTTTATCATTGAAACAATACCATTTTCATGTTTGTGGATCTTATTCAAATTTCACCAATTTGTATCAGAAATGTCCTCTACAGCAATTTTAATTTTTCTAGTATGGAGTCCAATCCAGGGTCACTCAATGAATTTAGTTTCCTTTAGAATAGAATAGTTCCTCTGCTTTTGTCTTTCACAATATTGGCATTTCCAAAGAACACAGTTGTTTTATATGGTGTCTCCCATTTCATGTGCATCTAATGCTTCTTCATTATTAAGTTCAGATGTGCAAAAATGAGGGGCGCACTCTGGAACTGATACTGTATTCTTTTTAATCATTTTATTTTAGTCTTCCTGGTACACTTAGCATCGTTTCACATTGTACTTTTCATGGGTAGTTCTCTTATGACTAATGAGATTTACACATTCTCATGTTTCTTAGCTCTTTGGATACCACCTTTTGTAAAGTGCATGTTCCAATCTCTTGCCCATTTTTCCCCTTTACTCTCTTTTTCTTATTGAATTGTAGACATCCTGTGTATATTCCAAATAGAAGCCCTTCTTGTTATGTGTATTACAAATATTTTCTTCCATTTTGCGGTTTGCATTTCACTCTCTTAAGGAAATTTATTAATCTTTTTCTTTATGTGTAATGAATTATGTGTGCTGCTTAAGTAATCTTTCCCTGTTAATCTATATAGCTCCCTGTTATGGTTTTACTTTGTACTTTTAATCTATGATCAGCCTGTTACTAACTTTAGCATATGGTTTGAAGCAAGGGCAAGTTATGTTTCCTTTATATGAGTGTCCAGTTATCCAGCACTGTTTACTGAAAGGACCATTCCCTACTGCTCTGAAGTACCATCCTTGTTATAAGTCAATGTCTGTGTATGCATGGGTTTATTTCTGGAGTCCCCAATCTCTTCCATTAATCTGATTACTTATTGTTGCACCATCATTCTATTACCTAATTTCTATAGTTTCATAATAAGTCTTGATAGTAAAGTATGTCTTCTCACCTTATTCTTCAATAATACCTTGGTTATTCTTGGTCTCTTGCGTTTCTATATAAAATTTAGAATTAGTTTGTGAAGTTCCAAAAAATAAAAGTAAGAAAAAAAACTTGTTGGAGTTTTGACCAGAATTGCACTGAATCCATAGATCATTGGAGAAAAGAGACATTTTTACAATATTTATTTATGAGTCTATTAACATGGTTTATCTCTCTACATATTTAGATGTGTGCACATTTCTCTCAATAATGTATTACAATTCTCTGCATAAAGCAAACATCATTTGTTAATTTGCACATCATTTGTTAATTGTATTTCTACATACTTGATTTCTATGTTATTGGAATGTTATTTCAGGCCCTTTAATCCTGAAAGATTTATTTCAGGATTAAATTTTTAAGTAGACATTGTATGCAACAAACTTATTTCATTTATTCTAAATGTTTATTCATTTGGCATTTTATATGTATGTATTCATATAATCTTCAAATAATGTCAGTATTATTTCTTTTTTCTTTTTTCATATTTTCCTGTTCTTTATGCCCCAACTAGGACCTCCGATACAGTGTTGAATAGAATTGGTCGTAATAGATATCCTTGTGGCAGGCATGGAGGTGTGCCTCTCAGATCTCCCTTCCAAGTTAGCTCACAGCTTCTAACTTCAGGTGCCTTCAGGATCTCCTTCTGGCCCATGCACTTCCAGAGCAGCCTCCAGCCCCTGAATGATCATGGCAGTGGCGGAAGGACTCACCTCATTTGCCCTGCCTGGGGCTCCTCTGGGGGAACTCTTTGAGCCACAGCTCCCCATTGGGCTGTCAAGATATTCTCACATTCTTGCCTCCACTCTCCTTTCACAGGTGTCAGATCTACATTGAGACCTGTGTCTTTCTCTGCCCAGTCCTGCTCCCTGTCTTGATCTTTCACAGGTATTGCCTCCAATAAACAACAGGTACATTTGCCTGACATGCAGCAAGCCAAATGTTCAGATACCGAGGTTTACAGCCAAGAAGGGTTTATTCACAAGGCAGCCAGGTGAGGAGACAGGAGAACAACTCTCAAATCTGCTTCCCCAAAGGGGTTTGGGATATTTATGGGATAAGTAAGGTGGCCTTAGGCATGGGGAAAGGTGATTGGAGGTAGGGAAAAAGATGAGGCAATCAGTGTTTTGCTCAGGTGCATCTGGGTTACATGCTCTTGCATATTCAAAATGGAGGCACTTCCTGCTAAATTCAGGAATAACACAATGATGCCCACTCTTGATACTTCTATTTAACATAGTACTTGAAGTCTTAGCCACAGCAATCAGATAAGAAAAAGAAATAAAAGGTATATAAATTAGAAGGGAAGAGGTAAAAGTGTCACTATTTGCAGATGACATGGTACTCTATATAGAGAACCCTAAAGAATCCACCAAAAAAATATTAGAACAAATAAATGAATTCAACAAAGTTTCAGGATGCAAGATTAATATACATAAACCTGTTATTTCTATATACTAATAATGAAATATCAGAAAAAGAAAGTAAAAAAAAATCCTGTTTAAAATCACATCAAAAAAATAAAATAGCTACAGATGAACTTAACCAAGGAGGTGAAAGACCTATACATTGAAAACTATAAAACAATGATAAAGGAGATTGGACATCTCCAATTCTTCAAAGAAATAGAAAGATATTCCATGCTCTTGGATTGGAAGAATTAATATTATTAAAATGGCCATACTACCCAAAGCAGTCTACAGATTTAATGCAATCCTTATCAAAATACTCAGGAAATTTTTCACAGAACTAGAACAAATAATTCTAAAATTTATACAGAACCACAGAAGATCCCGAATTGCCAAAGCAATCTTGAGAAAAAAGAACAAACGTGGAGGTATAATCCTCCCAGACTTCAGACTATACTACAAAATTATAGTAATCAAAATAGCATGGTATTGGCACAAAAAACAGACACATACCTTAGTGGAACAGAATAGAGAGCCTAGAAATAAACCCATGCACATAAGGTCAATTTTAATCTATGATAAAAGAGGCAAGAATATACAACAGAGAAAAGACAGTTTCTTCAATAAGTGATGCTGGGAAAACTGGACAGCTACATGTAAAGCAATGAAATTAGAACATTCCCTCACACTATATTCAAAAATAAACTCAAAATAGTTTAAAGACCTAAATGTAAGACATGAAACCATAAAACTCCTAGAAGAGAAAATATGCAAAACACACTTTGACATAAATTGTAGCAATGTGTTTTTGGATTAGTCTCCTATGGCAAAAGAAATAAAAGCAAAAATAAACAAATGGGACCTAATTAAACTTAGAAGCTTTTGCACAGCAAAGGAAACCATCAACAAAATGAAACGACAACCTGGTAGAAAATATTTGCAAATGATGCAGGAAGCAAGGGGTTAATATCCAAAACATATGAATAGCTCATATAACTCAATATGAAAAAAAAATCCAATCAAGAAATGGGCAGAAGACTTGAGTAGACTTTTTTTCCAAAGAAGAAATACTAACAGGCACATGAAAAGATGCTCAACGTCTCTAATTATTAGAGAAATGCAAATCCAAACCACTATGAGGTATCTATCTCCTCACACCTGTCAGAATGGCTATCATCAAAAAATCCACAAATAACAAATGTTGGAGAGCATGTGGAGAAAAAGGAACCCTAATACACTGTCGATGGGAATGTAAATTGGTACAGCCACTATGGAAAACAGTATAGAGGTTCCTTAAAAACTAAGAACTACCATATGATTCAGGAATTCCACTCCTGGGTATATATCCAAAGAAAATGAAAACACTAATTTGAAAAGATACATGCACCTCAATGTTCATGGCAGCCATATTTACTGCCATTTCTATAAGTAGAAAACAAACTTATAGTTCCAAAGGGGAGAGGGAAGGGGGGAGGGACAGGTTAGGAGTATGGGATTAACAGATAAATACTACTATACATAAAATAGATAAGTGACAAGGATATACTATATAGCACAGGGAATTATAGCTATTATCTTGTAATAACCTATAATGGAATATAATCTGCAAAAATACTGAATTACTATGCTATATACCTGAAACTAACACAATATTGTAAATCAACTATACTTCAATTTAAAAAAAAAAAAAGAGGGACTTCCCTGGCAGTCCAGTGGTTAAGACTCTGCACTTCCGCTGCAGGGGGCATGGGTTCCATCCCTGGTTGGGGAACTAAGATCCCGAAGGCCATGCAATGCAGCCAAAAAAAAAAAAAAAAAAATGGAGGCACTTAGCGTGATCTGAAGGTGGAGTTTTCCAGTCCTCTGCTGTCAACAGGCCATCCCTGGGACATCTATACAGGCCTAGTTTTAGGGTCAGTGGATCACACTGGGCAGGACCTGACTCAAAGTTCCTGTAAAACAACTGGGCTGTGTGAAGCTGGGAAGATACACAATTAAAGAGAGGAAAAAAGAAACAAGAAAACAACTAACTCCATTTAATCAGTGAAGGTAGTTTACAAGCAGAGGGGTTTTAACAAGCTGTTCCCTTATCTGTTGTTCTGTAAGACAAGTTCAAGGATTTCTATTAGTTAACAGCTTCTGTTAACTCTGTGGGGCACGATCTCACTGCAAAGTCAAAAAGATTTACTATCTGGTGGCCCAGAAGAGTACATTAAACATAAATGTATGGTTTCAACCAGAGGTTCTTTTAAACCATACATATAAATCTTATGCACTTTCCTGTATTGATGGTATATTTCACTTTATTTTTAAAAGAGCAGAAAAGAAAAATGAATGGGATTAACTCCTAATATGGTTCATATTCACTGATTTTTATAATTTTTGTTTTGAAGACCCACTCTGAGAATCTGATTCAAGGATTATTTGGTGTAATTAAATAAAACCCACTCATTTCAGTTCATGTAAAGGGAGACTTATTATAAAGAAATGGGACCCCAGGAACACTGAGCTTCAGGATTGGGTATAATAACTCCAGGCAGTGTCTCTCTGTCTCTGCTTCTCTCACTGTCTCCCCCTCACCACTATCTCCCTAGCATCTCTTCTTTGCTGCTGTCCCAAAATGGTAGTTTAACCCCCAAACTTGATGGCTTTCTTGTTTGGTCCTTCACAGATGATTTGCTCAGTCTCTATGTCCAAATTCTGAAGAGAGAATCTTCTTGTCCCAACTCCAAATTCCTGGAAGAGATTAAAAGTCCCAATTTAGGTAACATTCACTTGGATCTGAACAGGAGGGAAGGGGGCAGCCCACGACCTTTAAAAGAATGACATAGCCATAGGACATGACAAAAAAATGATTAGAACCAACTAGGTACAAGATGGTGGAAGATTCAATTTCCAGTCGACCTTGAGCCTCATTATACGCTCATTGTAAAACGTTAGGATGCTAAATGACCTACTCACCAGCGCCATGCAAGTTCTGAGGCCAACCATAAAAGGTCAAAAAGTGGGCGGTGGCCCAATTCCTGGAAATCTCCTCCCTTCCCCCCCCCCCACATGTCCCACTCATTAGCCTATGAAATTACCCAGCCCATGAATACTAACCATGCCATATTTCGAGCCCTCTGACCTTCTGAGATGGCCCACACTCTGTCTGTGGAGTGTGTTTCTCTCTAAATAAATCCACTTCTTACCTATCACTTCGTTTCTGAATTCCTTCATGACGAGGCAAGAACATTAAATTCACCGGGAACAGGTCCAGTTTGTAGTAACATGGCAGGTAGAGGTAGCTCTGTCAGCCTGTGGGAGGGGAGGCATTTCTAAGAAAAGACTGTGGATGGGGAGCAAAGATTCCATATATCTAACAAAATAAGAAAGGAACTAGGATGGGCATTGCTTAGGGGGCAATAAACACGTAGGGGGTGAGTGACATAGGTGTGGAAAGCTATTGCAGGATCCCTTTAAAGTGTATAGGAAGATTCATTTGCACCCTGTCCTGAAAGTATTTACAAATACTTTCAAGCCCTTGAAATAGAGAGCTAAATTGGGGGACAGGCGGGAGGAGAATGGTGAAATCACTGGGGGCAAAGGGTGGTGGATGAGGAGGAAAGGCAAACAACAATGGCTTTGAAGAACAGCCTTTGAATGAGATTGATTTGCAAATGAGCATATGAGAATATGCACATTTAAATAATTGTTTACGTCAAAATAGTAGTCCTGGAAGTTCTGCATTTATGATTAACATGCTGGAAATCAGAATATATTCAACTCTTCGTGCAGGATGTGTGCTGGGCTCTTTACACATGCAAAACAGAAGTCAGCTAAAATACCTTGTACTTTGAGATGCAAATGAAATTAACTGGAACTCTATCACACTTGCAGAGGGGTAGCTGTGGTGCGGTTTTCCTAACCACCTCTACCTACCGCATGGCTTAATTCCTTCCTCTGCTGACCCCACCATGACTCCCCAGCTGAGGAGAAAAGTAGCATCTACAGTAAATTGGGGGTTGGAATATATTCTGTAGGCAATGGACTGGGGTATTTCCCTCCATCTGACATTTGCTGCAGTGGACATCACTTTGGATAAACTTTTAAATATATCATACATGCCCAGAAGTGAAATGCCTCATTAAAAGGCGTGAATATTTTATTAAAATTTTTTATTCGAGTATAGTTGATTTACAATCTTGTGTTAGTTTCAGGTGTGCAGTGAAGCGAATCAGTTATACGTATACATACATCCAATCTTTTTTTGTTTTTTAGATTCTTTTCCCATGTAGGCCATAACAGAGTAGTGAGTAGAGTTCCCTGTGCTATACAGCACGTTCTTATTCGTTATCTATTTTATATACAGTGGTGTGTATATGTCACTCCCAATCTCCTAATTTATCCCTCCCTCCCTTAAGCCCTGGTAACCATGAGTTTGTTTTCTACATCCGTGACTCTATTTCTGTTTTGTAAATAAGTTCATTTGTACTCCCCTTTTTTTAGATTCCACATATAAGTGATATCATATGATATTTGTCTTTCTGTGTCTGTCTTACTTCACTCGATATGACAATCTCTAGGTCCATCCATGTTGCTGCAAATGGCATTATTTTGTTCTTTTTATGGCTAATATTCCATTATATATATGTACCACATCTTCTTTATCCATTTCTCTGTTGATGGGCATTTAGGTTGCTTCCATGTCCTGGCTATTGTAAATAGTGCTGCAATGAATATTAGGGTGCATGTATCTTTTCTTTTTTTTTTAAATTGGCGTATAGTTGCTTTACACTGCTGTGTCAGTTTCTACAGTACAACAACGTGAATCAGCCATACATGTACATATACCCCCTCTTTTCGGATTTCCTTCCCATGTAGGTCACCACAGAGCACTGAGTAGAGTTCCCTGTGCTATACAGTAGGTTTTCATTAGTTATCTATTTTATACATAGTAGTGTATATATGTCAATCCCAGTCTCCCAATTTGTCCCAACTCCTCCTTCCCCCTTGGTATCCATACATTTGTTCTCTATATCTGTGTCTCTATTTCTGCTTTGCAAATGAGATCATCTATCCCACTTCTCTAGATTCCACATATATGTGTTAATATACTATATTTGTTTTTCTCTTTCTGACTGACTTCATTCTGTATGACAGACTCTAGGTCCATCCATGTCTCTACAAATGACACAATTTCGTTCCTTTTTATGGCTGAGTAATAGTCCATTGTATATATGTGCCACATCTTCTTTATCCATTCTTCTGTTGATGGACATTTAGGTTGCTTCCATGTCCTGGCTATTGTAAATAGTGCTGCAATGAACATTGGGGTACACGTATCATTTTGAATTATGGTTTTCTCTGGATATATGCCCAGTAGTGGGATTGCTGGGTCATATGGTAGTTCTATTTTTAGTTTTTTAAGGGACGTCCCTAGTGGCTGTACCAATTTACATTCCCACCAACAGTGTAGGATGGTTCCCTTTTCTCCTCACCCTCTCCAGCATTTATTGTTTGTAGATTTTTGATGATGGCCATTCTGACCGGTTTTTGGTGATACCTCATTGTAGTTTTGATTTGCATTTCTCTAATAATTAGTGATATTGAGCATCTTTTCATCTGCTTTTGGGCCATCTGTATGTCTTCTTTGGAGAAATGTCTATTTAGATCTTCCACTCATTTTTTGATTGGTTTATATATATATTTTTGATATTGAGTTGCATGCACTGTTTGCATATGTTGGACATTAAGCCTTTGTCCGTTGCTTCATTTGCACATATTTTCTCCCATTCTGAGGGTTGTCTTTTCATCTTGTTTATGGTTTCCTTTGCTGTGCAAAAGCTTTTAAGTTTCATTAGGTCCCATTTGTTTATTTTTCTTCTTATTTCCATTACTCTAGAAGGTGGGTCAGAAAAGATCTTGCTGTGATTTATGTCATAGAGTGTTCTGCCTGTGTTTTCCTCTAAGAGTTTTATGGTGTCCGGCCTTACATTTAGGTCTTTAATCCATTTTGAGTTTCTTTTTGTGTATGGTGTTAGGGGAGTGTTCTAATTTCATTCTTTTACATGTATCTGTTCAGTTTTCCCAGCACCACTTATTGAAGAGACTGTCTTTTCTTCACTGTATATTCTTGCCTCCTTTTTCATAGATTAGGTGACTATAGGTGCATGGGTTTATCTCTGGGCTTTCTATACGGTTCCATTGATCTATATTTCTGTTTTTGTGCCAGTAAAAAAGGCATGAACATTTTTGAGAGCTTTGGACCTATATATTGCCAAGTTGATTTCCAAACAGTTGTAGCAAATTACACCGTCCCCAGCAAGGCAGAGGTTTCCTGTTCCTCAGCATCCTTGGTGGTACTAGGGATGAATTTCTCTAACCTGGCAAGTGAAAAATACTGCCTTGTTGTTTTAATTTGTGCAGAATTACTTTTGATGAGCGATAGATATGAATGGATACATAGGTAGATAGACAAATTCTAAACTTTTAAAAGGTGAAAAATCTCTACAACTGAGATCAGTCAAAAATGCCACAGAGTCAGAAAATAAAGATAAAGCCCCCGAAGGAGAGTTTCCACAGTGCTGTGAGCAATAACAGCGTTAAGAGAATAACAATGTTCAGGAAAGAAGAAAACATATATTTTCTCTGGATTAGTATGAGTTGTAAATAATACATGCAAAACAACTGGCATCTAATAGGAGATCAGCATGGTATTGTGTGCTTTTTAAAAAGTCACATTATTTTAAAGACACACCCCAAGGGTATCAGATGTATTAGCAAAGCTGGAGAGAACAATAAAGGTTGAGTTCAGGAAGTGATAGTCATGAAAAATACTCAGAACCCTCTGACCGCCCACACCCCCAGGGCGGAGCAAGCTTACTTCCGCCATGTGGAATCACAGAATCTGTTTGTGCTTCAAGATTTCCCATGAGGTGTTTACAAAAGTAACCACAGTGTTCAAACCAGTTGATCCAGTTGCCCACATATCATACCTAGATCCATCTAGCAAAAAATCTAGAAAAGCATACAACAGTCCACAATTATCATACCAAAGATGCTGTTTAAGGCTATATTTGGCATAACGAATCACAGGAAGTGGAACGGCAGGATAGATTTACAAGTAGATACAATTACCAAAGCAAATTAGTATGTATGTAAAATGTTCTATAAATGTGTATATCCTGAGGTAGTTTTGAATTTTAAAAATTGTTCTATGCCCAACTGCAGTTTTAACTTTTTATTTTGAAATAATGATAGATTCACAGGCAGTTGCAGGAGAAAAAAAAAAGTACAGAGAACGTCTGGTGTACCCTTTGCCCAGCCTCTCCCAGTGGCAAAATCGATAGTACAGTATCAAAGCCAGGAAATTGATGTTGATTGGATCCAGAGAGCTTATTCAGATTTCACTAATTTTACAAGCACTCATGTGTATGGTGTGTATGTGTTTGTGTATGTGGGGGGGGATGGGTCTCATGCAGTTTTATTACATGTGTACCTTCACGTAACCACCAACATAATTAAGATACAGAACTGTTCCATCACCACGAGGCTGCCTCATGTTGCCTTTTCATATCCCCTCCAGCTCCCGTCCCCACCCCCCGAAATCACTAATCTGTTCTCCCTACCTATAATTTTGTTACGTTAAGAATGTTATATAAATGAAATCGTACAGTATGTTACCTTTGAGATTGGCTTTTTTCCCTTGAGATCCGTCCAAGTTGTGGTGTGTGTCAGGAGTTCATTCTTTGTTATTGCTGTGTAGCGCTGCATGACATGGATGTACTGCAGGTTGTTTAACGAGTCACCTATTGAAAGACATCTGGGTTGTTTCCAGTTTGAGGTTATGGTGAATAAAGCTGCTATCAACATTGGTGTACTGGTTTTGCATGAACATAAGTTTTTATTTCTTGGAATAAATGCCAAAGAGTGCAACTGCTGAGTCATATGGTAAGTGCTTGTATTTTTAAGAAACTGAAAAACGATTTTATAGAGAGGCTGCACGGTTTTATATTACCACCAGCAATGTGTGAGAGATCCAGTGATTCCATATCCTTCCAGCATTTTGTGTTATCACTACTTTTTATTTTAGCCATTCTGATAGGTGTGTTGTGATATCTCATTTTTTTTTATAAAACATTTTTAAAATTATTTTTGGCTGCGTTGGGTCTTCATTTCTGTGCACAGGCTTTCTCTAGTTGCAGCGAACAGGGGCTACTCTTCATTGTGGTGCGCGGGCTTCTCACTACGGTGGCTTCTTTTGTTGCGGAGCACAGTCTTCAGTAGTTGTGGCACGCGGGCTCAGTAGTTGTGGCCTGTGGACGCTAGAGTGCAGGCTCAGTAGTTGTGGTGCACGGGTTTAGTTGCTCCGTGGCATGTGGGATCTTCCCAGACCAGGGCTCAAACCCATGTGCCCTGCATTGGCAGGTGGATTCTTTAACCACTGTGCCACCAAGGAAGTCCTCTCACTGTGGTTTTAATTTGCATTTCCATAATGGCTAATGATGTTGAACATTTCTTTGTGTGCTTTGTCATTTGTATATGCTTTGCAATGAAATGTCTGTTAATTTTCTTTCTTTTCTTTTTTTTAAAAATTGAAGTGTAGTTCATTTACAATATTATATTAGTTTCAGGTATGCAACATAGTGATTCAATATTCTTATAGCTTGTACTCTGTTTAAAGTTATTATAAAATATTGACTATATCCCCTGCTCTATACAGTATATCCTTGTACCTTATTTTATACATAGTAGTTTGTACTTCTCTTTTTTTTTAATCCTCAAACTAGCCAGTTGCTTGGTTTGATTTTTTTTAATTTATTTATTTTTGGCCACAGAGCATGTGGGAATCTTAGCTCCCCGACCAGAGAACAAGCCCATGCCCCCTGCAGTAGAAGCACAAACTTTTAACCAGTGGACAACCAGGGAAGTCCCAGAATGTACCTCGTAGTCTCCTACCCCTATCTTGCCCCTCTCCTCTTCACTCCCCCACCACTAGTAACCACTAGTTTCTTCTTTATATCTGTGAGTCTGTTTCTGTTTTGTTATATTCATTTGTTTGTTTTTTAGATTCCACGTGTAAGTGATAACATACAGTATTTATCTGACTTATTTCACTAAGCATAATACCCTCAAGGTCCATCTATGTTGTTACAAATGGCAAAATTTCATTCTTTTCTGTGGCTAAGTAATATTCCATTGGATATATGTACCACATCTTCTTTATCCATTCATCTGTTGATGTACACTTAGGTTGATCCTTATCTTGGCCATTATCAATAATGCTTAAAAAAATGCTGCTATAAACATTGGGGTGCATGTATCTTTTTGAATTAGTGTTTTTGTTTTCTTCGGCTATATACCTAGGAGTAGAATTTCTGGATCATACAGTAATTCTATTTTTAGTTTTTTGAGGAACCTCCATACTATTTTGCACAGTGGCTGCACCAGTTTACATTCCCACCAACAATGTACAAGTGTTCCCTTCTCTCCACATCCTCGCCATGATTTGTTATTTCTAGACTTTTTGATGACAGCCATTCTGACAGGTATGAAGTGATATCCCATTGCGGTTTTGATTTGCATTTCTCTGATGACTAGCAATGTTGATCATCTTTCCATGTGCCTGTTAGCCATCTGTATATCTTCTTTGGAAAAATGTCTAATTCAGGTCTTCTGCCCTTTTTTTAGTCGGGTTTGTTTTTTTAATACTGAGTTGTATGAGCTGCTTATGCCACTGCCATCTGTGGAACAAAGGGGCAGGTGTGCAGAGTACTGCTGGCTCGTGAGGCAGAGGATGTCTGTTTGCTTAAGGAGTTAAAAGTAGCTTGAGATGAATAGTCATTATTTCGAAGTTCTAAACATGAGAGAATCTGCCCAGTGTTCACTGATAGAGTTTTTAGTTTTGAATTTGCTCCTCTTGCAAGGGCACTTGTAGTGGTAGACCTTGCAAAATAAAAGAATGATAGAGAATGAGGCAAACATCTCCCCTATTATCAACCCCAAAAAATGAAATTCCAATCCCCCCCAAAAAAATATAAGCCTCCTTGCTAGGTAATTGATATTAATACCCCAGGCTGTATGGCCATAGGATAAACACGAAGCATCTCTTCCTAGAGTACTAAGTATTTAAAATATAAGTAATTTAAAATAAGCACAGCAGTATTAGAGTATAATGCCATATCCACAAGCACTTAAAAACTAACATTTTAGACCTCAAAGAAATGTTGTACTTGTGGGGTGGGGAAGCGAGGACGGGATACTTGAGCGTCAGTATCCAGACTCTGTGAGGGATCCTTACTCTGTTTTCTCTGCCTTTACTTATTTTATTTTTAAAAGTTTTTTTTTTTTTTTTGCGGTACGCGGGTCTCTCACTGTTGTGGCCTCTCCCGTTGCGGAGCACAGGCTCCAGACGCACAGGCTCAGCGGCCATGGCTCACGGGCGCAGCCGCTCCACGGCACGTGGGATCTTCCCGGACCGGGGCACGAACCTGCGTCCCCTGCATCGGCAGGCGGACTCTCAACCACTGTGCCACCAGGGAAGCCCTAAAAGTTTTTTATATAAATCTCTCTATCATCTTTTACTTAATCAGATCCAAAGAATGGGAAGCCTCCACTTTTTAGTTATCATTTATTGAATTATTTCTACATTTTGGGCATCCTACTAAGCCTTCTCTCTGTATGAACCATTGAATCTTCAGAATTCTATGAGATAATAAGAATAGCACCACTGTAGTACTTATATCGTATTGACTATGTGCCACGTACTCTGAGTTTCACACGTATACACTTGTTATACATCTATAAGTTGTATATATATATCCTGCACCACCACCCTGGGATAAGTATATCATTACCATCCTCATTTCACAGATGAGAAATCTGAAGCCCAGAAATGAATATCTTACCCAAGTTCATTCAGCTGGGAAATGGCAAAGCTGGGCTTAGAAATTCATCACCACTGGCCAATGATTTAATCAAGCATGCCAACATGGCCAGCTTGCAGGGCCCATGTTGGAAACCACTGCACTCTACTACCTGTGTGGGTACCATCCCCATCCTATTTTACAGACGAGGAAACCGAGGTGGTGGGGGACGCCATGTGATTTCACCAGTGTCACCCAGCGAGTCAATGGAGGAGGTCACATTCAAATCCAGGTGTCTTTGACCCCAAAGCCCCCACTGTTGACTATCACATTATACTACCTTTCTCAATATCTTCTAGAACCTTCTCCTCTCATGCACAGTATCACCTCCGCCATCACAGATATTTATACCTTCAATCATTATTAACATTACAAAGGTCTTTCATATGCTCTGCTTTAGTGTATATAAAATACTTTTGACCATGCCTGGAAATGGAATATTTATATTTATATGTGTGTGTGTGTGTGTGTGTGTGTGTGTGTGTGTGTGTGTATGGTGGGGGGTGGAGAGAATCTCTCTAGAATTGTTACTATAACTCCATAAAGTGGGAATTATTATCACCTAGATTGTGGATGAATTCAACATGTGCTCTTAGTACTTGCCAGGCATTGTTCTGGGCCCTGTGGATGCAACAGGGAACAACCAGACAAAAATTCTTGCCTTCATGGGTTTACATTTGAGTTAGTAGGCACAGACGGTGGACAGATTTTTTAAATATAGAATGGCAGATGGCGATAAGAGCTAAGGATTACAAATAAAATAGGAACTGGGGTAGGGAGCATGGGAAGGGGAGGCAACTGTTGTAGCATCAAGCACGATGGTCAGGGGACCTGCACAGGGATGTAACATTTGAACCTGAAGGGAGAGGATGGGGTTTGAGAGAGGTGAAGTGACTCGCCCGTGACCCTCACAATCGGCCACTAACTCCTAACCCTGTGCTTGCTCCCTGATTCCAGCGGTTGTTTTAGTTGCATAAAATCAGGAGATGTCAGAGATGGAGGTGATTGTTGCGGGGTGGCCATAAGTTTCTCTTCATGTCTACGACAAAGAAGATCCTAAGCTTATTACACGAAAAATGGAATCTTTGTGTCAACTCAGTGACTATTGGTGGCTTCCTAGATCAGTGTTGAGCAGGATTCAGAGGTTAGGTCTGGGCTCAGAGCAGAGTGATGTTTGCCCAAGTTCAGGAGGAGGAGTGGTGACATGAGTTAACCAACCCCCTGTCCCTCAGCTAGTGTGACCCTCTCATTACATGGATGAGGAACCAGATGCAGCTGGAGTGGAACACAGTGAGTGGCTGGGTTTCTTTTGTTTTTTTTTTTTTTGCCATGCTGGTGGCTTGTGGGATCTTAGTCCCCCGACCAGGGGTTGAATCTGGGACCATAGCAGTGAAAGCACAGAGTCCTAACCACTGGACCACCAGGGAACTCCCTGAATTTTTTTTTTTTTTTGCGGTACGCGGGCCTCTCACTGTTGTGGCCTCTCCCGTTGCGGAGCACAGGCTCCGGACATGCAGGCTCAGCGGCCATGGCTCACAGGCCCAGCCGCTCCGCAGCATGTGGGATCTTCCCGGACCGGGGCACGACCCCGTGTCCCCTGCATCGGCAGGCGGACTCTCAACCACTGCGCCACCAGGGAAGCCCCCTGAATTTTTTAAATGGTCATCAACATGAAACATTTTATGCCTTAAGTACTTTCATGATTGAGTTCATTGAAGTAAAAGAAATGGAGTAAAACACTGTTGGTCACCATGAGAAATGTCCCTGCCTTTGAACCTGTGATTTTTCTCAGGGAGACATTTTTTCCTGGGTTTTGGGCAAGCCTCCAAAAATGTGGTTCCCCTCTTCTTCCTTGTGGATTCAGGGAGGAGGGGAAGGTACATCTGCTTCCTTTCCTATCCCACACCCACAAAGATGCTCCTTGGACTTAGATAAAAGAACACAAAAGATGCTCCTTGGACTTAGATAAAAGAACACAAGTCAACATGTTTCTTTATCACTTACCCTGGTAAAAGAAGATACCCACATCGTTCACCCTGTCAAACAGGGAGAGAGGTCCCCCTTATCCCATGCAGCCAAATGTCCCTGGAGAAATCTGAAGCAACGTTTAAAGTAGTGCAATCATGTTTAAAATGCCCAAGGAGTATGCACTTTTTAAATTATGCATAAACTGAGTTGTATATAATAAAACAAAATCCCTTGATTTATTTGTTTGGTAACTTTTGTTTTTCTTGTCTACTGGGTTTCTCTAAAGTATACAACTATGTTTAGGCATAAGCCGTTTTCATGGTTATCTTAGTGTCTACATTACCCTCCATGTTTTCAAGCGCTTATACCTTCAATCACACCACCTGTGGCTCAGGAACCTCATCTATATGTAATACACTGGAATTACGAGAGGGCAGCAGAAAGAACCGATCTTCTTGCCGATAGCTGCTTCAAATAAAGAGTGTGACTTGAGGCTAGGCAAAAGGAGGTTGATTATTTTAGACTGAAAAGTTCTCAAGAACAAAAATGATGATGCCAGACTCCAGAGGATGGTCCTGTGTTGGTTTACTGGTTGGAAGAAGATCTCCCCATTCCCCACCCACCTCAAAACACACACACACACACACACACACACACACACACTATTGGGCTCAGTGACACCGTATAACAACAGTAACAGGCTTGAGCACAGACACAGCTGCAGTAGGCTGCTACGGCTGGTGGGCCTTCCCCAGGGACAAGGGTCAACCTCTACTCACCTGGGTGCGGGGAGGGTCTTATGTCCACCTGTGGTCAACCTAGGAGTCAACAGACAAAATCAGGTTCAAGTGTGATTCGTAAAAGTATTTCATTCTGAGACGACTTCGTGCAGCCTTCTTGAGGGTGAAGGGTTGAACTAAGTGGAATTATAAAATAATCATCTTCAATTATTCCTGTGGTCATGGATTCATCCATTTCAGTAGGTATATCCCATGCAGCTCTTTGTACCATTGCTGTTCTGAGCACTGGGTTTACAAAGATTAATAGGACAGACTGGGTCCCAGGCCAAAAACTTACAAAAACTTACTAGAGGAGAGCTGACCAGTAGAAATACAATGTGAGCCACGTGTGAGACACATATGTAATTTTGAATTTTCTATTAGCCACAGTTTAAACAGCAAAAAGAAACAGGAGAAATTGATTATAATAATATATTTTATTTAACCCAATATATCCAAGAGATTAGTAAGGAGATATTTTCCTTTCCTTCTCCTACACTAAGTCTTCAGTATCTGGTGCGTATATTCCAGCTATTGCATGCCTCAGTTTGGACCTGGCAGGTTTCAAGTGTTCAGTAGCTACACACGGCTCACAGCTACTGTCTGAGACTGTCCAGCTCTAGAAAACACAGTTCTACGTGCCACAACTTACATGGTGTACAGAGACTTATTTTATTTTTGAAAGACATTTTATATGCATATTCACAGAATGGCTAAACAAATTGTAGTATATATGTAGTGTATAATATATAATACTCATATATTATATAGCAGTGAAAATTAATGAACCAGAGTTATACATACCAAACCAATGGGTTACTCAATGTTGAATAGGAAGGGCAGTTGCAGTAAAATGCAGGTAGTATTATTCTATTTATAAAATGTTTCAAAATACGCAAAATTAAATAATATATCGTTTAGAAATACATGCATATGTATTAAAATATAATATAAAGAAATGCCTGGGAATGATAAATTCCAAATTAAGTATAAGCCTTACATTCAAAGAGAAAGAAAGGAATACAGAGGGGGCTCCTATAGTGGTAATATAGAAGTAATATTTTATTCCTTCCGCTGGGTGGTGAGTACATGGAGATGTGTTATGGTGCCCTTTACCCTTTAAAATTGTCTTAATTAATTCATGGCCAAAATGTCCAGGGAATTAAAAACAACTACACCTTATCTTGATAGTACTATTATTATTAGTGTTATTATTTTGGTAATAGCTTACAACTCTGAGTAAGCTGACTCTACTTGAGAAGAAGATCTTTAGGAGATAAAAGAAGGGTAGAGATCGGATACCGTACATGAAAATAGTCAAATCTGTAGGTCCCTCAAGTGTTTAAAAGCCAGACTTGAACTTGCAGCTCTTTCTACCCATCAGCTAAGAAAGGACTGACACTTTCAAGAATCCTTCACTTATAAGAGGTGGAGTAGAGAGTGTAGGAAACTGATGTCATCTTCTCCACCCCTGACAGCAGACAGCAGAGAAAGGGAGGCTAGATGGTTCTCGGAGATAAAAGACAAGTCATAAAACCACCTTGTCAAAAACCAGGTCTGATTACCCAGCCTCCGTTTTTCCCTAGCCTGCCATGTGGAACACAAACTCCAACCTGATTAGGTCTTGGGCATGACATTCACCTTCAACTCAGCCCTGATGTGAATGTTGAGGGATCCCTTATGGAAAAGTCTACTGTAACCACAAGCCTTACCTGCTTCATAAGATGGCCAAACATCACAGACTTGGATCATTTATTCTAAGATGAGAAGTAACTGTGGCCCTTGAGCCTGTGGAATATACTGGCCACGAGTCTATCCTTAGATAGAGACCAAAGGATAAGATTGCCGCTGTCTACCCTGACAGTTGAGGTCACTGACAGGAGCTGGATATCAATACGTGGATTTGAATTTTATTCTATCAATTCACAAGAGAGGAAATGAGGGCAAAAGCATTTGTCACTTGTGGAAATTTTTAATTTTTCTGGATGAATTACAGTTATTTATTGCATTCTTCCACATACTCAAAATTGCTTTCAAGGGAATTCCCTGGTGGTCCAGTGGTTAGGACTCCGTGCTCTCACTGCCGAGGGCCAGGGTTCAATCCCTGGTTGGGGAACTAAGATCCCACAAGCTGCATCATGGGCAAAAAAAAAAAATGCTTTTGAACCAAAATATGAAGTGAGTAAAATTTGACTTTTGTTCCTTCATTCGTGGTTCCCTCCCCTTGCCTTATTATTTTTCTTTAGATGGTGAAATCAGTTAGGATACCAGGTCATCTGCTATAACAGAGAGGGCCCAGAATAATACTGCCTTAGTATACTCTTAGGTTACAGGTTTATTTCTCTGACACGTGAAAGTCCAAGCTAGTATGACAATGCCAGCCATACCAGAGGTTCTTTTAGGGCCTCAATGCTTACCTAGTTACTTTGCAGTCTTCAGCTTGTGGTTTTTTAAACTTCTCGTGATCCAGCCGGGCTGCTCCTTGCCCTGCTAACTCGATCAGTCAAGGGCATGACCTGAAAATTAAACACAGCACTTCTGCTCAAGCCCCATTGGCCAGAATTTAGTCCTATGTCCACACTAAGTGGCAAGGGGGTGGGAGGGTTGATTTAAAGCACTGAACAGGAGGCTTCCCTGGTGGCGCAGTGGTTGAGAATCTGCCTGCCAACGCAGGGAACACAGGTTCGAGCCCTGGTCTGGGAGGATCCCACATGCCGCGGAGCGGCTGGGCCCGTGAGCCACAGCTACTGAGCCTGCGCGTCTGGAGCCTGTGCTCCGCAACAAGAGAGGCCGCGACAGTGAGAGGCCCACGCGATGAAGAGTGGCCCCCGCTTGCCACAACTAGAGAAAGCCCTCGCACAGAAACGAAGACCCAACACAGCCAAAAATAAATAAATAATAATAATAAAAAGCACTGAACAGTGATTTGGATTCAAAATGAAGGGCTGAGTAATTTAGAAAAGGTTACATCTGTTCACTATGTGATACGTTGGTGACTAATTCAAGACTGCGCTATGGAGGAGAGCCAGAAGGCCTGAGCGCACCAAGAAGATGCTGACAGACTCTGGTGACAGGAAGTGACCCTCTGGCCGGGAGAGGAGAAATCATAAGTAAAGGAGAGAAATTAGGGGATTTTTCCAAGAGGGGGCTTGTGGTGTTCCCTTTCTTCTATCAACCCAGAGCTTCCTGACCATTTGCAAGATTTACCATGTACAGGAGGATCCTGGGAGGCCCTGAGAAATTTACATTGGGAGTAAATTAATTATATTGTTTTGTCAAAACATGCCACTCGCCAGCTCAAATTCCACACTCTAAGCAAAGTCAAAAGTTCTTACCTTGGTCACAAAGCCCGTTGTCATCTGGCCCCCACTTGCATCCTCCAACTCCGTCTCCCATCGTCTCATCCGTTCTTTACTGCGTGACAACCGCATGGCTCTCCTGGCGATTCCTAAAGGACACAGAGCATGTTTCTGCCTCAGGGACTCTGCACTCGCTGTTCCCCAGTCTGGATTGTTCTTCCCCCAAATATGTACAAAGCTGGCTCTCCCCCACCCCTTTCAAGTCTGTGCTCAAATGTCACCTCTTTCAAGAGGCAATCCCTGACTGCTCTCTTTAAAACGGTGCTACTCAAAGTAGGGTAACACACTGGAGTTAGTCTGTGAATTGTTTGTTACCAGTTTGCTATAAGTACAGAAGCTTTGAGGGTGTTTCCCCAGAATGGGGGTTTTAGAGGAGTTCATGTGTGGCTGAATTCAGGTACTGAGTCACTTATGGTGTGAACTAAATGCTAGTAGGACTTCGTGATACTGTGTGATATTTTAAGGTTAGTGTGTCAACTGTAACCCAAAATATTAAAAAATTTGTAGAAAATATAAGCATGCATTTATTTTTTTATAACATATTACATGATCTTTTTTGGGAGGGGCTGGTACGCGGGCCTCTCACTGTTGTGGCCTCTCCCGTTGCGGAGCACAGGTTCCGGACGCACCGTCTCAGCGGCCATGGCTCACGCACCCAGCCGCTCTGTGGCATGTGGGATCTTCCCGGACCGGGGCACGAACCTGTGTCCCCTGCATCGGCAGGCGGACTCTCAACCACTGCGCCACCAGGGAAGTCCATATTTATTATTTTTTTCATGCTTGGGCATTTAAATTTTGTTCTTAAATAATCTCTGTGAGTTGTTACTGACAAATTAAAAGAGGCCTTCACAGAATACTCTGTAAATAGTTCTCTTCTAATATGACACTGGAAGTGTGAATAATTCTTGTTCTAAACAGATGAAAAATCAAGTTTGGTATATTTTTACATTTTTAACGTTCTAAAAGATTATTGAAACATCTTGATGTACTATGGAAATTTGATAAAATATAGGCAAATCTGGTAAAGATCACCTTGAGTTAGATTTGCAAGCCTCCTTCCATCTTTTCCTGCCTCGGGAACATGTTACATATCAATATCAACACGAGATAAAGAGGCATTTGGAAGAAAAATCCTCAAATTGTTGGAGGTCTCTGGTTCCCTAAACTCAACAATTTCTAATTGTTTCAACTCTAGGTCAGAAGTGAGGGGAAATTTTGTTTATGTGTGTTGACTGTTGTGTATGGAAATGATAATGTGGAGGCTGGTTTGTATTCATAGTTATACTGTGGTGGATAGAATCATGGTCCCCCAAAGATGTCCATTGTCCTAACCCCAGAATCTATGAAATGAACTTTGAAAATGTGGTTACGTATGCTGGTGTGGGAGGTACTACAGTCTATTTTCATATTGGTAGAGCCAGCGTTGGCTGCAAATTTAGAACTACCTGGTGAGTAGTTGCAAATCTTGGTGCCTGGCCACAGCCAACAATTAAATCAGTATTTTAAAAATTCCCCAGGTGATCCTAACATGCGTTCAAGCTTGCGTGACACTAGTCTGGAACAACGCTTCTCAAACTTTAACATGCATATCATCACCTGGGGGTCTTGTTAAATGCAAATTCCAATTCAGTGGGTCTGGGGCGAGCCTGAGATTCTCTAGTTCTAACAAGCTCCCAGGTGATGCTGCTGCTGCTGGCCCAGGGACCACACTTTGAGTAACAAGCCTCAAGATAATACGTGGCACGCTACAGGAAGGTGCAACTAATGAACAATTACAAGGACAATAGGCAAGACTTTAGAAAAAAATCTTCAGACACATTATTTTCATATTATGATAAAATATATCGAATTTAAAATTTATCATCTTAACCATTTTTAATGTTCAGTTCAGCGGCATCAAGTAGATTGTTTTGCAACTATCACTACCATCCATCTCCAGAACTTTTTCATCTTCCCCACCTGAAACTCTATACCCACGAAACACTAACTTCTCATCCCTCCTCCTCCCCTCGGTCTCTGGCAACCGCCATGCTACATTCTGTCTCTATGAATTTGACTCTGGGAACCTCTATGAGTGGAATCATATAATATTTGTCTTCTTGTGGCTGGCTTATTTCACTCCATGTTGAGGAGTGTATCAGAATTTCCTTCCTTTTTTAGGGCTGAATACTATTCTATAGTGCTCATAGAGACATCGTGTTTCAGTAAATTTATCTCTGTAGGAAATGGATAGGATCATCCGTTTTGACTGCAGAAGAACACAGCCAGAGAGCTTCAGTGCATAAGGAATCTGTTAGGTAGGGCAAAAGTCACTGCCCTAAATAGGCTGTCCTTTGTAATATGAAAATGACCTAGTTTCATAGGGCCAGGGGCCCTGACTGACCATTCTTTTCCCATTTAACGTTAATTGGGAAATTCCTGGTGTGAGAAGGAATTATTAATGACCTAACTATGGTAGCAAGAAGTCAGCCACCCACACTGTGATGACAAATCTTCTGGATCAGGAACAGCTGCTGGACCAGGTCCAGGAGGATGAGGTCACCCATGAGCCTTGGCTCCCAGGTGCTGAAGCTGCCTCAAAATGACGGAGAAGCTTTAGGTGGAAACGCCTCAGTGACAACTACACAAAAGCAGCTGATGTCTAGGGCCAGCTCTGGTGACCATTTTTTCCTGGTAGACGTACTGCCTTTCTAAAGAAGGATTAAATAAGGAAAAGAAAAGAAAAAAGAAAAAAACCGAAAGGAAATGAACAGTGACTTCTTTGCTGGACTGAAATGAAAGGTTGACACCCAAGAATAAAACAATGTAAAAAAATTCCAAAGGAAATACTCTGTCTCTGTTTAGAAATGTGAGACCTTACTTCCAGCAAGCCAATAAGAACCAAACTGACAAACAGGGAGAGGGGGGAGGGGGGAGGTTCTTTTCATGAGTCTCAAGTATCAGGAAGCTTTCCCCGAAGGCCCAATCCTGATATAATCTCGCTGTGATCTCTGCAACCCTTGGTTTATGCCTTCCTTGGAGCATAAACTTTTGACCTATTGCTCTTTTTCTGTGTTTAATTCTCATTTGTGAAAAGGGGCTTATCTAGTAACTCTTGAATTGAAGAGATTTGTGTTCTCGATTCCAGAAACAGCTCGGTATTAGTGGAATGATCTTGGTGGCCTTAGATTCAAGAGGCCTACACTATACTCCCCTCTGCCACTTACCAGCTTTGGGCAAGTTATTTATTTACACTGTCTCGGCTTCACTGATCTCATTGGTAAAAGGAAGCTAACAATACCTGCCACATCGGATTATTATGAGGATTACATGAGACGGTGTTTGTAAAAGTGTCTGATTATAGGGGGCACTCTATGAATATTGGTACCCACATCCTCTCTGTATTTATAATCCAGGCACAGTTAGGTAGAAGGATCCAGGGGTGAACAAAACTAGACAACAACCCTCAAAGAACTTACAGTCTAGAGGGGAGACAGATCTTAATCAGTCGCAAATGTCCAGTTGATCTTGGGTCAAGCTCTGTGACAAAGGAAAGGTGCAGAACGCTATGAGGGTCATGAGAGGTGTGGATACGAATCTCAGGAAGGATTTCTCTTGGAAGGGATGACTGGCCCGGGATCTGAAGCATGAACAGGCGTTAGTCAGATAGAGATGGAAGACTGTTCCAGGCAGAAGCTTCCAGATGGGGGAGAAGGGTGGACCATGGCAAGTGAGAGGACTTAGAGCACAGTAGGACATCTGGAGGCAAAGGGATACCCTGAGACAGCGGTGGGGGAGACACCAGACTAGGGGGAGTGCTGTTGGCCACACCCAGGAGTTTTGTCTTTATTCTGAGGCCAAGGGAAGCCTTGGTGTGTGTGTGGGAGGGTCACTTCTGAAGGCTAATATTTCATTTTTAGAAAGCTCCCTGGTCCAGGAGACAGATGATGGTAGAATGGGATGGTGGTGATGGAGATGGAAACATGGAAATGAACTGGAAAGTTTGGGGGAACATAAAACCCTAGGCCTCACATTTTCTACATGTTTATAGAACAATGAATCAGTGGCCTTTTTAATGTATAGGACTGATGGTCGGCCCAGATGCCAACCTGAAGCACACGCAAAATGATGTGTGTGTATAATTTGGCCAGAAAAAAGAACAAAGTACACGCTCCAACACAGACGTACCTTGAAAACATTACGCTAAGTGAAGAAGCCAGTCGCTAAGACCACATATTGTATGATTCCATATATATGAAATGTTAAGAATAGGCAGAAGCTATAGGGACAAAGTAAATTAGTGGCTGCTGGGGACTGGGGAAAATGGGGGGATTAGGGGTGACAGCTAAAAGGTATGGGGCTTATTTTTGATGCGATGAAAATGTAAAATCGAATGTGGGGGTGGTTGAACATCTCTATGAATGTACTAAAAAGCATTAAGTTGTACACTTTAAATGAGTGAATTATATAAAATTACATATATATAATTTTCAAATTATATCTCAGTAAATCTGTTACCAAAACATATTTATGTTTATATATGTTTATATTTATACTTACAGGGGCGAGAAGCCCACAGTCATAAACACTGCCACTCATGGCCAGAAGATTCCAATGGGCATGACCTCCAAGGTGCCCAGGTTGGCATTTCCTGACCCAGCATCCTCAGGGGAGGAAAGCATCCTTAGCCCCACTCTTGACCCTGGCTTCTGACTCCTTCGAGAGAAAATGAGATGGTACTGTCTGCCGACTTCAAGGGACAGAAGAGAGAGGGCATTTAATTTTTTTTAACCACCTCATTGCCACCTTCTTCACTCTGATCTGGAGTGAAGAACTGTCACATGACGGCAGCTGTCACTGGACAGCAGTGGCTCCGAGAGGACAGAAACTCCTACTCATCCTCCAGGTCTCTATTTAGATGTCACCTTCACCGAGGAGCCTTCTGTGACTTCTAAGTATGAGTCAGGCCCCCCCCCCACCACCGCCTTCCTACCTGCCTTCTGCCTTGACGGCACTGACCCTCCTGAGTCAGAATTGCTTGTTTCCTTACCTACGATCCCACTGAACTGTCACCTCCTTCAGGGCAAGCATGGACGCTGGGTCACTAGTTGTGTTCCCCAGCTCTATGGGCTTGTGCATAGGATGCGTTCAGTGAGTCTTTAGTGAATAAATGAGACAAACACAGCCCTGAATCTGTTCACAAGGTAGATATCCCAGCTTTCCAAAGATGGCTCATGAAGTCTTAGACAAGAAAAGAGTTTGCAGTTGCAGTGGCCGAAACAGAGATTGGTCTGAGGGCAGTGCTGGGGAGCCAGACCTTTCATAGAGCAAACAGGACAGGAATCAGCGCATGCAAATGACTTCATGCTTCCCTAAAGCAAGGATGGCTTTGCAATTGCTCATGCCTTGGGAATGTCCCTTCCCAAACAACTTCAGGTTGTAACAGCCATGATGCTTGACCTACCACCTTCTTACCTTCTACCCTCTGGGGGAGAAACAATAATCCACCAACGCTGATACCAAGGTATTTCCTTTTTTTTTTTCTTTTCCCTTTCTATACATCTGAATTTCTGGGACTTAGGGTTTAAACGAATGTCTCCTTGGGTGGGTCCCAATAAAACATTTTCTAGGAAAATGGACACATACTACCCTATTTTGGTTTTTTTAAAGCTACAAATGTTCAAAACCCCCAACATCTGCAACACAGTGTCATTTGGCTTTTTTTTTTTTTCGACCGCGTGGCTTGCGGGGATCTTAGTTCCCTGACCAGGGATTGAACCCAGGCTCTAGGCAGTGAAAGTGCAGAGTCCTAACCACTGGACCACCAGGGAATTCCCTCATTGGGCGTTATTAATAGCTAAAAAGTACTTGCATTTAATTGAAACACCTTGCACTCACCTCTACTTTGGAAAGGCCAAGCGGGCTGTGCTGGGGCCACTGAAACTGTTTATTTTGCTTGGGTCTGCCAGACCCTCTGCTCGGGGCCTCCCTTTTCCTCTGCGTAAAATGGGGGGTTGGTTGAGTGGTTTTTTTTTTTTGCGGTACGCGGGCCTCTCACTGTTGTGGCCTCTCCCGTTGCGGAGCACAGGCTCCGGCCACGCAGGCTCAGCGGCCATGGCTCACGGGCCCAGCTGCTCCGCAGCATGTGGGATCTTCCCGGACCGGGGCACGAACCCGTGTCCCCTGCATCGGCAGGCGGACTCTCAACCACTGTGCCACCAGGGAAGCCCTGGTTGAGTGTTTTAAGGTTGTTTCTATTTCTCCAAGATCACATTCTATTTTTGCTGGCTGACTCCTGTCTTAAAAAGGTGGAAATGTTAGTCGTACCATTTAGTCTCCCCTTACTACAGTGAGAAACTGTATTTAGCTATGAGCCACAGAGAACTGAATAACAGTGGCTTAAATACACAAAGTCCAGAGGGAGGCAGTCTGGGTTTGTGGTGTGGCACCGTGATGCCATCAGGGACCCAGGCTTTTCTTATCTTTCTGGTCCATCCTCCTCAACAAATGGCTTCCATCTTCAGCGTCCCCTGAGATCCAAGAAGGTGACCAGCTCGGCAGTTATCACGGCCACCTTGCCAATGAGAAGACTAAGAAAGAGGACATGTTTACTTTTAGAGCCTTCTTGGAAGTTCCATCTGTGAATGGAAAATGCTGCTGCCATATTAGTCAACAAGGGATGCTGTAGCCATCAAGCCACTACGGCTGCCCAGGACTGTGCACCCTGAGGGGATTAGGATGGAGAAAAGCAGGATACTGGTCCTAGATAGGTAAGGTGCATGTCAAAGGAATGATTTCAGTGAGCCCAGACTCTTGCATCTTACCATACATAGGAAAGTGCTAAACTCATTAACTTGAGATATCTGGTTTTCTTTAATTAATAGTAATCTTTTGAAGTTCCTACTACCTTTGTTGCAAAAACTCCTATATAGCCTGGCCCCCCCTTACCTCTTTGGAGCAGTCCCACAGAGCTATCTTAGAGGCTGCCTCCTGGGCTTAAGTCCTCAGTTTTGTCCACCAAATAAAACAGAATTCTCAACTTTTAGGTTGTACATTTTTTTCAGTCGACACATCCAATATTCTGCCTATACCTCACGGTCCAGAACTTAGTCCGATGGCTGCCTATAGCTGGAGGGAGACTAGGACATGTGGTCCTTTCACTGGGCACATTGCTGCCCCAAGTATTTTCAGTACCTCCTCTGTAGGGAGGAAGTAGAGAGTAGACGTCGGGCTGGGCACCTAAAGTCTCCACCACACTAGTCTTTAACCTAAACAGCTGTGAGTGTGAATGACAGTCCAAGTGAGATAAAGTTCCTCTTGTGCCCAGGGTGACAGGACTCTTGTGTCCTTCAACCTCGGTTGGTCTCTTGCTTCCGGAACACTGGGCAGTGGCCCCTGGGGATTTCAGGGTCTCTGAGAGAACACCTGCTCCAAGAATTCGGGAAGGATCTCTTCTCAAACTTGATTGGAGCCACTGCCTAAAATTTCACCAATGAAGAGTTATGCCATTGAGATAAAACATTAACTTCTATTTAAAATGAAGATACCCTTGAAAGGGTTAGCACATGTGGCTACAACCTGTCATTTCTCTCTTTCAGCTGACACCTAGCGGGAGAGGATGCATTGAATTGTGGGGAGAAGACAGAGCTGTCCCATCACAATCACCAAAGTCCTCTCTTGAAGCCGGTGGGCCATCAGAGGGGGGCCTGAAGTTTTCCAGCACAAAGGGAGGAAGAATAAGCCTGGGAGTGGGAGCTAATATAGGAAGTAGCCCCAGTGGGCTTCAGATCAAAGGCTGTGAGGTGTTTTGGGTTTTTTTGAGTTAATTCTTATTGACCCTGGCCTCTGTCGTTTGCTGTCCTTCACATTTTATTTTATTTTATCTTATTTGGCTGTACCACTTGGCATGCAGGATCTTAGTTCCCCAACCAGGGGTCGAACCCATGCCTCCTGCAGTGGAAGCGTGGAGTCCTAACCACTGGACCTCCAGGGAATTCCCAAGACTTTGAGTTTTGAAAGGGACCTTGGTGATCATCTAGTCACATACCCATTTTACAGACGATGAAACCAAGCCTGAGAAGGATCACATGGCATGAAGGAAGCACGCAGATGGCTAGTAGCAGGCACAGACCTCAGACCCTATCTCCTGATTCCTAGTCCAGGAATGGTACCACCTTACCAGTCGTTTATTTTGTTCCACAGGGGATTAAGGTCCCCTGGAGAAGGGCTGAAGAAGAGAGGAGAAGGGGTGAGGCTCTGGGGAGCTTTACTGGGGTGGAACCAGGTTTCATGGGGCCTGAAGTTTATACAACTGGTGGAAGGGTGAGCTCCTTAAAAAAAAATACAACTACAGGGGCTTCCCTGGTGGCGCAGTGGTTGGGAGTCCGCCTGCCGATGCAGGGGACACGGGTTCGTGCCCCGGTCCGGGAGGATCCCACATGCCGCGGAGTGGCTAGGCCCGTGAGCCATAGCCGCTGAGCCTGCGCGTCCGGAGCCTGTGCTCCGCAACGGGAGAGGCCGCAACAGTGAGAGGACCGCGTACCGCAATAAAACCCACACAACTACAGAATTAAAAATACAAAATCAGGCAAAAGGCCTTGGAGGGTGCCTGAAGTTTCAGTACCATTAGCTTCTTGGTGAGCCTGCCACTGGGGTCCCCCCATGGATTCAAGCAGGTCAGTTCCTCCAACCTCTGTTTTACACCATACGCCTGCTTTACGGTGTTATAGTTAAAATTTAAATTAAAAAAAAAAAGTTTGTAAAAAAGTTTGAAAATCACTGCTCTGCACTGGCTGTCATTCAGCATTGCTTAGGACCAGCCACAGTAGCAAACATCGTCACCTGCCAGCATTTCATTGTCAACATTTTTGAGAAATTAAATTATTTTAAGTGAGTCAAAGGACATATGCTTGTATAGGACGTACAGGCTGGGACTCAGGGAAGCACAGTAACCTTTGACTCACAAGATGGAATTTGAGTAACCCTTGATCAGGTGCCCCACAATAAGATGTCTAGATTGTTTAGATTTTAATACCTGTAGGTTTAAAAATTACTTCCAAATGAAATGTACCTTAAAAAGCCAATTTTTTTTTTGGTGTGTGTTTTAAATAATGACATTTATTTCCATTAGTGGATGGGTGAAGGCACATCTGCTAGAATTCTCAGTGCACGAAAATGTGAGGCACATCTTGGAACCATCCTTATACTAAGGAAAGAGGGAGATTAGAGCAATGAGCTTTATGCACCTTCAAATCCTTGATAATCTAGACGAGAGAGTTGTCCTGAGTGGAGTGTGGATTTTTCTGGGTTAGCTCCATCCCTTGTCTGTGTGTTGTTCTTGGGTTCTAAAAATGCTGTAAGATATTGGGGTCCACCCATCAGTGCTCTGGACCCTACTGAGAGGGTAACAAGAAAAAGTGGGGAGAGGCATTGCCTCTGTAATGACATTTCTCTCCTTTCTCCCACAGACCCGGGGGCAGGTTTCTTTGCTTTGAAGCCCCAGGGGACTGAGGTCGACAGTGCCTGATAGAAGACGGTGGTTCTTGGTGGATGCAGCATATTTAGAGGCAGTGGCCGCAGGAAAGGAGGAGATTGCTCCCAGTACTTAACCAGATCTGTCTGTGAGTTCTCCTGAGATAGCCTCTGGGGACTGCCTGACGTATCTGAGGAATTTGTGGAACTCTCTGCTAGCAGGTGAGGGTCAGACTGCGAACCATAAGAGAGGTGATTTTTCTGTCTTCTCAGATTCAAATTCCACAGTACTATTCAAACCCTGTTCCAGAGAGAAACATGAAACACTGCGCCCGAACCACCCCCCACCAAAACCCCACAAACACACACACACACAACCCCCCCCCAAAAAAACAAAACCAAAAACCAACCAAACAATCCCCCAAAACAAACTACACCCCACGCTACCAGCATTTGTCTTGTTCTAATCAGGAGACTGAGCCCCGCCAAAGTGCCTTCCAATAAGCAGGTCCTGTTAACTCCCAATAGATCAGGTATTCTAAAGCTATAGGATCGTTACTGAACCAAAACTTGGGTCTGCTAGCCTGGTTGCAGTAAAGCCAATCTCCTGACACCAGGCTGTGGTGAAGGAAAGTGCAGCATTTATTGCAGATGCCAAGCAAGGAGTCAGGGCAGCTAGCACTGCAAAAAAAATGCCAGCTCCCTGATGGGTTTTAGGAAAGCATTGTTAAAGGCCAGGTGAAAGGAGTTGCAGGGTGTGTGATCAGCTCGTGCACAGTTCTCTGATTGGTTGATGGTGAGGTAACAGGGTGGAGTCACAGGGTTTAACCTGATCAACCCTTAGGCTCCAGTAGCCCCGAGGGCTATGTGTTCATGGTCATTAAGTATTTAACATCTTCTATTTGGTGGAGGTTTTAGCATCTGTAGAACAACTCAGGAAATGTACATCAGTTAGTGTTATCTAGGTACTTCACAGAGAAGCTAAAGCAGAGTATATGGGAGAGGGGTCTGTCCCGGGAGGGCTCCATAGTGTCCTGCTATGTTACAGGATGAATTGGAGGTATCATGGTACAAATACGTGTTAAATGTACAGCAAAGACATCCTGGCAACTCTTTGTACAGTAAGAAAAAGAAGATGTGTTTTGTATTACTCCCATTTGTAGTATCTTTGAATAAAGGTATGTAATACATTTCAATCTTTGATACCCAATTCTAATTTATAAGAAAAAGAGGGGAAGGATGTGTTAACTAACCTTATTGTGATAAACATTTCACAATATATATTTGTATCAAATCATCACATTGTATACCCAAAACTTACACAATGTTATATGTCAATTACACCTTAATAAGGTTGGGAAAAAAAAGAAAGAAAAGCTATGAGAAGGGATCAGCTCCAATAGGTGTTAAATAAAATTAGAAAGCCCTTCTAGTTAACACAGTGTGGTACTGGTACACACAGAGGCAAACAGTCCAGTGGAATAGACACAGATGCAACTGTCTGATGAGTACATGATAAAAACGTCATCTCAAATCACTGAAGCAAATGTGGGCTTTTAAATAAATGAATCTGGGACATTTTGTTAGCCATTTTGAAGAAATAAAATTAGATTAATACTCTACACCATACACAAGACATAAAATCCAAATGGATAAGGGATCTAAATGTAAAAAAAGAAAGAGAGAGAAAGGGAGAAAAGAAAGAAAGAAAGGGAAGTTAGAAGCTGATTAGGAAATATGATTTTTTAAAATTGAAGTATAGTTGCTGTATAATATTAATATAAGTTATAGGTGTACAATATAGTGATTCACAATTTTAAAGGTTGTATTCCATTTATAGTTATTATAAAATATTGGCTATATTCCCCATGTCATATCCTTGTAGCTTATTTTATATCTAATGGTTTGTACCTTTTACTCCCCTACCCCTTTATTGCCCCTCCCTGCTTAGGAAAGATGATTTGAAGGATAAAAAAATATGGATTTCTTAATCATCATTTACTATTGTAGAATTCCCACTTTTTACTCATTCATTTGGGATAAAAAATATTGAAGACCATGAAGGCCTACATGTCTGGAGTAAGGGAAGCTCATGAAAATATTTTAAGTTCTTGACACCTCTTTGTGAATCAATTTATAAGGTTAGCTTTTCTGGTTGTAAGCACTGGTTTTGGGTCAGTTTTGTGTGTTAGTTAAAGGCAAAGAGAACAGATTGGGGCAGGGCAGTGAAGTGGTAAGAGGTTAAGTCTGGGGTTCCAGGGAACACTAAGGATTGCAAAAAGTGAACAGCCTAGAGAAGATAGTTCATTGTCATCAAGGTTACCTTAGGCCAATCACAAATGGACAAAGAAGAAAAAGAAAAGGCAAACAAATCAAATACAAAAAGAATGCATGCTTACACAAAGACACACTCCAGTAAAAGTTTATAACCAGAGAAAAACCTTTTAAAAAGCAGAAAGCTGATCCCATGAAAAGGATTGGAAATCAGAATAACATCAAATATCTGAACAGCAACACTGGGATCTAGAATCTAATGAAACAATGACTTCAAAATTCTAAGATAAAAATGCTTTCCAAGCTAGAATTCTATACCCAGCCAAACTATGAGTAGAATAAACACATTTCCAGACTTGTAAGATACACAGACCTGTAGGTCATCTATCCTGTGGCTACACCTCCAATCTTCCATCCCTATTACCAGAGACCAGTTCCCACAATAGATGCTGGTAATGCGGTATACTCATTCTCCAGCCTTCCATCAAGCTAGGATCAGCCATATGACCAGTTTCTGGCAAATGAAATTTAGCCAGCTGCTGCAGCTACCTGTAACCTGAAAGGGGAGACCTCACCATCATCGTGGTGAAAGCAGAGCAAAAATATGAAAAGTGCCTGGGTCCTGATGACATCGCTGAGCCATTAACCAAACTATGAACTCTTTACCTCCAGAGAGTTAGAAGTGAGATGAGAATGATGACAATGACGACGACGATGATGATAATAAACCCATTTGTTTTCCAGAATACTATTATTCACAGTTCAAGCCATCCTAACCAACATGATAAGCCTCAAGCTATTTCTCTCTCATGTTCTCTTTTTCAGATGTGCTCCACCAGAATTCCCAAGTAAAGCAAAAAAGAAAATGTGGAGGAGAAAGGTAAAATGAATTCTGAGGATGATAATGAAGGGAAAGTCCTGCATGACAGTTACCCATTCATACTGGAACAAGGACAGAAGGCTACAGCAGGGAATATCTCAAGGGGATTCTAGTGTCATAGGGAATGTCTAACTGCGTAGTATTCCTTTTATAGATTATACTATATTTTATTTAACCAGTACACTATTGATGGACATTTGTTTCCTATATTACAAATAATTTTCAAAATTAACATCCTTTTAAAAAATTTTTTTAAACTTTTTATTCAATTTATTTAAACTTAAAAAAAGATTTTAGTTTAAATTGAATAAATCCCACCCCCCCACCACCAATCTGTTCCTTGTATCTATGAGCTTATTTTTTCTTTTTGGTTTTGGTTCCACATATAAGAGAAATCATTGGGGAATTCACTGGCGGTCCAGTGGTTAGGACTTGGCGCTTTCACTGCTGAGGCCTGGGTTCGATCCCTGGTCGGGAAACTAAGATCCTGCAAGCCGCACGCATGGCGTGGCCAAAAAAATTTTTAAAAAAAGAGAGAGAGAGAGAAATCATTTGGTATTTGTCTTTCTCTGTCTGACTTATTTCACTTGGCATAATGCCCTCAAGGTCCATCCATGTTGTCTTGAAAATGGGAAGATTTCATTTTTTATGGTTGAATTATATACATATGTGTGTATACATATATATGTGTACTATATATTATATACATATATGTATATTATATACACATATAACATATATATTACATATCTCACAATTCTTTTTTTTTTTGCGGTACGCGGGCCTCTCACTGCTGTGGCCTCTCCCATTGCGGAGCACAGGCTCAGTGGCCATGGCTCACGGGCCCAGCCGCTCCGCAGCATGTGGGATCTTCCCGGACCGGGGCACGAACCCGTGTCCCCTGCATCGGCAGGCAGACTCTCAACCACTGCGCCACCAGGGAAGCCCTCACAATTCTTTATAAGCTCATCCATCAATGGGCACGAGTTGTTTCCATATCTTGGCTACTGTAAACAATGCCGCAAGGAACATGGGGGTGCCTTATCTTTTCAAATTAGTGTTTCTGTTTTCTTTGGATAAATACTCAGACGTGGAATTGCTGGATCATATGATAGTTCTATTTTTAACTTTTTGAGGAACCTCCATAGTGTTTTCCATAGTGGTTGCACCAATGTATATTCCTACCAACAGTGCACAAGGGTTCCCTATTCTCCACACCCCCACCAAAATTTGTTATTTCTTGTCTTTTTGATAATAGCCATTCTGACAGGTGTGAAGTGATATCTCATTGTGGTTTGATTTTTTTTTTCCTTTTGGCCACACCACTAGGGATGTGGGATCTTAGTTCCCTGACCAGGGGTCGAACCTGTGCCCCCTGCAGTGGAAGTGTGGGTTCTTAACCACTGGACCACCAGGGAATTCCTCATTGTGGTTTTGACTTGCATTTCCCCAATGATTAATGATGTTGAACATCTTTTTATGTATCTGCTGGCCATCTGTATGTCTTCTGTAGGAAAATGTCTATTCAGATCTTCTGCCATTTAAAAAATCAGACCGTTTGTTTTGCTATTGAGTTGTATGAGTTCTTTAATGTATTTTGGATATTAGCCCCTTATCAGATATACGACTTGCAATTATTTTTTCCCATTCAGTAAGTTGGCTTTTCACTTTGTTGATGGTTTTCTTTCCTGTGCAGAAGCTTTTTAGTTTGATGTAGTCCCACTTGTTTATTTTTGCTTTTGTTGCTTTTGCCTCTGTGTCAGTTGTCAGAATCAAAAAATCATCACCAAGGCCTATGTTAAGGAGCTTACTGCCTATGTTTTCTTCTAGGAGTTTTATTGGTTTCAGGTCTTACGTTCAAGCCTTTAATCCACTTTGAATTAATTTTTGTGTATGGTGTAAGATAGTGATCCAGTTTCATTCTCTCACATGTGGCTGTCCAATTTTCCCAATACCCTTTATGGAAGAGACTGTCCTTTCCCCATTTTATATTCTTGGCTCCTTTGTGGTATATGGGTAGGTTTATTTCTGGGCTTTCTATTCTGTTCTGTTGGTCTATGTGTCTGTTTTTATGCCAATGCTACACTGTTTTAATTACTATAGCTTTGATAATATTGTTTGAAATTAAGGAGCACACATATTTTTTATTTACACACACATACCCTTTTTTGTACTTTGCATTTTCAAGTAACAATGTATCTTGGAGATGTTCCTAACAACAGCCCAACCAGACCTCCCTAATTTTAAAAAATGGCTGATAATTATCTCATTGTATGGATGCAACCTCTGTTAATGGACACTGAGGTCACCTCCCATCTTTGCAGTGAAAAACATGCTGCAATAAATATCTACGTACATTTACCTTTGTGTAAATGCTCAAATACATCTCTAGGATAAATTCCTAGACGTGAATTCTTAGGGCACAAGGCATGTATGTTTAAAATTTTGATATGTGTTTCTGAAGTTCCTTCCAAAGAAGTTGTATAATTTGCACACCCACCAACCGTGTGTGAAAGCCCATGTCCTTGTGAACACTGCCAATGCAGTGCAATACCACACTGTTTTTTGTTTGTTTTTGCATTTAATTTGCTTTTCTTTAATTTGGAGGAATAATAACCACTCATGCTGGCTGGCAGTTTAGGAAAATAAAAAAGGAAGTACTCATGCAAAGCATAGGTTGCTATAACTTTATGGAAATCTTGAATACCATTCTTTCTGTTGTTCCAATAACAGCATCAAAGACTTACTCATGTCCTATTTCTAATAGAACGAAAACTTTTCTTGTATGGGAGGCACACCATTTCTAGACTGAAGTAAAGAAAGACAAATCACACCCACTAAAAAATAGGAACCAGAGAGAAATA
Source organism: Phocoena phocoena (assembly GCF_963924675.1). Lineage (NCBI taxonomy): Eukaryota > Metazoa > Chordata > Mammalia > Artiodactyla > Phocoenidae > Phocoena > Phocoena phocoena. The sequence continues at coordinate 17,066,252 of NC_089231.1, forward strand.
AGATATTTAGAAGCCATTAAAATAGTTGGTGGGTTGTGATTGATCAGATATTTCTGGAGGCTAATCTGATAAATGCGTAAATATTCAATGACAGCAAATGATTAGATAAATCATCAGCAGGAGAAAATACTATACAAATATTGAGAATATGACTCTGCAGACCATTCATTCATTCTATAAGAACAAACAGGCACTTGGGGTACTAGAACAGTATTCTAGACCAAGAGAGACCAAGTAGAATAAGACCCAGTTTGGGGGTCTCAAAGGGCTCACAGTACAGTGGGGAATGAGACAGATCAACGATTAAAATACAATGGAATAAAGGCTTCTCTAGATGTTAGGTGCAAAATGCTTTGGGTACTAGTCTCTGGGGGAGATTGGGGCAAGGCTTTCCCAGAGGAAGTCATTTTGGAACTGGAGATCTGGCAGATGAGGACATTTCAAGCAGAGGGAACAAGTGCTATTCAGAATTCAGTGAATTGCAAGCAGCTTGGGATGGGGGGAGCTTAGGTCTCCAAGGATGGGGGATGAAGTTGGAAAGGTAAATGTGTTCATGTCACAATGGTAAATGATGAAAAGAGAGCATACAAACTTCTTACAATCACATAAAAACATGGCTACATATTCTAACAATGACCCCAAGGTATTTTCAAAAATTGTTGATTACACAACATTGTTAATTAACTACACTCCAATAAAAATTAATTAAAAAAATTTTAAATGCTTAAGCCACAAAAAAGCATTGATTAAATGTCTAAATTATATGAATTAAATTTAATGTGTCATATTATTAATATACTAAATATTAATAAATCATATTATCATTACATGTAGATAACAGGTTATTAAAATCTCCGCCTTGTAGAAAAGAAAAAATTGTAGCCTAATCCTATACATTTACAAACTCATGAATATGGAAGAAAGACAAGTGAATTTTAATAATAGGCCCAGGAATAATACCTCCCCTAACATCTCTTGCATGTGAAGCACAGGTAATAAGAAATTAACTGAGACACATTTTGTTACCTGATGCTTAATATTTCTTTTGCAAATCTAATTTAAAATGTTGGTCAGAAAAAAATGTCACTTAGTAGTAAAGGAGGTGGAACGCGTATAAGTCAGAAGGAATTTGGAAAATTTGTGCAGGAACAACAGAATATATCATCTGTATCTGTTGTTTTAAACACCATTTAAAACAGACTATTTGAAGCTTCTAGTGTCACTTATTACAAAGACAGGATCACATAAGACGTACCTTCTTATCATGTTTAAAATTCTGGAGCTGGTCCTGGCTGTGAAGAATGCGCCTTCCAGCTGAGTTCATCTTGACTGCCAAGCACGGGTTACAACAGCACCTAGCGTGGCATGAATACCTTTCCATTGGCATTAAATGCTTTAGCTTAAATGACCACAGAGCTTAGCAAAGAACTGAATACAGGCAGTATCTCCTCCCTTTAAATGTATCTTTTATCCCTTAGCTCTTAGAGAAAAAAATTCTAGGAAAAGAATTTTTAGTAAAATTGAGCTTGTTCTCTTGGCAACCTCCCCAGCCTTCCTACCTACATCATGGAAATGCACAGGAATGTTGCCAAGGGAAAAAAAAAAATGAAAGAAAGAAACAGAGGAAACTATGAGCTACAAAAGCTGAAAAGCATTGTCACCCTCTTATAGAAATGACTGTTTAATAATTTCCCCCAGCGTCTTGCAAGGTAAAGGTGTTGGTTATTGATTGGCAGTGGCTTCTAAATAAAACCGGACCGCTTATTCAATCCCATCTTGGAATGCTGAGCAAGTATTCCTGAGGCTTGTGGGATCAGGGCTGCCGCCTGGACAACGAAGCCATCACTCAAATGACTCAAGAAAGACACATTTCAAAATCAATCCCTGTTGCATGCATGAGACACTTTCAGTCATTGCCCTGATGAGGCCGCCTGGAATATGGCACAGTTCTTTCAGAGATGTCAAGGGTCAGGGCTTCTAGGTGAATGACTTCCTTTATCAGCAACATCAGCTGACATGCACTGAAGAGTCTCATTCCCCCAAACCAGGAAGATGCAAAAGACTTACATGTGGGAAACGCAACAGGACAAGGTTTGACCATGCCCGTTTCTTGTGGGTTCCTGGTGAGATGAGTTTTCAAAGAATTTATCTCACCTAGGATGAAACTCCTTTACCTTCCTGCAAGATTTCTTCAAATATAAGAAACCTTTCTTCAAATCCTACCCTGACCATATTATTTAAAATTGCACCTCATTTTCCTACTTCTAGCCTCTTAACCCTGCTCTTTTTCCCCCTAGGTGATGCCCTTTCTTTTAAATTGAAGTATAGTTGATTTACAGTATTATATTAGTTTCAGGTGTACATAGTGATTCAAAATTTTTATAGAGTAAACTTCATTTAAAGTTATTATAAAATGTTGGCTATATCCCTTGTGCTGTACAATATATCCTTATAGCTTATTTTATAGGTACTAGTTTGTACCTCTTAATCACCTTCTCTTATCTTGCCCCTCCCCCCTTCCTTCTCCACTAGTTTGTTTTCTGTACCTGTGAGTCAGTTTCTGTTTGTTGTATTAATTCCTTTGTTTTACTTTTTGGATTCCACATATAAGTGATAACATACAATATTTGTCTTTGTCTGACTTATTTAATTTAGCATAATACCCTCTAGGTCCATCCATTTTGTTGCAAATGGTAGGATTTCACTCTATGGCTGAGTAGTATTCCATTGTGTGTGTGTGTGTGTGTGTGTGTGTGTATGTATACCATTTCTCCTTTAGTCATCTGTTGATAGACACTCAGGTTGCTTCCATACCTTGGCTATTATAAATAATGCTGCTATGAACATTGGGGTGCATGTATCTTTTTAAATTAGTTTGTTTTTTTTTTTTAGGTAAATACCCAGGACTGGAGTTGCTGGATCATATGGTAGTTCTATTTTTAGTTTTTTGAGGAACCTCCATACTGTTTTCCATAGGAGCTGCACCCATTTATATTTCCACCAACAGTATGCAAGTGTTCCCTTTTCTTCACATCCTTGCCAGCATTTGTTATCTGTGGTCTTTTGATGATAGCCCATCTGACAGGTGTGAGGTTGTATCTCATTGAGGTTTTAATTTGCATTTCCCTGATGATTAGTGATGTTGAGTATCTTTTCTTGTGTCTGTTGGCCATCTGTATGTCTTCTTTGGAAAAATGTTTATTCAGGTCTTCTGCCCATTTTTTAATCACGTTGTTTGTTTTTCTGATGTTGAGTTGTATGAGCTCTTTATATATTTTGGATATTAACCCCTTTTTGGTCATATCATTTGCAAACGTTTTCTCCCATTCAGTGGGTTGCCTTTTCGTTTTGTCCATGGTTTCCTTTCGCTGTGCAAAAGCTTTTACATTTAATTAGGTCCTATTTATTTTTCCTTTTGTTTCCTTTCTCTTAGTAGACAGATCAAAAAAATATTGCCACAATTTATGTCAGTGTTCTATGTTTTCTTCAAGTTTTATGGTGTCTGGTTTTGCTCTTTTTTATTATTTAATTTTTTAGTGTGCAAATCTTAAGTGCACAGGTTAACTTTTATGTATGTACACACTAGTATAACCACCACCCAGTTCGAGATATAGAACTTTTACGGTGCCCTAGAAGGCTTCCTCAGTGGCGCCCTCCCAGCCAGTCCTGTTCTATTTTTTCAAAGCGTTTGTCGCCTTTTAAGATACAATTTGCCTGATTGGTTCATTGATGTATCCAGGTCACTAGAACAGTGCCTAGCACATAGCAGGGACTCAATAAACATTCGTTAAATGAATAAATCTCTCAAACAACACCCATCATGTCTCACTGTCCACACCTCCCCCTCCCCATCTATCCCTCCCCCTCTCCCTCATAGTCTGTAAGAGAAGCAACCTAGCTTGTAATCTTCAGTGTCTACACAGGGATGTTAAATGCAGCCGTGGGGATGGTATTTATCAGAGCCGGGGATGGTATTTATCAGAGCCGGGCATGGGCGTGGATTGGATGTGTTTGAATATAGTTTCTCTTCTATGCAATGTTTTCTTGGACAGATTGAGCTCTTGCTGGGATGTCTGCAAGGAAGAAGGGATCCCTCCTTTAGTCTGGAGTCATCTCTTGATTCCTAGGTTTACTGGCATTTGCCCTTCTCAGCAGCCTCTCTCCCCTCCAACTCTCTTGTTCCTCCTAATACCGTCACCCAGTCTGGAGAACTTGGCTCATCTTCCACGCTTCCACCTGCCAGTCGGGTGCAGGTTCTTGCCACTCTGCGCCCTGGCCATTTCTCCTCCGTGGTGTCCCTGGAAGCTCCTCTTCCTTTTCATTTCCACGGGCAACTCCTTCAGGCCCACCTTATGCTACTGTACCAAGGTATCCCAATCTTCAGCCTTATCCTTTTCCAAACTCTCCCCTTCACTTTCCCTAAAACACAACCTGATCATGTCCCTGCTGTGGTCATGAACTTTGAATCGTTTGCAGGTGCTGCCAAAAGCAAGCCCCCCCCCCCCAACGCTGTAGCCTGCCTTCAATTGGGACCTGTTTCCAGGCCCCAATTCCCTCACTAGTCTTGTTTACTGATGCACTGCCAGCCATCTGGTCTATCCCATTGTCACTAAACAGGCCCTGTGTTTTCTGGCTTCTGGACATTTGCTCTGTTGTTGGGCTCAGAAAATAAGCGCTGGAAGGAACTATTTGAGATCATCTGGTCCAGACTCATTTTATGGATGAAGAAACTGAGGCCCAGAGAGATTAAACGACTGACCAGCACCACCTGTGTTTAACAATATCGGTTGAATCTTTCATATACTGAAGATCAAATTGGTGGACCACTCTTTGAATATCCTCCTCATGCAACCCGGATCCCGGAAAGTGTGGATCTTTGAGTTCCACCCTCAAGCATGGCCTCTGAAATGAAGTCTTCCTTAAGCCCCCAGTTTGGAGTCTGAACTCTTGGCCTCTCTGATCTGCAGATAACTTGCTATTTGTCTGTGAGACCTATCTCCCCTACTACATTTTCAGCAAACTCTTTGATTCATCTTTGACTTTCCTCCATCGCAGAGACTTTTCCATAGCAAGTGAGCAGTAGAATTCTGCGGAACAGGGTTTCTGGTGTAAGGGACGGTGCTTCAAGGCGCCCAGACACCAGCTAGCAACCAGGCACGTGAGTCCAAAAGTTCCAATTACACCGCACCATTCGCACGCCGCGCCCTGGCTCCTTTTGACTCCAAACCCGTAAAGGTGAGGGCGTTTGGTTTCAGCCGAAAGCCTGCTTGCTGCAATTACAGGATAAGTTTCTCGAAGTCTTTTGGCGCTGTCTCTTCCCCCGCCCTCCGCGCGGCGAACCGCGACGCGCATTCGGTGACCGGTCCCCGAACGTGACTTGGCATCGAGAGGGTACAGCTCCCCTTACCGAGGGAGCTCAGGTCCCGGGCGAGCCGCGGCCTCGCCAGCTTTCCGGGCTGGCGCGGTCACCGACCTCAAGCGGCGGTCAGACTGGCCGAGGGTGGCGGCGAAGTGACGCGGGGCTGGCGGGGCGGGGTGGCAATCGCGTCCCCAGGGAGGCGGGAGCGTCCGGGGAGCCGAGAGCGGGCCAGGCGAGTTGGGAGACGCGCTCGGGGCACGGTCTGGGTGACCCCCTAACGCCGGGGCGCACGAGGGCACGGGACTCGACCTGGGCTGCGTCTGCCCGTGCCGGGGCTCGCCGTCCAGCTCTTCTCCGCCCAGGGGAGGAACAGAAGGAGGGCCGACGGCCGGGCCCGCCCCCAGCCCCAGCTGCGGCTGCCAGTAGGAGACTAGAGGCAACACCCGGGAGCGGAGAAACCAGTTTGGCTGGTCTCGCGGAGTGGAGGGAAAAGGGCGGCCGCAGAGGAAGGGGGCGCGTACGCGGGGCGGGGGCAGGCGGGGAGCCACAGGAGAGCTGCGAGAGCCGGAGGAGCCTCCGCCAACTGGACACGCTTCCCGGGGCCCCGGGCCAGCCCCGTGCGCCATGAAGCGCTAGCGCTGCGGCCAGCGCTGGGGCCGGGCTGGCGGGCGGCGGCTGCGGGCAGGTGCGCAAGCGAGCGCGCGGATAGGCGCGCACCCGGCGGATGCCCCAGTCGGGGCCCAGCGAGCGCCAGGTAAGGAGGGGCGCGGCGCCGGGACCCCTGATCTGCCGCACCCCGCGGGCCCCGCAGGTCCCCTGGCCGCCCGGGGGCGGCGGACTCCGGAGAACAGGGATGCAGTGGCAGCAGCTGTCCGCGCCCTCGGGCTCCTGAGCCCGCAAGGGTGGGATTTGGGTGGCGATGCTGGGAGCCTTCGCTGCCTTGGGGATGGGGAGACGCAGCTGGTGGGGCAGGCAGCACTGTGGAGAAGGCCATGGGCTTTTCACCTGCAGGAGGAGAGGGAACTTGCGTGAGGTGTTTGGGTTCTTCTTTCGTTTGCTACGCTCAGGTCCGGGCTTAAGTTCCGAGGGGCAAGCCTGGCAGGGCCTGTGGGTACTTGAGGAGCGCCGCTGGTTTCCCTGCAATATCTGTCGCCCCTCTGGAAGTCCCTCTTGACAGGGTTTTGCTGGTGGCCCCTTTGGGACCCGATGCAAACGCGTCCGAAAAAAGACCTTTGGGCCGAATGCACCGGCAGCACCTTCAGGGAGGGATGGAGGGTGAGGTCGCCTCCACCAAGCCTACTGCGGGACCAGGAACCTTCCAGGCATCTTCCGAGGGCCTTAGTGCAGGTTGGGAGGTGATGCGGAAGAGGGGTACTTTTTCCCCAGGTGATTGTAGGGTCGTATCCGTCAGCTCCCATGGCACTGCCAACAGGCCATCTCCTTCCCTCCCCAGTTTGATGCCTGGCGCTGTCACCTCGCTCTGGGCGTGCGGAGTGGCGGCTTGTTGGGGGAGGGGTGTTGCAGGGAATGGCGAGTGTTTTAACCCCCCCCCCCCCACTTCCCCACTCCTCCCCAGGTGAGGGAAGAGCTTGTAATTGTCCGCCCAGCTTCTCCGGGGAGTGTAAGCGCCTGGTCCCCGACGCGGGTGGGGAGGGGAGGCTTGGAACACTGATCAGTAACAGCTGTAGGGGAGGACGAGGGTGCTGAGGGGATGCAGAACGGGGGAGGAGGTTCGATACGCGCGGGGAAAGGGAACCCGAGCTCCATTTCTGCTTAGTGACCCCCTCAACCCCGCCCGAACCCTTCGTCCTGCCCGCGAAGCCCCTGGCGCGCTCGAAGTCCTTGGGTAGCTCCGGACGCCGCCAGTTTCCCCTCCCGGAAACGGCCCGCCCTGTTGGCTTAAGAAAAGTTTCTCTCCCATCTTCCTGGTTGCATTGCCTTCACATCTCTGCCTTCATTCCTCGAGAATGAAACGAGACAACACAGGCGGAGTACTGAAAGACCACCCAGCACGCGGTAGGCTCCAGAGGAAGGTTAACTGCTTTTAAAAACAAAAGCCAAAAAAAAAAAAAAACAAAAGCCAAAAATGATGTGTGATAAAATCTCCAGTGATGGTAAACACAAGGGCAGATTAAAAGAGAAAACAGCACAAAATGTGAAGTAGAAGTTCTAATTTTCATGTCTGGGGAGTACTTTTGTATTGGACCTAAAATGCCATTCATTAATTCCAGGCCTGTTGTTGAAGCCCTTATTAAAACCTATTATAAATGCATATACTGTTCAAAAGGTGATGAACGGTTATTAGCTGTCGCTTGTTACTTTCTGGGGGAGAAATCTGCCTGCCTGCAATTATTCCTCGGAATCCTCTTAATGGTATTCATTAGGTAGTGGAGGCTTCCATGTTCTAATGTTAGGTGAGAAATCTTAACCTCTGTTCCTTTGCCATTTTATGGTGACCGTACATTCATAATTTTTAGGATTTCTTTGGTCTGTTATGGGGGGCCAAACAAGACTCAGACAGCTTAATACTAGTGAACGGAAATGCCATCTGCGTGAAAGCCGCCTTGGCCACTTTCAGGTTTTCTGTTTTTTATTTTAAGGAAAATGCATATCAGTATGCACTTATTACTTGTTAGTGATAGAAATAGGACGGGTTTTTCTGTTTGCATGTTTTTGTAATTGAGCCTTTAAAATAATGTGGTGAAAACGTGCATGTGTAAGTTGTCTGCAGGTGTAAAGCAAGTTGAGGACTGGCTCTGTTTCACCTGTATTTTTCTGTGGTCTTGGCAGTAACAGCACTGACCACATGCAGCTGTGGAATGTTTCTTGCCCTATCTGTTGCCCTTTCCCTCCTCCTTTTTTCTTTTTCCTTCTTTCTCTGTTTTCTAAAGCAAGGAGTCGTGGAAAACATATGGATTTAGATTCCCACAGGTTTCAGTTCTTTTACTTTAAATTGTATTTAATGTTTGCAATTTATTCTTATTTATTTACTTTAAAAATTGTATAACCTTAGATGAATTCCTAAATTTTCTGAATTTACTCATTTGCTGGAAAAAATATTTTTCAGCCTCCTTGGGTTGTTGAGGATTAAATGAGAGAACAGGCGAACCTTCCTTATACATAATAGGTGTTCGAATGTTGCTTTCTTATTTTCTTTATTAAATGGATATTAAAAAAAATTAGTATGATGCCCAGATATTTGGTGTATTTTAAATATTTTATTGCCTTACTAAAGTTTGAATTCAGTTTTAGTGTTTCCTAAACATTCATGGAATCCGGGTGATCCTTAAAACTCACCTGAGAGAGATTTTAATCTACTTGTTACCTTTGCTCTTTAGTTTCAATCATTGTAAAAGAAGCCTACGCTCTTATGAATGCAGAGGAACTTGCTTTTTAGATACCAGAACAAGTTTTATGGGGTCTGTTCATGTCCCATGTCTGTAAAGAGAGGTGCCTTTAAATTTTCTTAGGCACTTAATTTTAGAATTTGCTTCTATATCTGCTTCTAGATTAGTCTCCTGGGATGTGTTTTTTTTGGTGTCTTTAGGTATCTTGTGAGTTTTCAGGTCTGTTTGTTGGCATTGTTCAAGTAGATTAATTGCATTCATGCCTGTAGGTGTTGTTTTGTTACTTATTAAGATAAGTAAAAATTAATTTGCTACCAGAAGAGTTTTAATAACACGAAAAGAAGACAGGTTTATTCTGTGAAGCAGTTTACCCCCATCCCCATCCCTGTGCCCAGCTGTAAATAATATCCAGTCTAAGATCTTTTGAGGTCCTGTGTCACCGAAGAGCTGGCGTTATGGAAGAAGAGTCTAGAAGGTATACACACACACATGCACATCATAGTGTGTGTGTGTGTGTGTGTATGTGTGTGTATAAAACAGTCTCGTTTCTCATTTTTATTAGAAAACAAAGGATTTTTTATCATCTGATTATTTAGGAACATATTCATACTTTTCCTAATTCTTCTAAATGTGTTGCATGTTAAAATAAATGGTCACCAAAACCATGCACAATGGGAACTATGTTTGATAACTGGTCCCATGGAGACTGAACCCAGAGGCAGCAGTGAGGGGTTAGTAGCAGGTGCTTTGGAGTCCTGTGACCTGGCTTGGAATCTAGGCCTCACTGCTCCCTAGCGGTATAACCCAGGGCAAGTTATTAGTACTTAATTGATCTAGCTTTAGTTTCCTCATCTGTAAGATGGAATAGTAATAGTACTATCTCAGAGCGTTGTGTGCTGAGTTCCAAACGAGAGAATTTATCTAAAAGGGCTTAGCACAGAGCTCAATTAAAAGTAGTCAGTATTATTACTGTTGTGTTGTTGATATCTCTCAGCAAATATTTATGGCTCATGCAGCCATTGCCTTTCTCCTAGACTATGCGGGAAACGGGAATCATTCTGTATGTTAGTATTCATTTAGCAAACATAGGTGTCTGTTTGCACCAGGCATTGGTAAGAAAGAGTCCCCTGGGGCAGGGGCGAGGTTCTGAACTTTCAGATCCAGGGCTTGGGTTCTGGAGCCCAAGTGTCTGGGGAGTGGCACGAAGGACCAGGGTGCTCAGTGACCTAGGGATGTGCTCACTCAGTCACAGCCACGAGGGGTGACTGCTCCCACCGGGGCATTCTATCCTCCTGCAGAGTGGAGGGAGGCCGTTGGGACGTACTGAGCACTGCTGGGTCTCCTTTCCCCCCACTTTCCATCTGTCTTTCATCTTCCTCACCTCTGTACTCTTGTATTAAAAAAAAAAAAATTAGGGCTTCCCTAGTGGTGCAGTGGTTGAGAGTCCGCCTGCCGATGCAGGGAACGCGGGTTCGTGCTCCGGTCCGGGAAGATCCCACATGCCGCGGAGCGGCTGCGCCCGTGAGCCATGGCCACTGAGCCTGCGCGTGCGGAGACTGTGCTCCGCAACGGGAGAGGCCACAACGGTGAGAGGCCCGCGTACCGCAAAAAAAAAAAAAAAAAAAAAAAAAAATTACTCTTCCCTGTTCAAAACTTGGGAGTTTCTGAACCTTGAGTCTTTTTAAAGGATCGGTACTTTCTGCATGGTTTCTGAGTTGTGGCACCTGGTAAGCATCGCTAATGACAGAGACCTTTGCTACAGTCCCATCCATCCATCCATCCATCCATCCATCCATCCATCCATCCATCCATCCATTCATTCACTTAAAACAATGGCTTGAACATCTTCTCCAGGCACTGTGCTGGGGATTACCCACTTGCTTCACGGAAGCCTGCGGGATTCACGGAGGGCCTGAGTCGTGTTTTTTTCTTTTCCTCTTTGGTAAGAAAGTAGACCTGGTGTTGTCTTTCTTCCTGATCTGGACTTTGTCCCTCTCTGCCTGGAGAGGTGGTTGTGTTAGACCATGGAGGGTGGCCCTGGCCGCTCCCAGTTCTGAAGCTCTGTGTTCGTTATCCGTCTTCAAGTCCAGTGAATTTGCATTTAATAAAGGAGAGCTGGGCTTGGAGGCTATGGCAGATCCGTGGTAGGAAGCTGGCTCTCAGTCTTGGGGAAAGGACTCCTGGGGTTGGGGGGTGTCAGAGGTCACCCCGGTTCTGCGGCCATCCTTCTGTGGTGATGACACCTCCCCCTAGCGTGACTGAGAAGCCTGGCACTTCTCACTGAGTACGTGTGTAGCCTGACCTTTGGCTAGCAGCTCTGGTCTTTATTTACAGGGCTGTCATTTATGGCTTTGTCTCTTTGCTGTGTGGCTTTTGTTCACCAGAGTTGAGGTTTGCTTGATTTAGAGCAAGGCAGCATTTGAAACCAGTTTTCTAACCTTTACTCAAATTGAGTTGAGCTGGAATATCCTCATCGGAACAACTCAGGCACCAAGCATTATCCGCTTACAGTCTCTGATCGCCCATGCTTGCTGTTTGGGGACGTTCCCGTGAGTTGGATGCATTACTTATTTTATAAAGTGTGATATGATTTGTGTACAAATCTTTACTGGGTCTTCTTGGGACACAGTGAACTACTGAGACTATTCTCTGAGATCAGAGATCTGTGCATCCAGGAGAAACATTTAACACTCTCTATAAGAAAACAGCCATTTGACTTCGGTGGTTGAAATATTCACTCATGTGGGGAGGCGGGTCAGGGTTTATATATTTCACACTGGAAAAGAGTGGCCCTACCACCATATTGGAAACACGTGTGTGGGCCTCTAAGCCAGGCACGGGCAGATGCCCTATAAGCTCAGAATTTTTGTTACAACAATGAAACTAAGAGTGTAGGGTTCTTCAGCTGCTGAGATGGTGAGAATTAAATGAAAATCTATGCTCTGTTTTTGGTACCAGAACAACACTGGGAGGTGAGGAGGTTCCTCACGGTCTCATTCTAGTGCAGAAGTTTATTTCATGGGCCTTTTGTTTTAATCATGGTAAAATATTTATAAAATGTGTCATTTTAGCCATTTTTAAGGTGAATCCAGTGGCGTTAGGCGTATTCACAGTATCTTGCAGCTCTGCCACTATCCACGTCCAGAACTTTTTCGTCGTCCCGTTCGGAAACTCTGTATCCATTCAACTGTAACTCCCCATTTCTCCCTCCCTGTGGCTGCTGATAGCGTCTGTTTGTCGCCATGGATTTGGCTGCTCTGAGGTACCTCACGTACGTGGAATCATACGATATGTATCTTTTTGTGATGCTGATTTCACTTGGCATAATGTCCTCAAGGTTCATCCTTGTCACAGCATGAGTCAGAATTTCCTTCCACTTCCTTTTCAAGGCTGAATAATATTCCACCGTGGGTCTGTATCCCACATTTTGTTGATCCATTCATTGGTTGAGGGGCGTTTGGGTTGTGTCCATCTTTGGCTATTGTGAATAATGCTGTTGCAGACATGGGCCTATGGGTATCTGTTTCTTCACGGGAGCTGTTGAGATCTGATTCAGTTTTGTGAGATTCATTGTTCCCAGAACATGGTTAAGATGGGCAGGGACATGTAGTATTTAATATCACACTTTCCTCCAAAACATCTTGGAGATAAGAACAGGAGGAATTGCATGGAGGCTGGTTACCTGGAAGACACGTGAAGGGCAGCCTCATTTCTCATTTTCACCTGCAGCTGCTCTGGCGAAGCTGGTGGTCCTTTAGCGTATCATCGCGTGCTGGCCTGCAGTGTGGGTGATACTGTGCTGTGTGCTGGGGTGGGCGTAAAAGCTCAGGAGACCTGGCTCTACCGTCTGGAGACCCATGCAGACCACAGCTGCCTTCCAGGGAGGATATTCTCTCGTGGAGGCAAAAGTCCTTAACTTTCCCCCAGAACTGACTTGAATTAAAGATAAAAAAAATTGTTTTTGGAGGAGGCAGGGTTAGAATGAGAGAAAAATTGATATTTAATGTCTGAAAAATGCAGTACTTAAAAATCAGATTGTTTTCTACCTTAGGGTACAATCCATGGTTTTCAAGATAGGCTTTGAAAAAAGGCAAGAGATCACTAATAGACTGTAGGATGACAGAATCATCAGGTGTTGTATCTGTGTACTAATGCGCTTCTTTGTGGAGCAGGATAAAACCAGAACCCTTTCGATCATGATTAGATGTCAGTCTGTTAGGCTAAAGACATCTTAATCTGTATTTTCTAGAGAACAGTAGACTCTTTTGTTTGTTTGTTTGTTTGTTTGTTTGCTTGCGGTATGCGGGCCTCTCACTGTTGTGGCCTCTCCCGTTGCGGAGCACAGGCTCTGGACCCGCAGGCTCAGTGGCCATGGCTCACGGGCCCAGCCGCTCCGCGGCATGTGGGATCTTCCCGAATCGGGGCACGAACCCGTGTCCCCTGCATTGGCAGGCGGACTCTCAACCACTGAGCCACCAGGGAAACCCGAGAAGAGTAGACTCTTTATGTGAGTTTTTGCTCATACGGTGCCCTGAAAATTAGCCAAGATAAGGATATTTAAAAAGCAAGGCTTTTTTTTTTAAGTAAACACACACACACAGACTTCAAACCAACCCCAAATATCACCATTCTTGGGTATCGTTCCATCTTCCTATCCTGTACCAGTCCCAGCCACAAAAAGGGTATTAATCTCTTGGCAGTTTGATACTTTGTCTAGCTCAATTTGAGATTGTTTAGAATGTTTTTTTAAATCACTGTTAGCCTTTCCCCCTTACATAGAGAAACATGGTGAAAATTCTCAAAGGTCAGTTTGAGAACCTCAGACTCTTGAGTGGTGACATAAGTAGCATCCAGTGTGTCCTGGATCCTTGAGATCACTCGGACCAACACTCTTTTTTAAAGCTGAAGAAAGTTTGCTCAGACCCTGTACTCTTAGTAACTGCTGGTCTCATTTCCTGAGTTCTAGCGTCTTGAGTGACTAGAGAAGTAAACTCATGGTTTCTCCTAGGGAATTTCCTGTCTCCTTAGTCAATTCACAGAGTGGACCCTCCTCCTTAGCCTTTAAAGTCCAAAACAAACAGCTAGCTGGCCAACAGATACTTACGAAGCACATCCTGTGCGCCTGGCATTTGGCATCTGTTAGTCAATCAAGGAGCTAAAGAGCCTGCCCTCAACGAGCTCATGTTCTAGGGAGGGAAGGGAGACTGGATAATAAATAGGCAAATTACATGGTATGTTTGAAGATTGGTGCCGCAGGGGATAAAAAGAGAAAGCTGGACAGGGTAAAGGGATTGGGAGGGTGTGCAAGGGGGCAAGATGCAGTTGGAGAGTGGAGAAGGTGGTATCTGGGTGAAGGCTCAGCAGGGAGAGGGTGAATCACAAAGATCTGGGGGTGGGGAGAGTGTCCCAGGCAGAGGGGACAGAAGACTTGGTGCCTGGCTGGTGTGATGCAGGCAGTAGTTGGCTATTCCTCCAACCTGTGAGTGGGGAGGGCGGGGCATGGGGAATACAGAGCAGAGAGGTGGGGAGCCCCATCGTACAGGGCTTCCTAGCAGCAGAAGGATTTTGGCTATGACTGTGCGAGATGGATAGAGGGGTGGGGGGGAGTCGGTGCAGGCTGTTGCCCATTGGAGGGTTGTGATCTTTCATTTGACTTGTATTTTAAATAGTCCTTCTGGTTGCTGTGTGGAGACCAGGCCAGGGAGGGCTCTTGGGTTGGGAGACTAGTTAGGAGGCTAAACCAGGTGAGCGATGTTGGAGCCTGGGACCAGGGTGGGACGTCTGAGAGAGAGAAGGTTGTGGATAATTTTTTAAAGGTAGTGCCAACAGGATTTCCGGACAGATTGGATATGGGGTGTAAGAGAAAGAGGAGGCAAAGGTAACTTTCTTGGCAGAGCTTGGGCTGCAAATGGAAATCTGAATTTCAAAACGCTGTAAATCCGTGCTCAGATCACTCATACTAGGTTATAAAGAGGCTCTTCAGAGATACACATTTATATGAGGTGTTGGTTCAGAGAACTTCAACAGAGAACTTTGTTTATCGTTAGAGCATGTTCTACCTTGCTGGAGGGAGAGGGGAGGTGGTAGAAAATGATGATTTCCAGGAAGCAGAGGCCTTTGCTTGTGTTGGAAGGAAGATGGTCTGGAACCAACGGGGTACGCGGGGCCAGGAGGCCTCCTCTGTAAGAGAAAAACAGGCTGCCCCTGCAGGCCAGCGGCCAAATTGCAGGCAAGGCTGTGATCCCTGCCCCACTCCTCCCAACCTTGCCATGCATTGTCTAATTGGGAAGGCAAGCTTTTTCCAGCCTGCAAACTCAGGCAGGCCACCCCCATCTCCACACACACAGGTTATCTTTCTTCAAACAGTTTTATCGAGATATAATTCACGTACCGTACAGTTCATCCTTTTACAGTGTACAATTCCATGGTTTTTAGTATATTGACGGAGTTGTACTGCCATCACCACAGTCTATTTTAGAAGCTTTTCATCACCCCAAAAAAGAAGATCTGTCTTCTTTTAGCCATCACTCATATTCCTTCTCCCCTTAGCTCCTGGCAACCTCTACTCTCCTTTCTGACTCTGTATTTGCCTACCTGGACATTTTATATAAAAGGAAGCATACAACATATGTTCTTTTGTGATTGACTTATCTCACTTAGCATAATGTTTCCTTGGTGCTTTGCTTAATGTAAGTGTCCACGTTGTAGCATTTATCAGTATTTAAGTTCTTACTTAATCGCTGAGTAGACAAGTTACTTTTGCACATGAGGCATTCTTGAAAAGAATACAGGAAATGGAAATGTATGTTAGTTACAAATAGACTGACTAATGTTAGAAAGGGAATTGTTTGTGCCCAGAGAGCTAAACATGTCTCTGTGAAGGGGTGTGTGTGTGAGTGTGTGTTATCTTTCATAGCTGAATACAAAGTACGTGGAATTTGTGAGTGAGTCTGAAGACTAGTGGCTTTCTAGTGACCTAATGATTTTCTTTCATTTAAAACGTCAACATTTGCTTATTAAATGCCCACTACACTCCAGCTCCCGTGCTAGGTCCTGGTGGTTAATTCTAGGACGAACAAAACAGACAGGGGCTGCCCCCTTGTGACACTTACGGGCTTGTTGCGGGAGAGGTGGCAGGAGTCGATAATGAACAAAATATTTGAACAAAAGAGATATGAAGCAGACTGATATTAGAATTAGAATCTGCAATAAGTACTTAAAGGGAAATAAGACATGACTGAGAATAACGAGGGCTGACTTTAAAATGGCCCCAGAGGAGCCCAAATGGTCGTGGAAGGATGGATGGATAAACACAAAGTGGTCTGTCCATACAACGGAATACTCTTCAGTCTTAAAACAGAAGGAAATTCTGACACCCGCCACAACATGAATGAACCTTGAAGACGTTATTCTGCATGAAATAAGGCAGACACAAAAGGACAACTACTTGTACGATTCCACTCACATGAGGTACACAGAATAGTCAAATTCATAGAGGCAAAAAGTAGAACAGTGGTTACCCGGGGCGGAGGGAGGGGGAATGGGAATTATTGCTTAATGAGTAGAGTTTCAGTTTGGAAGGATGAAAGAGTTCCCGAGGCGGATGGTGGCGATGGCTGCACAACCGTGTGAGTGTACCTGGTATCACTGAACCGTACTCTTAAAAATGGCTAAGATGGTAACTTTTATGTTGTATATATTTTGCCAATAAAAGATTTAGCCCAGGAAGATCTCTTGGAGGAGAACATTAAGTTGAGGCCGGTTGAGGCGTTTCCTGGTCCAGCCCATAGGAGCAGCATGTGCAAAGACCCTGTGGTGAGAGCTTAGTGCTGCATTCTGGGAACTGTGAGAAGGCCAGGATAGCTGGGGAGAAGTGACAGTGGGGCTAAGAAGCATGGGGTGAGGTGGGCAGAGACCAGGCTGATAGGAAGGCATTGATGTATTTGTACGCACTGGAGTGCCATGATTTGATTTCTGATTTCAGCTGAAAACTCAGGCTGTGATGTGGAGAATGGGGAGTGGGGGAGGGGGCCAGTTAGGAGGCTGCTGCAGTGGCCGAAAGAGAGAGGTCATGGGGGCTTGGGCCAGGATGACAGAGCGGAGATGAGACGCAGAGTGCGGGAGCTGCATTTTAGAAGTGGAGTCTCGGTCTTGGTGATGGATCAGATTCGAGGACCTCACGGAAGGGAAGGAGCAGGTGATTCTCAGGTTTCTAACATAAGGGATGGGAGATAATGATGTCAGAGACAGAGGAGCAGGCTGGACAATTAAGAATTCAGCTTTGGTCGTGTTAACTTCCAGTTGCTGGGACACCCAGGAGGGGCCAGAGGTCGAGCTCTGATAGATTCAGAAATCTTGGCTGGAAACACGTAACCTTGGGAACCAGAAGCGCGGAGTTGGGTATGACAATTTCCACAGGGACGTTGGAAACCTTATGAAACCAGTGCTTGCCATCCTCGGGGTCAGCCTTTTAATTTTGGCCTTTTTTTGTGAAATCATACATTCGACTATTTTTTAATGCCAATAAAGCAGTGAAATTTGAGGAAAGAAATCACCTGTGCAAATGCTCTAGCCCTGCTTTACGGACAAGGATGGCAGTGGAAGCCTGATACAGTATTGCCTAGTTGGCAGGACCAACACACACAGCTCAAAATGTTTGTAGCAGACGCGGGAAGGGGCCAGTTGTATATTTAATGGGAACTCGCGAAAGTCAGGGAACTTCTCATGGACAGTAGGGTATTTAACATGGCTTGTGTGGCCTCGTCTAAAAACCAAGTCATGGGGCTCCCCTGGTGGCGCAGTGGTTAAGAATTCGCCTGCCAGTGCAGGGGACCTGGGTTCAAGCCCTGGTCTGGGAAGACTCCACATGCCGCGGAGCAACTAAGCCCGTGCGCCGCAACTACTGAAGCCCGGGCGCCTAGAGCCTGTGCTCTGCAAAAAGAGAAGCCACCGTGACGAGAGGCCTGCAACGAAGAGGAGCCCCCGCTCGCCGCAAGTCGAGAAAGCCTGCACGCAGCAACGAAGACCAAACGCAGCCAAAAAAAAAAAAAAAAAAAACCCACACCAAATCATGCTTTTTAATATGTGTATAGGGTGTATGACAAAATACACCTAGATCCTTCCCTCCTCTACCTCTGCCTCAGTTGGTCTCCACTTAAAAGGTGATCCTGAGGTTTTTACTTTATGTCTTTGCTTGTTTTCTGGTCTGTCGCAGGCACCATCTTTAGACTAACTCTGAGCCTGCCATGTTTGCACAGGTCCTTAGTGATATTCAAATAGCAGGGTTATTAGTATTTAATAACCCTGGTATTGTGGTAGACTCTTTTAAAGCAGGGGCTATTGTTTCAGGAGGAAAGCACTCAGCGCAAAAGGAAAAAGGATGACAGTGAGATAGTTGATCACTAAAATGCTTTCCGTAGAAAAGGAACGTTTTCATCCTGCAGTTAATAGTGCAATTGCTGCTGCTCACTTCACCTGGTAACAAATGTCATTTCCCTTTTTACCCAGAATTCTACTGGGACAGAGCACATTCCCTCTGTCTCAGGGTCTCTGCATATGCTGTGTTCTTCACCTGCGACCCTCTTTCCCCTGCCCCCCTCCACCTGCTGACCAGGTGCTACTTCCTCCTGGAAGACTTCCTGCTGCTTCACGTTCCCAGGTCAAAGTGAGGGGCCCCTCTTTTGCTCCAGTCCCTCTCCGTACGTTCCTCTCCCAGCTTGGATCACGCCATCTCAGAGACGGTGGCTAGCTTTTATTTCACGTGCCAACCTGGCTTGATGCGTAGTAGTTGCCTAGATACTGGTTTTCAAAGTATGGTCCCAGAAGCAGCAGCAGCATGAACACGGCTGAGGGTCCCACCCAGACTTACTGAATCAGAAACTCAGGAAGTGGGACCCAGCATTCTGTGGCTCAACAGAACTTCCAGATGGTTCTGATGGCGCTCCAGGTTGAGACTCACTGGCCTAGAGGTATCGGATGGGTAGGATTCCAAGGCAATGTCCAGCCATGGCAGGGAAGAGTGTGTTAGGATTCCTTGGTGACGACACCTCAAGCAGGCGAGAAGCAGGAACGATGCGGCCCAGGGGTGTGTCATCCCTGAACGCTATGGTGATTGCTGGTCTGTTTGTCTCTTGCATGAGGTTGTCACAGTTGGTTGTTTTTGCAGTGACCCTGGGATAAAAAGAACCCACTATAGCCTGATCACATGAATCTTATGGCTTTTGTTCTTTTAGAAAGATGCCAGATGAGACTAACCAAGTTCTTGGACCTTATTACTTAGCAAAATAGTCACACACAAAAATAGATATTTTAAGATTTTGGTCCCGCCTTTTGTAACTTGTTGCCATTCTTTTGCAAGTGCCACATAATACCGGGGATGATTGTTAGTTAGCTCCTATTTGGGAAAAATGGACTCTTGTGACATCTTGGTCTGGGTCAGAGATCTTTTTACTAATGATACTTGGAAATTTCTAGATCATTCTATAACTCTGAACTAGAAAATATTTGCATCCAAGGGAAAACAGCTAATGCCTATAGCCACTCACTGTTCTGGTTTGGGTTTACGTTATTGTCAAAAGATAATGAGTTTTCAGGACCTGGAAAGTCTTTTGGGGTTAGTATGACAATTGTTTTCCATGAGATGGAGCAAAGTGAAGCTTAATACTCGGCCTGCTTTTATTCGATCAATTTTATGTGCTTGTCCACAAAGCCAGAACATGAGAAAGTTGACATGATTTGTGGGACACTTATCCTGGGTTGGCTGTGAACATGTTGAGACAGAAACAGGCACCAGGTTTATTAAAAACTTTGCAAAAATATCCCTGACCTACTCAACCAGAGGTGATTTGGGCCCCCAGGGGGCATTTTTGGTTGTCACAACGTAGGGGATGCTACTAGCATCTAGGGGTTGAGGCTGGGAATGCTGCTAAACAGATGATGCACAGGACAGCCTCCACCGTGAAGACGTCTCCCACCCAGAGTGTCAGTAGTGCCAAGGCTGAGAAATCCTGCTGTAAATGATGGACAGGCATGATCATAAAATGATGGGGTTCTGCAGGACTCAGTCCCAGGCTTGCTTCCCCCTCTACGAGGTAATCACCTCTATTTCTTTTGTTTTTAATTTATTTTTTTAAATAAATTTATTTTTATGTATTTATTTTTGGCTGCGTTGGGTCTTCGTTGTGGTGCGCGGGCTTCTCATTGTGGTGGCTTCTCTTGTTGTGGAGCACGGGCTCTAGTCGCGTGGGCTTCAGTAGTTGTGGCACGTGGGCTCAGCAGTTGTGGCACACGGGCTTGGTTACTCTGCGGCATGAGGGATCTTCCCAGACCAGGGCTCGAACCCATGTCCCCTGCATTGGCAGGCGGATTCTTTTTTTTTTTTTTTTTAGAGTGTATACAATACTTTTTAATATATTTGAAAGTTGTAAGACCATCACAACAATCAATTTGAGAGCATTTTCATCACTCCCAAAGGCAGGCGGATTCTTAACCACTGCGCCGCCAGGGAAGCCCAATCGCCTCTATTTCTATGGCTTTAAATACTATTAATGTGCCGATTTCTGCTGACTTTCCATTACAGCCAGCTTTTTCTCCCTGCCAGCCTGTTCCCTCCACTTGAGTATCTCTTGAGAGCACCCGCCCCAGACACAACGCATCCAGCACTGAACCCCAACCAGTTTAGAAGACGACTCCTCTCTAGCAGGACTTGAGCTGTGACCCCTTTCTCTCCCACACGACACCACCTTGACCTTCATTTCCATTCCATCTCCAAGATCTGTTGCTTCTACCTCCAGAAGATCTTGAATCCACCTGGTTCTCTCCACCTGCCACCCCCTCCCTCTCCTGGACCATCCCACGAGTCTCCTGACTGAAGCCTCTCTCCATTTTCCACCTTCCAGCCCAGAGCAGCCATTCATCCCCAAGCACGTCCACACCCGCCTGCAAAACCCTTTTGTAGCTCAGCATTGCAGCTACAAGAGCATTTACCTCCTTTCCATGGCTCGCCGGGCCCGGCCCTGCTTCCTCCCCGCTAGGTCTGTTCTCGTCCTACTTCAGTTTCTATGAGGAGCCCTTTCCTGTCTCAGCACCTACACATTTGTGGCTTTCTCACCTGAAAAACTCTTCCCCTGAATGAATCCTCATCTTTTGCTTTTCGGCTCAAGTGTCGTTTCCTCAGAGCGTTCTCTGACCACCCTAATGAAATAGGTCTCTCCCAATGTATGCCCTCTGCTCTTTTTCTCTCGTACTCACGAGCGTAACCCTTTATTTATCTGTGGGATGACTGGTGTGCTGCCCTATGAACCTGGAAGCTTCTGTCCTGCTCACTGTAGCTCAGTGGCTGACAGAATGGCTGAAGCTTGTGGTTTGATGACTATCAGTGGAATGTTAGTGGGTGGGGAGTGAATGGAGACCAGCCTGGAGGGGTGAGGGAGGGGTGTGTGAAACTTGAGGCTATGGGGACACAGAGGAGGGAGTTACTAGCTCAGTTTAGGGGTGTTCAGGAAGGTTCCCAACAAGGGGTTACATTGGAGGGCCACCTTGAGGAATGATTTGGGTTCCTCAGAAGAATGACTTGGGAAATAATAAAAAGTTCCGATTGGGATGGGGGTAATACTGGAAATTAAGTGGATCTTAAAGAAAATCCGGTGCCTGATTGTGCCCACCCATGGCTGGGATGGACCTTCCAGAAAGTGGCTACTTCTATAGTGTAGACCAGCGGTATAGTGTAGACCAACGGCTTCTCAAACATGAATGCACATGTGAATCTCCTGGGGGTTCTTGTTAAAAAGTGGATTCTGGGGCTTCCCTGGTGGCGCAGTGGTTAAGAATCCGCCTGCCAATGCAAGGGACACGGGTTCGAGCCCTGGCCTGGGAAGATACCACATGCCACGGAGCGACTAAGCCCGTGTGCCACAACTACTGAGCCTGAGCTCTAGAGCCCGCAAGCCACAACTACTGAGCCCGTGTGCCACAACTACTGAAGCCTGCATGCCTAGAGCCTGTGCCCCACAACAAGAGAAGCCGTGACAATGAGAAGCCTGCGCACTGCAACGAAGAGTAGCCCCCGCTCACCGCAACTAAAGAAAGCCCGCGCGCAGCAACAAAGATGCAACACAACCAAAAATAAATAAATTAATTAAAAAAAAAAAAGGGCTTCCCTGTTGGCGCAGTGGTTGAGAGTCCACCTGCCGATGCAGGGGACGCGGGTTCGTGCCCCGGTCCGGGAAGATCCCACATGCCGCAGAGCGGCTGGGCCCGTGAGCCACGGCCGCTGAGCCTGCGCGTCCGGAGCCTGTGCTCCGCAACGGGAGAGGCCATAACAGGGAGAGGCCCGCGTACAGCAAAAAAAAAAAGGGGGGGGGATTCTGGTTTGGTTGGTGGTGAAATTCTGTAATCCTCATGAGCTCTTGGTCATGGAGATGCGGCTGGTCGCAGACCTCACGTTGAGTAGTAAGGACACCAAGGATGGGGAGGACCAGGTACGTTGATGAAAGAACAACAACCAGGGACCTTTGATAAATGGTAGAAAAGATGACGTCTGTGTTTTCTCCAGTACTTAATTTTCTTTTAGATTTTCCTGTGAATCGTGTCAAGAAGTATTTTATGGCTTCATTTTCAGCATCTACCAGCTGTATTTGATATCTTTAAAGTTCTTATTTTACATGGGCCTGCCTGTATGATTAAAAGAAATAGAAACATAAAAAAGTTGTTTTGAGACAGATGCATCCATCCTGTTTTATGACTGTCATCCTTTTCAGAGAACCACAATAAATACAGTAGTCTTTCTCTAAGACAGGAATTCACTTAGATATTATTGTCTCCATGCCTTCATTCCTCCAGGGGCACTCTTCCCACTGTGCTCTGACCATTATGCCTTCTCTGTAGGGCATTTTTAGCCCAGACAGTCTGTTCTCTGCCACCTGTCATGCTTCTGGGCATCACCCCCCTGCCCTGTCAACCTGTGTACCTTCAGAAAAGACAAACTAGTATTAATCTAGGCCAGTCATCATTCAGAGGCTAAATCTGTTTTCCTTAAAGAACCACGTTACAGTCCAGACTGAAACAAGTGGATTTCATGTTCTCTGGAGCCTTCCTTGAGATGCATTAACCAGAGGTGACTGAGGGATTGTCTGTGGGTGGGAGCCTGCGGCCCATTCTTGGCTGTGCTAATACATGAGGTGGTCAAACTTGGCTACAAATTAGAATTGCTTGTGGAGCATCAACCGTTGATGCCGGAGATACTGATCACCCAACCGGGGTGCACCTGGCGTCATTCTAACCGGAAGTCGAGGCAGAGAACTGCTTGGATGCTGTAAGAGTCTGCTGTCTGTGGGGTATCTTTTAGTGTATCAAAAACTCACTCAAGTTTATGGAAATGTCTAGATATAAACATTGGGGGAAGTGACTGAAATAACTGAGTGGAATAACTCAAAGACATCGGACTGGATTCTGAAAAGCATCAGCTTGTGAGTGGCCTTGATTCAGTCCCTTAACCTCGTAGCTAAGGTCTGTGTAGTGATTTGCTGATTACCAAGTACCTTCACATGCTGGACATTAGTTTCACAGGACCTCTAAAGGGAGGGCAGGGCACTTTTCTCCCCTTTGCACTTTCTTGAAGGAACACAATTCTTTACTGCTTAAGGTTCAGCTTCAGTGTTCTTCTGGCCTGGAGCCCCTCCCGAGGTACCCCTCCCGGGTACCTCGCAGGCTCGGTCAGGTACCAGGCTGGGTCAGGTATTACTTCTTCAAGCTCCCACTGCATCTGAGGCTTGCACCCTCTCCTGCCCTTACCGTATTGAACTATAATGATCTCTGTGATGGTTTCTCTCCTCTTGAGGAGACTGTCATCGTATCTTATTCATCCCAGTGTCCATAGCCTAATAGGCATTCAATAACTGTTTGAAGATTTAGGTAATCCATTAATCACCACTTTACAGATGGAGACACTGGGGCAGGGGGGAGACTCAATACAGGTCCAGCACTGTCACCTCCCCTAACCTTTCTGAGCTCCAAATTCCTCTTGTAAAAATGAAGAGTTTGGACATTCTCTCTAATAACCCTTATGGCTCTAAAATAGGTGGTTCTGTTTTAAGATCTTAACTACTTCATAGTGTTATAAAAACTCAACAGAGCTCTTCAGATGGGTATGAAAGTCTTGAGAATAAAAGAGTAACGAATATGATCAAAAGAACTCATCTGTTGGCAAGAACGGAAATTCATTATTTACATTTTAGCCTAGACCAGGAACCTGGTCGTAACTCTGTACATCAATACAATCTACTTTCCCAGGAGTTTGAGAAAGTAGACACTCCTGGGTCCTCGCCCTTTTCTTTTTCTGACGTTCCCCAAGTGATTTGGAAACAGATCAATCTGAGCTGAAGGCCTGCCTTTTGCTGTTCAGGAGGTCGCTCACGTCTGACCAGCAGTGGTTATGTGAATGGTCTGTAAGTCTGTTTAATGAATTTTAACCACCTGGCTGACTGTTTGCACAGCCAGCGTTGGCCAGGCCACATAAATCATGATTGCATTGCTGAGACAAGGAAGTTGTCTTCTGTCCAAATCATGATGGAATCAGGGACGTGACTGCTGAAACTGGACTCTTGACCACTTAGAAATCATCTCCTAATCAGTTAGGGGGAGGGGGAGGGGCAGGTGAGCTGGAAAAGGAAATGTGAAGCCACATCTTTCTCTTAGGATAAAACCGTTCACAGGAAAAATAAGTTTCTCACATCTTGTGTGCAATGTTATTGCCATCAGGCAACCCCTTTGGCTAAAGCCAATGAACAGATTTTCAGGGCTGTAAAATGTGAGGAGTAGGCAAGTGTATCTGAGAGTTTAAACGAAGTAATTTCTCTGGCCTGGGGTATCACTGGCAAACTCTTGTAAAGCCCCGTTGCCAGTGTAATTGTGACTCTTCCGCCCACCCACACATCTTCCGAGTTTTCTTGGTCTTCCCCCCAACCCTGCCCTGAATTGGAAGCCAGCCTACCATAGTTGAGCAGGATATAAGATCTGACTCTTTTAATTGTTATATTCCCGAAGCTGTTAATATATGTAAACACACACAGGATGTTCCTTACAGCTGCACATAGTAACCTGGGAGCCAGGCCAGAGGGAGCCATTTACAGAGTGAATCCTGTTAAAACCTTCAGCTGTTTAGAGCCAAGGCGAACTTAATGCATTTTCATTTTAAAAGGACTTGTTAAAGAAATTGACAAGTTGAATATTTGTTAACCCTTTCAAGGATTTACTTAAGTGAGGAAAAGAAAAAATCTTGTTTTTTTGTTTAAACCTATTTTACATATACCGATAAGCTCGTGAATTTGAGAGTCATCATAATGGAAGACGAGGATCAGATATGTGAACTTCAAGGTCAGTTGATTTCTTCAGCTTTTGAACTCTAGCATTTAAATGCCACAGTGCTTTACAATGGGCTTCACAGAAAGCTAATGTTTGACATTACACCTGAGTATTTTATTTCTCTTTCATTGCACAAGTTAAGAATTGATAATTAATCATTCCAAAAAGAATAAGATATAAACACCACGTACGGTGTTGTGAACATAAAAAAAAAAATGAACATCAGACCATAGCTGATACCAACTTTGATGTTGAAAGTTAATTGTGAATTTTATTTTTGCCTCTTCTGGGAGCCCCCCAGCTCCATCCGTCAGTCCTTATAATGCCTCTTATCTTCCGAAGCTGGTCTGAGTGAAGTTGTGTCTCTCTGGTTTCATTTTACTGCGAGACACGCTTGTTCCGTAAGAGCTGTCTCAAATGACTTTTGACCAAAGTTGGGACCCTGCTACAATGTCTCAGGGTTCTCATTAAGTGTAGTTTGTGGCTTCTGTTTCTGGGGATTCACTCTCCTCGTGTGTGGGCTTGACCTGGTGACGCGCTTCTAAGGCATAGAATGTGGCAAAAGGGGTAGCACGTCACGTCCAAGGCTAGGGTGCAAAAAGACTCCTTGGACTTGCGCTTAAGGTCTTCTGCCCATTTTTCCATTGGGTTGTTTGTTTTTTTTGTTGTTGAGTTGTATGAGCTGTTTGTATATTTTGGAGATTAAGCCCTTGTCTGTCGCATCCTTGGACTTGCTCTGAGCAAAGCCAGCTGCCATATTGTGAGCTGCCCTATGGAGAGACACACATGGCAAAGAACTTAAGGTAGCCAATAGCCCATGAGGAATCAAAACCCGCCAACAGCCCTGTGGGTGAGCTGGGAGCCTTCCCAGGTGAACTTTTAGAAGACTGCACCCTGGGTGACACCTTGACTGTAGCCTTTGAGAGGCCCTGAGCCGTGCCCGAGTTCCTGGGCCACTGAAACTGAGCTAATACTTGTGTTTTAACTGCTAAATTTGGGGGTGGGGGGGTTATGTAGCAATCAGTAACTAATACAAGGACAAAGATTTAAGGTACAATTAAAGTGTCCCCTGCCTTCAGGGAGCTCACCATCTATCTAGTAAGCTCTTTGGTTGCCAAGCACTGTAGGTAAGCCAAGATGCCAAGTCATCATCGTTATTTTTCTGATGAAGGGCTCCAGCGGAAATAGTTTCCAAGCTTCAGTTTTTGTTGCAAGTATTGTTTTTCAGTTTAATTACCCTTCAAAAGGTATGAGAGATGTAAAGTGTAAAATAAATCTTCCTGCCCCCTTTTACCCTAGTCGCCCTCCCCCAAGGCAACAGCCATTGTGAGTTTATGGTTAACCTTCTAGAGACAGTCTTTGCATTTACAAATGCGAACATGCATATTTCTTTGCTTCTCCTGATACAAATGGCAGTGAGATTTGACTTTCAACTTCCGCTTGGAATCGGGAGTATGGTTGATACGCAACAGATTGAAACCTTCAGTAATTTCTGCCCACGGATTCTGCTCTTGATAGATAAGAAATTAACTTGAGGAAACAGTTGAAGAACCTTTGAAAGGAAGATAACATATTGCATAATGATAGGGCAGAATGATAGGACCCAGAGGGGCCAACTGATCTGTCTTCTTGCCTGTGGGCAGGACAGTAGTTAACACATCCAGGTGAGCTGCGCTTGAGAGGCTCCCACGATGAAGCATCACGTTGATCTTTGGGGAAGGGGGTGGTGAAAATAACTGTCCATATCAGAAAATAAAAATCAATAAAAATCAATATAGATAAAAGATAAACAAAATAAAGATCAGAAAAAAAATATCGGTTGTTCCAGACTTCTCTCATCTTCCAGCCAACTTCTCCCTAAGAACCCTTTTTGTTGTGAAAAATTAGATTGTGTGTGTGTGTGTGTGTGTGTGTGTGACTTGCTTCTGGTCACCTTAGGGAACTAAGATGACCCTGGGTTAGGTGTGGAATGAGTCCTGAGAACAGATATGAAAGAAGAAAGTGACGGACTTGTTCCTGCCGTTTTATGCCTGTTTCTTTTTATCACCCCCGTGGTGGAGACCCCGGTGGTAGCTGTTGTTAATCGCATGGATGGTGTCCCAGGACAAGAGTTTGCTCCTTCCCAGCTGGCCCTGAGACCTTTGCCACACATCTTAACCTGTTCGTGTCTCCATTAACCTTCTGCAAGGTGAAGGTGATTAAATCATAACTTTCAAGAATGGCAGAAGCCTAATTAACATGGTATTTGAAGACTAATAAATGCCTTAGAAGAAGGGTGCCTTATGAATTGAGGTGGTACTATCATTACGGTCATTACCTTTAAAATTCTAGATGGCCTGCCGGGCAAGTTGCAATGGAGGCGAAAGAACAATTGGGCAGAGTTCAGCTCCACACAGATGGTTCGTTTTGTTTCCTTAATGTGTAGTATTGGCTTTAATTTATTATTTATTTTATTTATTTATTTTTGGCTGCATTGCATTCCCGTTGCTGCGCGCGGGCTTTCTCCAGCTGCGGCTCGTGGGCTGTAGGCACGCAGGCTTCAGTAGTTGTGGCGCACGGGCTTCGTTGCTCCGCGGCATGTGGGATCCTCCCGGACCAGGGCCTGAACCCATGTCCCCTGCATCGGCAGGCGGACTCCCAACCACTGCGCCACCAGGGAAGCCCTAGTATTGGCTTTAAATGGAATTAAATCATGAAGTAGGCTGGTTTGTTATGCCGACTCACAAGATTGGCCAATCCTTTGCAATAATTGTTCAAAGAACCATAGAAGAAGGTGGCTTACAAATGATGATGATTGTTGTTTGGTGCCTCGCCATCCCTTTCATTGGGATCCAATGTATTGTGTAGTTTTTGTCCTGGCATTTTTACTAGATACTCATTAAAAATTTTTTTTTAACACCTTTATTGGAGTATAATTACGTGACAATAGTGTGTTAGTTTCTACTGTATAACAAAGTGAATCAGCTATATGTATACATTTATCCCCATATCCCCTCCCTCTTGCATCTCCCTCCCACCTTCCCTATCCCACCCCTCCAGGTGGTCACAAAGCACTGAGCTGATCTCCCTGTGCCATGTGGCTGCTTCCTACTAGCTATCTATTTCACATTTGGTAGTGTAGTTACTCATTTTAAATGAATGCTTAATTATTTCACTGCTCCCTGATAGAATCTCTTTCTGTAGGTAGAAGAACCAGTTAAGGCCCTTTGTTTTAGGCCCTTCATCTGTGACCCTGATGATATGGAGTGAGAATCCCTCCCTCCCTCCATCTCTGCCTCTGTTTTCTTCCTTCCTTCCTTTTCTTTCCCTTTCTTTCTTTCTTTCTCTCTTTCTCTCTTTCTTTCTCTCTTTCTCTCTCTCTCCTTCCTTCCTTCCTTCCTTCTATCTTTCTGTCTCTCGCTCTTTCTCTCTGTTCTTTCATTCTGTCTCTTTCTCTGTCTTTCACCAAATATTTGAATACCTACTATGTGCAAGCTGCTGGCTAGAAGTTCTGGATACCACAGGGAGAAAAATGAGACACAGTCCCCTGGCCTCATGGAGCTCACATTCTCGTGTAGAGAGACCTTGGTCATTAAGGACATTAAGAAGTGGAATGTCATTTATCAGTGATAAATGCAAAGCAAAAAATAAATTGGCACAAGGAGGGTAAAGAGTAAGGATGAAAGAGGTGAGGGCTATGGTTTTACATAGATGACTGGAGAGGCCTCATTAACAAGGTGACCTTTCATCCAATCAGCAAATATCCAAGTGCCTCTGACCTGCAAGGCCTTCACAGTCTCACCTGAGTCCCCCTCTCCAGCCATCCCCTCCAACCATCGTCTTCCTACACCTGCCTTCACTTCAGTAACTAAACCAACCCTGTGTCCTTCCATGCTCTGGAACCTTCGCACCCATGGTTTCCTCTCCTGAAATGTCTTGCTTCTCTTACGTCTCATCTCCCAGCCTGATCACGGACCCACCTGCCCTTCAAGGCCCAATTCAATCAACTTCCTTCCTCTCTGTCCTTCCCTGAAGTCCCAGCTCTTCAGGTGTAATTGACTGCTCTTCCTATGGATCCCCCTCCTAGCACCTGTCACAGGAAATTATATTACGGTGAGGTGTGTTTTTGTTACTGTTGCTGCATGGGCTGCAAACCTTTGAGGACGAGGACTGTATTTTATATCTCTCTATACTTTATATACTTAGATATGCTTCATATGCTATGTGTACTTTACATCTTTATATATCTCTCTGTATCTTTATATACTTTATACATAACTAATAATTTCTTGCATTAATTTGGGGGTTAACAGAGGAAATGGTGAAGTTTTACATTGTATGAGTTTTGTTCCTTATGATTAATCGTTACTCTTTTTGTAAAGCACTGACGTAGGTAACGAAATTACAAGTGTGACATTGGAGATGGCAGGAAGGTTCTTTCTGAACTTGGAGGTCTAGGATCTGGCTCATTTGTCTCAAAGCTAAAGGCCTCTTTCCTCCCAGGTAATCACGAATTTCTGGGCCTCAGGCTGTGCTCCCTTCTGAATGTGGTTTTTCTGGTTGTTCCAAGCAAAATACAGAGTGTGCCTCTTGACGTTACTGGAAAACTAATTTATCTTGTTTGATGCCACTCAAATCTTCGGAAACTGGATGTATTCTGATCAGCTCATTGGTTTCCATTGTCAGGGATTACAGTAAAATTTAGTATTGAGGCCAGTACCCCAGGGCACGCCCCTCTGTGTGTGGCCTGAGAGACTCTTTTTTTTTTTTTTTTGCGGTACGCAGGCCTCTCACTGTTGTGGCCTCTCCCGTTGCGGAGCACAGGCTCCGGACGCGCAGGCTCAGCGGTCATGGCTCACGGGCCCAGCTGCTCCACGGCATGTGGGATCCTCCCAGACCGGGGCATGAACCCGTGTCCCCTGCATCGGCAGGCGGACTCTCAACCACTGCGCCACCAGGGAAGCCCCTGAGAGACTCTTGAGGCATTGACAGCTCATCACTTGTTAAAAAGGAAATTCAACATCGGACTTCTAAAGAGCAAATGCCTGAAAAGGACTCCTCAGCCTGATTCTCGGAAGCTTGAGTAAGGAGAACGTGGTAATCTCAGATCACTTAGGAATTATGAAGAAGGCAGATTGAAGGGTCAGAGTAAGGCGCAGGAGAGAATTATCTCAAAATATGAGATGTACAGAGTCCACTGCTGGGGGTGGGCTGTATCATGCTCAGTGAAGCCCCCTGAGCGTGTCAAGGGTGACTAACGTATCCTCGAAAGGAGGGAGTTTTTCGCCCACAGAAATAGCTCTGTTTTGATTTGATGAGGTAGTTGTGAAAAAAGTTTTACTATCTTAATTCTCCCATCAGTTGTATCAGCACTAAGTCCACATTTCCTTCTGATAAAAGTGAAAGTCCATTTCTTAGTAGAGAGGAGATGCTAAATAACCCATGTTTGACTGTCCCCTGTCCATTTTCTGTCTTTCTCTCTTTAACATGTCCAGATGTTGTCCCATGTGGGTATATTGCCATGCACTTGAGGTCTGCTGCAGGAGACAGGCTCCACACACCTGTCCTTCACACGTGGTTTGCCCCACTGGCTGGTTAATCTCAAGTCCCCGTCCCAGCCTCTCCTCCTCTAGCCCCTTCCCACCCCTGAAGCTCTTGTCTCAGTGGTTTGACTCCGAGGGCCCCTTGTTCTCACAGTGGGCTGGCTGGACATAGTGGAAGCAGTATTGTGTCGCACGCAGGTCGTGGACCAAGGAAGACGGGGAGTGGAGAGAGGGCCTCTGGCCTTCCAAACTGAACAGAAACATGAATGCACAAGGTGACCAAGTTCCTTGGTATCATTTTATGTAGAACACAGGCCTCTGGAGGCAAATGTGCATTTTGAGGACTACTCTGGGAAGATCCCACCTTATTTCCAGACAATAAACTAAAATCGTAGAATGTAGGCAGCATGGGTGGGTAGGGTACTTTGGGAGGACTGCTGGGCTAAGGCAGTTCTGCCTGAGAAAAGAAAAAGGAGTTCTCGGCATGAGGGCTTTATGAGCAGGATGCTGGAACCAAACTGACTAGATTTGCATCTAGGTTCTACTGTGTATTGGTTGTGAGGTCCTGGGTGAGTGTCTTGACCTCAGTGCGTTCAACAGGACCAACCTCATTGGGTCTTTGTGAGCTTTATATGCATTTATGCGTGTGAGTGGTTGGAACGGTACCTGGCACAAAGGTTCAATAAATGCTGGCTAGTGTTATCATTAATACATTATTCAATCAGAATTACAAATAAACAATTCTTGGAGAATATATGCCATTTGCTATGCATCTGGAATGCTATAAGCACGGGGCGCCTTGTGAGTTAGTTTTCTTCTCCAACACCCATCCTGACTGTCTATTCCAGGATCCTCTCTGGCTTTTTCTTGCCACTTGAGATAATCCACATACTAACTGCCTTTTGCTTTATCCCAGCACCCTCAAGGAGCCTTACACCGTTTCTTGCTGGTTGTTCCTGATTTTAACTAAGCCAGGAATTGGTAAATAAATGGCCTCCCATTCATGGTGGCTTGTTGTAGAAAGTCTCATGGGCATTCCTGGAAGGGCTCTAGAGAAACTGGTTTTAACCTGAGGAAGGATTCTAATCACGGAGTATGGAGGAAGGAGCTGATTAGATCTTCTCCATCTCCCCACAGTGCAGATCCAGGCAGAGACAGAGCACTGAGGTGGGGGGGGGAGTTGCATGTAGGCTGTCGGAAAAGAGGGCTGGGGGTGGGGTTAGGGGTTGGCTGGGCTCTCCTGGGCTATTGAGTTGTTTTGAGCAACGCAGACACCAGCTCCTGTTTCTTTGTGACATGCCTGGTCCCGGAGAATGGGGAACAAAGGGGCTACATGTGGGCTGCCTGGGTACACTCCTCAAAGCCCCTGTCCCTTGGCATCAGGACCAGAACACTCAAGACAACCTGGAAGGACCCAGTTCTTCACTGGGAACTCGCCCACCAGATTCTAACGGGGGGTTTGGAGAGTGGGATCTTGGCCATTGCCTCTCTACTCAGGCTGGTCAGTTACATCCTGGTCATTTTCCCAGCTGAGAAAATAAAAACATCTCTGTTTTTTTTTTTTTTTTTAATTTATGTGTTTATTTATTTATTTTGGCTGTGCCGGGTCTTAGTTGCAGCATGCAGACTCTTAGTTGTGGTGCGTGATCTAGTTCCCGAACCAGGGATCAAACCCAGGCCCCCTGCGTTGGCAGCGTGGAGTCTTACCCACTGGACCACCAGGGAAGTCCCATCTCTGTATTATTATTTGCAGAAATCATCACCCACCTCTGGCTTCTTGCGCTTTTTAAGTGGCTAAAACTGATGGCTGTTACGGTCAGTTCAAGGGTTAAACCTTTCTCCGGGCGTGTGTTTCATTTTACAGCATAACTCATTCCCTCCGTGCATCAATTTCCAGTTCTGTCCTTGGCTTGGGGTTTGTTACCAACTTGGCAGGCAATACCGTTTGCCTTTTATTTTTAGAACTTAGAGTGAGGATTAGCAATGTAATATTAAGAATCCTGTGAATCGAATTAGGTGGGTGAAATACGCAATAGAGAAGAAGCTGTAAAAGCTTGACTTTTTTGGCACCTAAGCAGTAAAAACGGCCTTTTAGAACTTTAATCTAGGGTGTATTATCCTCCCTCAATTCCCTTGGCCAGTTATTTTGAGGATTTCAAAATGGCTTTGGAGAGTAAGTGTGATTTTAGGATTCTTCTTATCGGCTTGGAAAAAGTATTCCTTGTATCTCCTTATGTAAATGCTATCTAGGGTATTTGTAGCTTGAATACTTATTGTGAAGGGCTCCCAGTGGTCTAATTTTTTACTCTGTAATTTAAAAAAGTCAATTTAGAACTGTATGTGTGTGTGTTTTCATGAGCGAAGTCTCAAAACAGTTGTGGGCTGGTTTCCTATAATAAAATCAAGATGCCTGGCAAGTCTTAGATCCAGTCCTGCCTAAATCTTCCAGACCGGTGTGTCCAGTAGAGCTTTCTATGAGGATGAAAGTGTCCTGTATCTAGTCACTAGACACACATAGCTACTGAGCACTTGAAATATGGCTATAGTGCAACTGGCTGAGGGACTGGCTTTCAAGTCCATTTGAGTTAATTACATGTAAGTAGCCTCACACGGCTGGTGGCTTACTAGTAGGTAGTCACAGCGGACTTGGACTTTCCCACCTGAAATAGCCTGTAACTGGGGCAGCAGTCGGCCGTCTGAGGAGCTAGAGCTTCAGTGGGGTTAGATGAACTAAGAATCAGAGGGACAGGTGCCGCTGCCCCGTCTGCAACCCCTCAGGCAGTGTCTCTGCTGGAAGTAAGCCCTCCCTGGGATGTGATGATCTAACCTTAGTCCTTAGAACTTTAATGCTGAAAGCCCTTTCTAAGGCTCCACATCGCCCTGAGGATAAACTCTGGGCTCCTAATGGCTTTTACTATCTGTCACTTCTCAATTTCTTGCTGGTCACTTGCCCTCCCATCACTTTCCCCATCGCGTGGACAGACTTGCATTCCAAGATCAGGCTGTGTGCATTCTCACCTCTAGACCTTTGCAAACACTGTGCCCTCTGCCTGGAATGCCCTTTCCCTTCCCTTCACCTGGCTCACTCCTACATGTCCTATGGGTCTCAGACTAGATGTCAATTCCTGTAGTATCTCCTCTGGGGAAAGCTTTGTGCCCCTGCTGCTGTGTATCCTAGGTGTATCCCCATCATAGCACCTACCACACTTTTTTGAAATTGCTTATTTACCTATAAGTCTCTCCCCTTACACTAGAGCTTCACAAAGTGTGGTCCCTGGACCAGCCATATCTGCATCACCTGGGAGTTGGCTAGAAATGCAAATTCTCAGGTCCCAGCCTAGACCTCCTGAATCAAAAATTCCGAAGGTTGGGCCTAGCAAGCCCTCCACGGGAGTCTGATGCCAGCTAAAGTTTGGGAACCACTGAGCTAAGCCATAAGCTCCGTGAAGGTAGGAACCTGTGACTTCCCATTTGACACTGTGTCCCCAGCCTTTAGCGTACCTCATGGCTCAGAGGAGTAGCTTCTCAAGAAACACCTCCAAAGATGATACTTTGGTTATGCTTTAGGCAGCTTGTCCTGTCAGAAAATTTTTAGCTGAAACCAATTTAAATCTCTTTTCCTTTCTCTAGAGGAGATAAAGAACAACTGAGAACCTTTTTTAAAATTAGGGTAAAGTATACATAAAATTTGCCATTTTAATAACCATACAGCTCAGCGGCAGTAGGTACCTTCACATGGTTGTACAACCGTCATCACCACCCATCTCCAGAACTTCTCCATCTTCCCAAACTGAAACTCTGTACCCTTTGAACACTAACTCCCCATTATCGCCCCCCCCAGCCCCTGAAACCACCATTCTCCTTTCTATTCTACTATCTTTCTCTATGAATTTGACTACTCTAGGTACTTTGTATAAGTGGAACCATAAAGTATTTGTCCTTTGTGGGTGGCTTATTGCACTTAGCTTAATGTCCTTGAGGTTCATCCATGTTGTAGCGTGTATCAGTATTTCCTTTTAAGGTAGAATAATATTCCATTATATGATATGCCAGAATGTATCCATTCATCCATTGATGGACACTTAGGTTATTTCCACCTTTTGGCTATTATGAATAATGCTGCTATGACATGGGTGTATGTATATCTGCTTGAATCCCTGCTTCAACTCTTGGGTATATACCCAAAAATGGAATTGCTGGATTGTCCGGTAATTCTATGTTTAATTTTTGTTTTTTTTTGTTTTTCTTTTTGCGGTACGCGGGCCTCTCACTGTTGTGGCCTCTCCCGTTGCGGAGCACAGGCTCCGGACGCGCAGGCTCAGTGGCCATGGCTCACGGGCCCAGCCGCTCCGCGGCATGTGGGATCTTCCCGGACCGGGGCACGAACCCGTGTCCCCTGCATCGGCAGGCGGACTCTTAACCACTGCGCCACCAGGGAAGCCCTATGTTTAATTTTTTGAGGAACCACCAACCATACTTTTTTCCACAGTGGCTGCCTTACTTTGCTTTTCCATCAGCAATGCACAAGAGTTCCAACGTGTCCTCACCAACACTTATTTTAAAATTTGTTGAAGTATAGTTGATCTACAATGTTGTGTTAATTTCTACTGTACAGCAGTGTGATTCAGTTATATATATATATATGTCTATATACATATATTTTTTTCCTATTCTTTTCCATTATGGTTGTTCACA
Organism: Phocoena phocoena; assembly: GCF_963924675.1. Taxonomy (NCBI): domain Eukaryota; kingdom Metazoa; phylum Chordata; class Mammalia; order Artiodactyla; family Phocoenidae; genus Phocoena; species Phocoena phocoena. The sequence continues at coordinate 17,101,534 of NC_089231.1, forward strand.
GGATATTGAATGTAGTTCCATGTGCTGTACAGTAGGATCTTGTTGTTTATCCATTCCTTATATAAAATAGTTTGCATCTGCTAATGCCAAACTCCCAATCCATCCCTGCCCCATACCAATACTTGTTATTTTTTGTTTTTTTGACACCTGAGTACTTGAAAGAGAAAAGTTAACTTAAGGATAATGTCAGAGAAAGGGCCCTTCCTTAACTTTCTTAAATGTACTTCTTTGATCAATTAAAACCTATACACTGAGTACCTATTGTATGATAAATTGTATTAAAAGAAATAAAATCAGTAGAATTTATTCCAGTTGGTCCTTGAAAATGTTTGTTAGAATTTGGCGGAAAGAGAAAGGCATATGAAACCTTAAATGCCAACATGTTACTACTATACATGTAGTGATGTTCATGTTCTACAGGTAGTAGTACTCCAACATGTTCCTTATACAACCTGTAGAAACAGAACTCCATCTTTAGAGAAGATTTTTTTTTTAACAACTGTTCTATCCTTAGAATCTATCCTAAGGAAATAACTGGATAACTGTTCTATGACTCTATAGAGAACGTAAGAGAATATGGAGGGATTCTCTGCATTTAAGGCCTGGAAATTATTAGCGTAATGGTATTGATCCCTTCTGCCCACTCTTCAAACAGTTAAACGTTAGAAACTCCCTCTGGGAGCTTGCCTGTGTAAACAGGGGAGGCCATGCAGCTGACCAGGGAGGCAGCCCGGCCGGGGATCCATAGACAGTGAAGAAATCAATCATTAAACACTCAAATAATCAAGGATTAACTTGATGAAGCAGTTGATGTGAAATTGCCTAAACCATAGGAAATTTTATCAAGGTTTTTTATTTTGGTAGGAAAAAAATGAGAAGAATCGGTCTGTGTTCTAATTTTTCCCTTCCCAAAAGTTGACATGGTTATATAATGCATGAGTTTTACCATTGAAATAGGATGCCATCATAGGAACAGTTTAATAAACCAATTCCAGTGGGAGTGTAATATGTGAATATAAGAATACATTCAGCTTGGGTTCTCCAATGTACAATTACACATTGTTGATAAACAACCCGAGACTATTTTGGGCTGGCTGGTATAGTGTGTCTCTTGCTGGCAAGAGACACACTGTGTATGGTGGCAGAGGTGTCAGATGTAAAGACAGTTTCTGTGTCTGAAAACAACACTTTCTCATTCTGAAAAATCCTACTTTTATTCATTATGCAAAGATACGGACCAAAAGAAGTGTGGTCTAGATTATATTTTGAATTCCAGAGTTTGGGTTTTGTGACATGTTTTTCCTTTACTCAGGAGAGTTGCAAAAGCTGGTAATGGATACACCCCAGTCTGCTTTGTTGTGAGCAGCTGGGAGAGTAAAATATTTAATGTCTCCCTCACTACTAGGGTGACATTTTCCTGCGGCCCGAGCACGGCAGGTTACGAGCTAGGTATTCCCCTCCCTATGAATAATTCAACAAATGAAGGTAAATTTGAGCCCTGCATGGGCTGTAGTAATTTCTTAGCTGTTCCTGAAGCGTTTCTTTGGTCACACGTTTCTTCTAATGTTTACTCCTCTCACGGTAAGAATTAGGACGGCTAGTATTTACTGCATCCTCCCTTTGGGCCTGGCTGTATTCCAGGAACTTTCTATATATTCACTCATTTCATCCTCACAGCAACCGTAAGAGGCAGGCACTATTATCGTACCCATTTGACAGATAAGAAAACTGAGGAACAGCAGTGTTACTTAATGAGCTTTCCTGAGGTCTCACAGCTGGCGGGAAGTGTGGCTCTGGAGCCCATGCTCTTCACCGCTGCTGCACTAGGAAGAGCTGTGGGCATGTTAAGCATGCTGCTGGGTCATGGCACAGGGACATAACTTTGGCAACTGGAGAATTTGGACTTGGTTCCGGTTTCAGCCCTGTGGCAACCAGCTGTGGGCCTTGAGCACTCCCTGTAACTTTTCTCAGCCTTGGTTTGTGCATCCTTGAAATGCAGATAATGATATTTTACTCACATGTAGAGGAGAAGAAAACTAAGGACAGTATTTGAGCTAAAAGTGATTCTTAAAGTTCTAATGTTGGTGGAGGAGGGAGGGAGGGATAAATTGGGAGACTGGGATTGACAAATACACACTACTCTATATAAAATAGATACCGAATAAGGACCTACTGTAGAGCACAGGGGACTCTTCTCAAAACTCTGTAATGACCTATGTGGGAAAATAATCTAAAAAAGAGTGGATATATGTATATGTATAACTGATACACTTTGCTGTACAGCAGAAACTAACACAACATTGTAAATCAACTATACTCCAATAAAACTTTTCTTTTTGAAAGTTGTAATGCACAAAAGCAAGATAAATGCTAAATGTTCTTAGGGATCCAAAGAGCACCTATGCCTCCTCAGGTATCGTACAAATAGGAAAGCCCCAAACCTAGAAAATGCTGCAGTTTTCTGTGACATTTCACTTTATGAAATATTCAGTGAAATCCACTTTTCACTTTAGAAAATATGAAATATTCAGTTTCACTTAACAATACTCTCCTTTTGACCATGAGAAGACTTATTTCATGTGAGTTATTTAATATGAGCTCTCAAGATGGGCTGATGACCGCACAAAGCATGTGGTCCCTTCGGAGCCTGTGTTACGAATTAGGACACATATGCTGCTGACCTAATGGTAATACATTAATTTTAAGGCTCGTTTTTTGTTTCTTTACTTCTAATTGAGGAAGATTTCAGACACATATAAAAATAGAAATAATCATATAATCAACCCCCCTTGTTCATGGCCATGGCCAACAGTCTTTCATCTATACCTCTATTTCTTCCCTCCCCCGTATTATTTCAAAGCAAACTCAGCCAGTGATCTTTCCATCAAACCCGGTTTTGAAAGTTGTTTGTTTCACTTTTTTCATACCATGATTGTTTGCTATGCAGACTTGAGGACAGCAAAAATATGCATTTAAGTAGTTAGATTACTAACTATAACTGTTTCCTAGCTGTACAAGAGTGATAGTTTTGTTTGTTTAATTTGGGTCCACTTTTAGGAGGTCTTGCAGTTATCCTCTAGAAAGTATATAGTGCCTTAAATGATCAAAGTTCTCTGAAACCTTACCCCAGTGGCCAGAGACAAGGTGATGTGGGGAAAGGATGCAGGATTTGTATTCAGATGATAAGATCTGGTTCTGGTCCCCTGCTTGTTATGAGCTCTGAGAATGTGGATACAGCAGTGACCTCTGAGCTTGTTTCTTTATCTATAAAGTTCATTCATTTCGTAGTTCTTTATTCAAAGGTCAGCTGTGTGTCAGCCACTGTTCTGAGCCATGGAAATATCCCAAAGAACAAAACAAAAATAATTTACTTTTCAATGACATTGTATAGCTCAAGTGCCATTAATGGTATGTGAAAACTGTTTGCAAACTCTCAAGTAAGATATGAAGGTTACTATTACCTTTATTTTCTTACTCTGCTTTTCACTTGAAAACTTCAGCTCACAAGTATTCTAGGCTTATAATAGTTTATAAGAAACTATTTAAGTTTTATTGAGAAATATATTATTCATTGTCTCATAGCTGTGCTGTCTTGCTGAATTTCTTTTTTTTTTTTTTTTAATGGTGCTCGGGCCTCTCACTGTTGTGGCCTCTCCCGTTGCGGAGCACAGGCTCCGGATGCACAGGCTCAGTGGCCATGGCTCACGGGCCCAGCCGCTCCGCGGCATGTGGGATCCTCCCGGACCGGGGCACGAACCCATGTCCCCTGCATCGGCAGGCGGACTCTCAATCACTGCGCCACCAGGGAAGCCCTCTTGCTGAATTTCTGATGAAATGGTTCACTCAGTGGATGCTTGGGTCCCAGGTGCTGTGCACTCTGCTAGGGGTTTTACCTGAGACCAAGATTGAGCTTCACAAGGATCTGTAAGATAGGCATTACCTTCATTTTACAAATGAGGAGACTTAGTGAGGCTATTTTCCCCAAGGTCCCATGAGTGGTGAAAGGTAGAGCTGGGATTTTAGCCCCGTCTCTTTGTCTTCAGACTGAAGCCCTTAACCATCCCTTGATCCTGCCTCAGTTGGGAAATAAGAGGAATAGGGCTTGGTCCTGAGCTTTGGAATGTACTTCTTTTTAAGAAACAAAAGCAACCATAGTACAAGGCAGAATACAAAGAACGGGTCAGGCAGACAGTAAGTTGTTCGCAAATGAAAAAGCCAATGCATCAGGATTTGAGGATCTGGAAAAGGCATGAAAGTGACTTGCTGCCTTTGTGAGTGTGTCCCTGTGTGTGGGCAGGAGGTGGCTGGAGTGGGGTGGTGGGGGGAACCACGGTGAGCGGGGCCAGAGCTGAGAGCCATAGCCTTTCTAACGCTAACGCATATGTAAAACTAATCATTTCCCTAATGGAACAGACAGAAACCATCTGTCTGTAGCTTTTGAAGACAACCTGAATAATCTCCCAGATTTCCGCATCTGACCTAGGACAACAGCCTAGGTCATTGATTCAGTTTTCAGAATGTGTTGAATGTTAGTTGTATTTTGTATTTGGTCTTAATGGCAAAATTTAAATCTCTTTTGAATGATTCCTCTCTTACTGATAGCGTGTCTAAACCGTGACAAGCGTTAGTAAAGATAAACCCTCGTGATATGCACAAACACACAGGGAATTAGCAGCATCAGGGTTGGGCAACGTTGTTTTCTCTGCGTGGCATTTAGACTTTGGAAAGCTAAGACGCAAAGTCACCATCGCCAGATTTCTGAGGTGAAAAAGCAAAGGAGAGGGTGTGGTCTCTGAGTCTGGGTTGAGTGTAGGCAGCCCTGAGCCCAGGGACTGACCTGCTAGGCAGGTCTGGCTGAGGAGTGTTTGGAGGTGGCCCGTTTTGTGGCCAAAACACCAACTTTGGGTCTTGAGTGTAGCTTGGCTTTTCACTGACTATGGGATGACAGAGTATGTGTGTCACAACTCAGATATTGAGGAATGGCCCATCGTAAATCCAGAGCATAGTCTTTTCAGAGTGCTTTAAAAATGTGCTTTAAAAAGATTTTAATTTGTTCCGGATATCTAATGTTCAAGTCCATGTAGTATTTAAAGGCTTTTAAGTAGTTTTTTCTTGGATTGTGTACTGTGTGCACATATTCATTCCTGGCGTGGCTATGAAGATTGAATGATTATTTAAGCCCCTCATTTATTGATCGACTTATTGATGCTCTTCTCTTTATCCTTACACTACCTTTTTTTCCTTTTCTTTTTTTTTGAAAGAGCTCTGGCAGTCAGGAGGATTATTGTGTTGAAATATTAAGTTCAGGACAGTGAGATTTGCTACTTGTTGGGAGTTTATCCCTGGCATTGATTGATGATGGACAGTTGAGGGTTTGCTCTGGAGAGTAGAGGTGGGGTGGAAGGTGTCAGGGAGAGTCCTCTGAACACCTCCCCCCAGGGCCTGCTTCCTCCCCAGCCCATCTTCCCAACTCAACTCAGAGTTCCATAGCATGCCTGCACCTAAACCAGGTGAGGTCACACGTTAACTATTACAAAAGTTTATTAGCCTTAGTAACAGTATGATAAAAGTTATGAATAGTATGATGATAACAATTGGGCTGAGGAAGTAATTTTCCTGTGTCCATAGAGCAAGTCCTTGCAGGAGGTGAGGGCTGAAGTCTGGGTCTTTGGAGAAGGTTGGCATGTGAAAGAGCAAAAAATACTCAAATGTATTTTGGTTGGTGGTTTTACGTTTTATTTCACTTCAGCCTTTAAAAAAAATGTTCTCTCCGTATTACATGCCTTTGTGTACAGGGTGGAGTAGGTGTGGGAGAGGGGTAGGTATTGCTAAATCCAACGCAGGCCTCCCCACCATGTGCTAATGCTCCCAGAAAGGTACACGGAGATTGTAAAGGGAAGCAAATATTGACCAAGGGGAGAAGAAAGTTTAGAATGAATTGGCATTTTTTCCTGGGGCCATGTTTTTTTTTTTTTTTTTTTTGCAGTACGCGGGCCTCTCACTGTCGTGGCCTCTCCCGTTGCGGAGCACAGGCTCCGGACGCGCAGGGTCAGCGGCCATGGCTCACGGGCCCAGCCGCTCCGCGGCATGTGGGACCTTCCCGGACCGGGGCACGAACCCGTGTCCCCCTGCATCGGCAGGCGGATTCTCAACCACTGCGCCACCAGGGAAGCCCTGGGGCCATGTTTTTTAAGAGATGGAATAAAAAGCTTTTTTAATTGGCATTTTTTAAAACCTCAAACCTTTTGCAGCTGTTTTGATAAATGTTGGACACCTCTATAGGTTTTATGTTTTCTCTTAAAATGCACATCAGAATACATGTTTGTAGGAGGCCTTCATCAGTCGTTCCTGTTTGAGCAGCCTACCCTTATTTGCATTAAATACCAGTTGTTTCTTCCCGTTGTTCACTTCAAATAACTTGTAACCTAGTTAAGTGGCAAAAAAGTAGCATGTCTTATCTTTGGGTAATTAGGAGAGAGAAAACAGAACATGGTCATTTACATCTTAAGTGTATAATTTGTTATGAAAGCTAGCCACCTCTTTCCCTTTTAGGTTCACAGTCATGTGGGAGGTGAATTCTGAATTTGTAGACACACAATAAGCAGTATCTAACTGTAACTTACATCTTCTGTTCCTAGGAATTAAGGAACTTTTAAAACCACACATTGAAACAATGTATTTATTTACTATGGCTACTGTAACAAAGTACCATAAACTGAGAGGCTTAAACAATGGAACTCTGTTGTCTCCCAGTTCTAGAGGCCATAGAAGTCCAAGATCAAGGCCATGCTCCCTCTGAAGGTACTAGGGAAGGATCTGTTTCTGGTTTCTTTCCCAGCTTCTGCTAGTTCCTTGTGGCAGCATGACTCCGATCTGCACATGGCAGTCTCTCTCTGTGTGTGTCTGTCTCTGTGTCCAAATGTCCAGATTTTATAATGACACCATTCATACTGGATTGGGGCTCATCCTCATGACCTCACCTTAACTAATTACATCTGCAACGACCTTATTTCGAAATAAGGTCACATTCTGAGGTACTGGAGGGTTAGGACTTCAACATGAATTTGGGGTGACATTCGTAGCAGGCAGCATGATATGGGGAACAGAGCTAAAGCCCAGGAGTTGGAGACCAGCCAGCCATGGTGTACCCCAAGTATTTGACATGCAATGCAGATGATTTTTTAAAACCTCCTTCTCTATAGGACAAAATTATTTTCGGTTAGCAATCAGGAAATGAAATGAATAAGAATAATTTTCATTTCTGGAAAAGAAACCCAGGCAGTGATGTTTTCTTTTATTAAACTAGAATTCATTTTGAATTTTTGGAGGTAAGTCAGAACTCACTGTATGTTTCACTGTTTTAAATTTTGAATGCAAATATAAACTCCAAGTGGCTACAGAGGGTGTTGGAATTGAAGGAAGCATTCTGTTTCGTGATTGGTTGTTTTAAATTTCATGTCACTCTTCTGTCTCTTGTCTTTATAATTGCTCATTTTAAATCTGCTGCAGAAGCTCAGGCATATGTAATACCAGAGGCTGGAAGACACTGCTGGAAGCCAGCCTCAAAGCTGCTGTTGCAACAACACATGCACCTGAACTTCGGTGTGACAGGTGGGCTGTATAACCAGGAGTTCTCAGAATTAGCTTCCATAGAATCCCACATTTATTGTAGCTAAGTAGTATTTTTTTTTTAAGTTTACCTATATATTATTGAAATTGAGCAGGAACTACAACAAAAAGATTTTTGAGAGGAGGAGTGTTTTATCACTGACATCCATTCATGGCGATAATAATGTAAGAAAAACTATGACTTTTTAGTTGGTTTTGCTACTGTTTTTGAATCTTCTACAGGGAATGCACTTCCTCGTTACCTGCAAGCTGGGCTAACCAAACTCCCTACTCCTTGTAGGTCCCTGCAGTGGCAGCCTGACCCTGACTAGCTGTGGGAACTTGGATGAGTCACATTAAACGATTCTGCACCCAATTCTAATGTGTGTGTGCTTTTCCCACACCACTAAGGAATTCTCTAACACCAGCTGGCTGTCCTACAATTCGACATAATTCTGACACTATCCATCGTACCTGAAGATAACCTCAGACCCCACAGGTTAAGGGCTCAGTCCTACAAGACTGCTCTCCCCCCAACTTCAGACACCAGTGGCAGGTTGTCACCTGGGCTTCAGACCTACCAGCTATAGATGGGAGGTTCCAATGACCCCCTCTTGGGGTTCAATTAATTTGCTAAAGCAGCTCACAGAACTGAAATATTTTGCTTGTTCTAGATCACTGGTTTATCATAAAAGACTATAACTCAGGAATAGACAGATGGAAGAGGTGCATTGTACAAGGTATGGGGAAAGGTTCACCCTCTTCCCAAATCTCTGCCTGTTCGCCAACCCAGAAGCTCTTCAGACCTCTCCTTTAGGGCTTTAATGGGACTTCATTACATCGCTGTGATGGGTTAAATCATTGCTATTGGTGATTGATTCAACCTGTAGTCCATTTCCCAATCCCTAGGTGCTTTCCTAAAGTCACCTCATTAAATAGCAGAAGACACTTTTGTAACTCTCACCACTTAGGAGATTCCAAGTTTTTAGGAGATCTGTCCCAGGAACAGGACAAACACCAAATACATATTTCTTACTGTAAATCATGATATCACACACACCTCTCATTCTTAGTTCCTGGGAGAATGGACCAAGGCAGTGGTCATTTTATCTTTTTTTGTGTGTTTGTTTTTGAAAGCCATAGTTCTTCAAATAAAAATTCTACGGTACACCATAGATTTAAAAGAGATGGCTGGCTTCCCTGGTGGTGCAGTGGTTGAGAATCCACCTGCCAGTGCAGGGGACACGGGTTCGAGCCCTGGTCCAGGAAGACCCCACGTGCCGCGGAGCAGCTAAGCCCTTGCACAGCTACTGAGCCTGTGCACCACAACTACTGAAGCTCGCACCCCTAGAACCTGTGCTCCACAGCAAGAGAAGCCACTGCAGTGAGAAGCCCGTGCACCGCAACAAAGAGTAGCCCTGCTTGCTGCAACGAGAGAAAGCCCGCATGCAGCAACAAAGACTCAGTGCAGCCAAAAATAAAATAAATAAATTTATTTAAAAAAAAAAGAGATGGCGGCTGAACTACTGGGCCCCTCTGCCCCAGGTGCTCTTCTAAGGACACTGCCAAGGGGCACCTTTGGGACACCACATGACCTGTCAGCGTAGGGGGCTGGATGGGGTAGAGGGCAGGAGCCAGGCAGCTCCAAGGACCTTCTTCCTCCCAGGTAAACAGAGGGCAAAAGGCATTTCATATAAAGTCAGAGACCCGGATTCTAGGTGACAGTGAGGAATTCTCTTGTAAGGGTGAACCCATGCTTACCAGTAGTGACCTCCATTTTATGCCCCTCCCCCTTGCTCAGTTTCCTCAGAGGTCAGACCTTGAGTGGAGACATCCGAGGATGTCGAGGGCATCCTGGCTGGGCACACGCCCATACTAGCTCCAGCACAAAGTTAACCGCGTGTCTCTTAGTTATACGTCTCCTCAGCTATAAATTGGATTAATTATCTCTTCTCCAACTTACCCCATGGTGATGCTCTTAGGTACAGTTAAGGCACTGAGTGTTATGACTAAGCATAGACTTTCCATAAGGAATTTTACCCCGTGGACCACCTATATGCCCTTGGGCAGAGAGCTTAACCTCTCAGTGTCAGTTTCCTCATCTGTAAAATGGGGATAACAGTTTGACCCTCAGCAAATGAAATAAAATAGTACATGCCAAGCTCTCAGCTCAGTGACTGATACACAGAATGTGAAGTCAGCTACCTTTAAACACTTACCACCATCATCCCAGGAAAACACTGGAAGCTTTGGAAGCTCTGTAAGTATTCTCATAAATCCTTAAACCTATCAGATCTGTAGAAACTTAGACACTTCTGTTAATTGACCTGTCCAAAAATCTGAAAGCCAGAACAGATAGTTAGAATCGCTGGCCATCTGTAGGAAACTCTGGAGATCGTTCAAACCAAACGTGTTTCCAAGGGACGTATAAAATATTAACCATGTGTTTGCAGTATGATCTTGGTGCAAAACTTTGGGTGTGAATTCAGCTGTCTGGGAGGAGTTTGTAATCTAAGTTGTGTCCTCTAAGCTGACTTTAAATACAGCAGGGGAGACAGTAATGAAGTATCAGCTGTGCCCTTCATCCCTTCAATTTCTGGGACCCAGAATTTGTGAAGATGTTTATGTTCAAATGGACCGAGAAGTAAGACTCTGTGACCAGGCATAGACATTCATGAAACCATGACAGTGTCTTTTTTTTTTTTGGCTGCTTTGGGTATTTGTTGCTGCACTTGGGCTTTCTCTAGTTGTGGCGAGCAGGGACTACGCTTCGTTGCGATGCGCGGGCTTCTCATTGCGGTGGCTTCTCTTGTTGCAGAGCACGGGCTCTAGGCACGTGGGCTTCAGTACTTGTGGCTCGTGGGGTCTAGAGCGCAGCCTCAATAGTTGCGGAGCACGGGCTTAGCTGCTCCGCAGCATGTGGGATCTTCCTGGACCAGGGGTCGAACCCGTGTCCTCTGCATTGGCAGGCGGATTCTTAACCACTGTGCCACCAGGGAAGTCCCCACGACAGTGTCTTGAAAAGATACCAAGTAGGTGCCCTGATCATCCTTGATGTATCAATCATACATACTGTCTATTTAAACCCTGAAACATTTACAGATGAATATTTGGAAAATATAAAACATCTTTACATATAAAAAGGTACCACAAGGGAGTTTGTATTTTCAGTTGAGGCCACAGACCTTTCGGACGTCTATTATGATGGGATGAGGAACAACTAACATTTTAAATCATTTTGTCACTGGACCTCTGTCCAGGGCTCTTGAGGTCTGTTGTTTTTATTGCGCGAAGCCCGGAAGTTTAGTGAAGGTCGATAGTTTGGGGTCTCCATTGGCACAGAGGGCTGTAAGGGAAAAAATGGGCCCAGACTAGATTTCATGGCATTTCATGATCCTTAGGAGAAAATTGGGATCTTACATTGACTAATGCACCGGGAAGGTGTGTTGATACGAAAGATAAAAAGGTAGGTTTCATCTCTCCTGCCTTGACATGCAAACCATCCCTTTTCAGGGCTCAGACCACCTCGGGGTGAAAGCAACCTGCTTTCGCTCTTGCTTTTGGTTTTGTAATCATTTGCAAAGAGATAGGATTGATAGTAAGAAAGCGTGGGTGGGCATGGTCCTGATACCCTGACACGTCTTTTCTCTCCCTTTAAACAGCTCTGTGACAAATCTTAAGAGATTTGGGGGCAAACACACCTGGTTGAAATCTCATTCTGTGACCCTGGATGAGTCACCTAACCTCTATAAAGCCTGCAAAAAAAGATAATACCTGCTTTTTAGGTATGTTGTGAGGGTTTCATGAAATGAGCCCAGCACATAAGTGACTGCTGAACAGTCTTCAGATATCAGGGTGGGTAGGTATTATCAATTGTTGATTACTTTAGAAGAAAAACACACAGTGGGTTTCTTCTTCCAGAGCAAAAATGCTTTTCCAAAATACACATGTATGTGTTATTTACAAAGCTGCAGTAATAGGACACAATTATGATTTCTGTCTTTCCCCCAATTTAATGTTGTATTTAAAGCATTTCCTATGTTTCTAGGACTGTCATTTTTAATGGATACTCTAAGATAATAATTTATAAAACCATTATCCTGATGGGCTTTCAGATGGTTTCTATTCCCGCTTTATATAGCTGACGACAACAATCCAAAATTTTTCTGTGAATAGAGTTATTTTACTTGTTGAATTGTTTCTGTTGGAAATGTTTCTATAAATGAGATTATTGGGTCACACGTTATAAATATCTTTAGTGTTATTGGGACATAAAGTGTTGTTATATTGTTTTCCATTGGAATGTACCAATTTCAATGTCAGCAGCAGGAGGCCTGTGTGTGTGTGTGTGTGTGAGTGTGTGTGTGTGTGTGAGAGAGAGAGAGAGAGAGAGAGAGAGAGGGAATTCACTCAGCTTTACAACTGCCCAGCACTAGATTGAATATTGTTAACTTAATAGGCATAAAATGGTGTCTTACGTTTTCATCAGTTTGCCCCTCTTTGATTGCTAGTAAGAGTAATCTTTTCCTGTGTGTGTTCCCATTTACTTGTTACATCAGACCTTTTTCTTTCCTTTTATTCAAACAAGCAGTTCCTATTGAATCTGAATGGGGAATACACATTGTCTCTTTGTAGAATGAAAAGTTTAAGATTTATATTCAGTTCTGCAAGATTCTGCTGATTCCTGTATCCTGTAGTGTAACCTTTCTGTTAATTACATCCATCCATCAATAGGCCGGTGACTCTTCAAACATTAAAATTAATTCAACTCGACAGACTAACTTTTTATTTCACCTTGGAGGTTTGGCTTCCAGGCAACTGTCAGATATAAAGCCCCAATGATTTTGTATTATTTAAGAACGAATAGAAGTGAAAAACCTAATCACAGAGGCAAATAGCAATGAAGTAAAATGGGACCATTGTCCCTAACAAGTAAGGATGACGCCTGAATGTAACAATAACAATGTTTTTCTCCTGGTAACTTTCAGTATTTATTATCACAACACACTGTGGATTGAAGCTGTGCTCCAAAGTCAACCTGTGGGGAATTCTGGCATTATTATCCTACAGGAATCCATTCTAGTCTTCTGTTTATTTTTCTTAGTTTTCCAGACAAAAGAATGGCAGCCCCACCCAATCTTAATTTGAAACACATTTTTCTAGTTGCCACCACCCTGTTTCGGGCCTGTGTTCCTTCTGGCAGCGGCTACCTTCACACGCTGAGCGCTCTTGCTGAATGTGGCCACAGAGGTAATAGGGCCGAACTGCTTGGCTTTACCGGTGACAGGCGTGCCTGGGAGATTCTCAGTGTCCACTGTGACCCCTGGATGGTCTCCCTGCCTGGCTCTCACCTTCCTGGCCACCCACACTCCCTCCGCTATCAGATTCATCCTGCTGAAGCACTGGGCAGATCGGATGTCTCTCCTTGCAGATACGTTTAGTGCTTCTGTCCACTGCCTGGAATAAAGCCTTGTCAGGTCCTGGTAGGCGGGGGAAGATGACTCCAACCAGCCTTTCATGAGTGCTGCCCCGATCCCCCCCAAATCTTTCAGCCGGGCAGGTGCCTTATATTTACTTTCCTGCCACTGTTTTCACTCTACCTGTTCCTCATTCCTGAAAATGTCTCTCCCATCCATGCAGAGTTCTTGCTCCGCTCTGTGATTCCCACACATTGCCCAGCTCATAACAGCTAGGAAATGATTATTGATTTCCATACACTCTAATGTGACATAAAGGGAGAAGCTTTTTATTTTATTTTATTTTATTTTGCGGTACACGGGCCTCTCACTGTTGTGGCCTCTCCCATTGTGGAGCACAGGCTCCGGACGCACAGGCTCACATGGTTCACGGGCCTAGCTGCTCCGCAGCATGTGGGATCTTCCCAGACCGGGGCACGAACCCGTGTCCCCTGCATTGACAGGCGGACTCTCAACCACTGCGCCACCAGAGAAGCCCAAGGGAGAAGCTTTTAAAATTTTACAACTCAGCCGTGAAGGAGAGACCTGTCTGTAGACCCCAGAGTTGGCTTTAGTTTGTCACGTTCTCCATTTCCTTTGCTTATGTTTTTCTTGTGACTTAGGAGGCTCTAAGTTGGTCTGTAGACAAGGAAAGCACTTGCCACTTGCAGTCGGGGAGCGGGCTCTGATGCTTCCTGGATGGAGCTTGAATTCCACTCTGAAGCCCCGGTGTGTGTACTGCACCACACCTAGCACAGAGCCAGGGATGCGGTAAGGGGGCCTGCATCCAATCTATGTTACCGCTTAGGAGCTAAATAACCTTGGGAGGGTTCCTTAACCACCTTAGTTTTCTCATTGGTAAAATGGCAATGATAGCACCTGGCCACCTGTCTCAGAATAATTCCACGACAATTGTGAAAGAGGATGTATGTGCAAATACTTAGGAGTGAACGGTAAGGGGCAACCTGGTGGTAACAGGAAGCAGTCATCATTACTAGGATATGCTGGGGAGCCCATGACAGAGTTGGGATGACAGTATCACCAAGAAATCCTTTAAGTTTTATCAGGAGAATGGAAAAAACCACTCTTCTCGAGAGGTCAAAGTTTTGAGGTTTCCCCTGCACCTTTTTAAATGGTAGCCGTCAGAGGTGTGTGATGTGAACTGGACGTCGGTCTTCCTTTGTGGCAAAGGGCTCTAGGTGGACTTTCAGAGGAACAGAGGATAAAGCTGTGGCCCCAGAGAAGCCTTTTCTATCATGAGTAAAGGCCCTGGCTGAATTGTCCCTACAACGGTGATATTAATGGTCCCTCAGTTTTGTGTTAGTTATCCCAGGCTTCTAGGTTTTCTAGGCTTCAGTTTGGGAGGAAATAAAAATTATAACCCCATTTGTCCTAGGAACAGTAACTGTATTGTTTCTAGAACAGTATAAAGTTTGAATTTAATCTAGATCTTAGGTAGGTTTTTTTTTTTTTACATCTTTATTGGAGTATAATTGCTTTACAGTGGTGTGTTAGTTTCTGCTTTATAACAAAGTGAATCAGTTATACATATACATATGTTCCCATATCTCTTCCCTCTTGCGTCTCCCTCCCTCCCACCCTCCCTATCGCACCCCTCCAGGCGGTCACAAAGCACCGAGCTGATCTCCCTGTGCTATGCGGCTGCTTTAGGTAGGTTTTATTACTGTTGGTTCATGAGTTTTTTTGGTCTAATTACAATGGTCGTCTAGCTTATCAGATTTTACTCTCAAGAGTATTGAGCAACTAACACAACATTGTAAATCAACTATACTCCAATAAAAAAATTAATTCAAAAAAAAAAGAGTGTTGAGTAGATTCCAGACAGTATGTGGCATGTGTCTGGACTGACTATAGGATAATAGAGATTTCTGCTGCCTCTTGGATGGGACTCTTCTTTGGAATTACTTGGAAATAATACCAGCCATATTAGGTGTCTTACCATAGAATTCTTATTATTTGTGATTAATGATATGTGTGTTAGTTATTTATTGCTGCACAACAAATTACTCCAAAACGTAGAACAACACGTATGTTGTCTTACAGTTTCTGTGGATCAGGAATCTGACCACTGCCTAACTGATTCCTCTGCTTCAGGGTCTCTCACAAGCCTGCAGTTAAGGCGTCAGCACAGGCTGGGGTCTCATCTGAAGGCTGGACTGAGAAAGGGTCCACTTCCCAGTTCCTGTGGTTGTTGCCAAAATTCCTTTCCTTTTTTTTTTAATTCAAAAAATGTGCTTATTTGTTCTGGTTTTTTGAGATATCATTGACCTATAACATTGCATTAGTTTAAGGTATACAACGGAATGATTTGCTGTATGTATATATTGTGAAATGATTACTACAGTAAGTTTAGTTAATATCCATCATCTCACATGGTTACAGTCTTTTGTGTGTGATGAGAGCTTCTAAGATCTACTCTCTTAGCAACTTTCAACTATACAATACAGTATTGTTAGCTATAGTCACAATGCTGTACGTGTACAAAATTCATTTCCTTAAGGGTTGTTGGACTGAGGACCCCAGTTGCTTGCTGGCTATTGGCCAGATGCCCACTCAGTTTCTTTCCATATGAGCCTCTCCGTAGGATAGCTGCTTCATCAAAGCCAGGAAGGGGTGAGGGGACGAGAGCTGGCTGGCAACAAGGAAGTCACAGCCTCTTATAATCTAATCACGCACAAGACACCCCATTCTGTTGGTTAAAAGCAAGGCATTATATATGTATAGCTGATTCACTTTGTTATAAAGCAGAAAGTAGCACACCATTGTAAAGCAATTATACTCCAATAAAGATGTTTAAAAAAAAAAAAAAAAGCAAGGCATTATGTCCAGTCCATTCTCACAGGGAGGGGATCACACAAGAGCATGAACACCAGGTGGTGGGATCATTGGAGGCATCTTAGATTCTGCCTGCCAGAGTTGTAATTTATTTATTTATGTATTTGTATTTTTTGGCTGTGCTGGGTCTTTGTCACGGCACGCAGGCTTCTCTGTAGTTGTGGCACACGGGCTTCTCTAGTTGTGGTGTGTGGGCTCCAGAGTGCATGGGCTCAGTAGTTGCAGCATGGGGGCTCTCTAGTTGTGGCACAGGGCTCTCTAGTTGTGGCACACGGGCTCTCTAGTTGTGGCACACGGGCTTCGTTGCCCTGTGGCATGTGGGATCTTAGTTCCCCAACCAGGGATTGAACCTGCATCCCCTGTATTGGAAGGCAGGTTCTTACCCACTGGACCACTACGGAAGTCCCCCGGAGTTGTAATTTATTATATTTAGTATGAAACATATAACTAAAACATGCATAGATAGCATAGAGCATATAGAAATATAATACACAAATTTATTGTATCGTGAGATATGTTAAATACTTTGCATTATCTATAATAATAATAAAAAAATAGGCAAATGAAATGAGGAAAATTCCATTTCAGAAATACCCTTTCTTGTTGAGGACTTTAAAGAGCCATAAAAAAGATGATGAAGAATGAACAAAAATGAATATTGTGAATCTTACTTCCTGTTTAGGCTGGAGTCATCCCGGACATGAATCAGTTTATACCCCAGGGATATCATTGATCGGGGACTCTTGGCCTTCCCCAGCCTCTGAGTTGTGTTATGTGTACAGATCAGACCCTAGCAGTGGCAGAACTCAACTTTTTTCGTTCCTCCTTTCCCTTCATTTGAATGTAGAAACCTTGTGATAGCAACAAAAGTTTGTGCTTTCATTACTTCTGACTTCAGAGTTTTCTTGCAAAGGCAGAAAGGTATTTCTTTGTGCCTGGGTTTCCCTCTCTCTCCTCCAGACCCCCTCCTCCACAAAGGGAACAGAGAATTTCATGAATTCATTCAGTTCACAAGCATTTCAGAGCCAATTATCTGAAGATGGCAAGTGATAGATGTTAGTGGTTCAGATTTGGAAATCCTGCCGTTTACCCCTCCTGTCTTCTGGGGATTATGACCAAGAGGGCGGAATACTGCAGAAGGCAGGATGGGAAATAAGGCATCTTCCTCCTCCGCCCTTTTTTTAACAGATGAGAAAAATGAGCTTCCAAAATGGTAATAAAGTGGTGAACGGTAGAGCCGTGGTTTGAATCCAGACCTATGTTCTTTCCAATTAATCACGCTGCTTTTCAGCCTGACCAGGAGCTGAGGACATTTTCCTAAGATCATGTGACCAGAAGAATCCTTGAATGCTAAATCACATTGATGACTTTTTAAAAATCCTGATAAATCTTTTGCTTCCTTGCTCTAATATTTATTCACATTTATATCCAATGTCGAGATTATAAGCACATGGATTAATGATGAAATACTGCATTGAACTGGGTATTGGCAGATGCGTGACCACAGCTTCTTCACAGGAAACGGGAGATGATGGTGTGCTGTTACCTCAGGCGTTTGGAATTGCGTGTCTTTTCTAGTTAAACAGCTATGCAGCAGTTGAAATAGTACCATTCCCAATCAATAGGGCAACTGTACGATTTAGGGACATTTCCCCCACCACTACACCTGGTGGTTTATTTCACATTCCCAAAGCATGCATGATTTATCTGGGTCAATAATGATTTTATGTGACCATGGGCATTTGATATCGACCACTTCTTTTGTTGCTGTCTCTTATTATCTTTTAGTTTAGGGGTCAACAGACTTTTTTTTCTGTGAAGGGCCAGATGGTAAATATTTTAGCCTCTGAAGCCATCCGGTGTCTATCACAGCTATTCAACTCTTCTGTTGTGCAAAATCAGCCATAAACAGTACATAAAGGAAAGAGCAAGGATGTGTTCTAATAAAACTTTAGTTACAAAAACAGATGGTTGGCCAAATCTGGCCCTCAGGCTGTAAGTTGCTGACTCCTGTCTAGACTGTAAGTCTCCAAAGGACAGAGTCAAAAGTGCCTCCTGTGTGGTTTCTGGAGAGGCCTCTCTCCTTGGCCGCCGTCTTGCAGCATCCCCATATGGCCTTTCCTCGGTGCACGTGCAGAAAGAGAGAGCTCTTGGGTGGTTTATCCTCTTCTTATAAGGACGTGAGACCCGTTGGATTGGGGCCCCACCCGTATAACATTATTTAACCTCAGTCACCTCTTTAAAGGCCCTATCTTCAAACACAGTCGTGTTGAGGGTTAGGGCTTCAATCTGAATTTTAGGGGGAGGCAGTTCAGTCCATGACCCATAGGAAGGGTCTAAGCAGGAGAGTGGCATGACTCTGGTGGCCGGGTGGAAGTGGATTGTGGGAAGTCCTGTTAGACTTAGACTCCACCTGCAGCATTTCAGGAGAGAAATGGTGGTGCCTGCATTAGGGTGGTGGCCTTGGAGATGGAGAGGAAGAAATGGGTTGGAGGAATGTGTTTGGGGAGAAATGACAGGCCTTGCTGTGTCCTGAGGCTGTCACACATAATTTACTTACCCGTATCCCTCAATAACTTGGACAATGGTTTGGTTCCCAGTGCCTCCGGTCACAGTCTGCACCGAGCAGGTACCCAGTGGAGGTTGAATAAATGCACAGGTGTCTGTGACGTGCTGCAGTAATGGGAAGAGACATTACAAAGTTTCCAAATCCATGTATGTAGTGCCTGCTTTACAGAGATCATGGTTTAGACCTGGAAAGCTGCTTTATGTCACCTAGGGCTTCCAAGAAATGATTTCTAGCTAACTTTTCTTTGGTAGCCTAAGATGGCAGAGCTAAACTATTCCATGAGTGTCTGCATTACACTCACATACGTACAGCAGAGAACTTCCTGCTCAGCTTAGAGGTCCCCACCCAGCCTTCCAAGTCAGCCGCCCAGATCTGGCCTGTGGCAGGTGTTCGGCTGGTGAGTTGCTTGATTGTGCGGTGGTTTGCTTTCTTTGGATCCCGTGCTTGTGGTTGTAAATCGCTTCCTTTTTGTTTGTCTCCTCCTTCAACCTCGAAGGACTGGATTGGGACTGGATTCCATCTTCCATCTTTTTGTTTTTTGTCTTTTGTTTTTTGGCCGTACCATGTGGCTTGTGGGATTTTAGTTCCCTGACCAGAGATTGAACCCAGGCCCTCTGTAGTGAGAGCACGGAGTCCTAACCACTGGACCGCCAGGGAATTTCCTGGATCCAATTTTTTAAAAATTAATTAATTTATTTATTTTTGGCTGCGTTGGGTCTTCGTTGCTGCGTGTGGGCTTTCTCTAGTTGCGGCGAGCAGGGGCTACTCTTCGTTGTGGTGTGCGGGCTTCTCATTGCGGTGGCTTCTCTTGTTGCGGAGCACGGGCTCTAGGTGCGTGGGCTCAGTAGTTGTGGCTCACGGGCTCTAGAGCGCAGGCTCAGTAGTTGTGGCGCACGGGCTTAGTTGCTCCATGGTATGTGGGATCTTCCCGGACCAGGGCTCGAACCCGTGTCCCCTGCATTGGCAGGTGGATTCTTAACCACTGCCACCAGAGAAGTCCCCCTGGGTCTGACTTTAACATGGGAAATAAGCACGGAGAGGCTTGGCAATAATGATAACGAAATGATCACTTACAAAATGTTTCTACAGAATGCACTTAATGCCACTGACCTGGATACTTAAAAATGGTTAAAATGGTAAATTTAGTTGTATATATGTACTACAATAAAGAAACTTTCTCTATGATGCTTTCAGACTTTTCAATATTTTCTATGCCCCTGTAATGGAGAGATTAGATACTAAGTCTGCCACTTACTAGCTGAGCCTCAGTCTCCTTATCTGAAAGATGGGTAGATAACATCTCCTTCGCAGGGTTTTCCTGCTTGACAGATAGTAGGTGCTCAATAAATGGTCACCACTTTTATTATGTCTGTTCTGAAAAATTTCTGGTGAAAGTCTGCCTTTGACAGTTTGGGAATTTTTTAAGGAGTATATTAAAATATTAGCTAAAGCATAAAACCACAAGTAGGACCAATTAAACACATGTAAATTCCCAAGAAATAGTCATTTACTAACCCGCAGAAAATTGGGAGAGAGGAAAAATGTTTTACTTGGCAACTAAAGGTTTTAACTGTGAATACGCCTGGGCTTAAGTATAACCATACTTTGTAATACTCTAATATTTTACTTCCCAGTGAGGGGCAGGTGCATTTTAGAAGTGATTTTTGGAGATGGAAAAGGCAGCAGGGATAGATTCCCCACACTGTTCCATTTGTTATTATAAAACACAGTTTTTCTAATTACGGAAATAATTGTTAACAATAACAGCGACTGACGTTTGAGTACTTTCTAGGCCAAATACCAAATCGAGCACTTTCCATGCATCATCTCACTGAGAATCATGCACGGCAGTTGTTGAAATTTGGGGAAATGAATAAATGTCTGCGAATAACTGGGACTGTTCTGTACATGTGGATTGTTAACTCGCCTTTCAACTAAATGTGTTTGGGTTTTTGCAATGTCATTAAAAACGTGTCCCACCGTGATCTAAATTGTGTTGCGCTGTCCCATTGGGTGAAGATGTCACAGTTTATTTACACAGTTGCTGATCATTGGATATCCACGTTGCTTCTGGGTTTTGTTTTAAATAATATTGGACAAATTCCTCACATAAGTATTTGAACATTTCCTAGATGTACACCTATGGTTATAAAAATTTAGATGTTCAAGATGCTAGATTTGGTATAAAGCATGCAGCCAGCGAAATGGTTCCACTCAAGGCAACTAACACTTGATGAAAATATCTAACGAACTGTAACATAAACGTAGACTATAAAAGATGTCTCCTTGGAAAGCAATTGCTCTTGCTTCAGAATTTCAGTAATTATTGTACAAGTTATCCAGCGTTGCAAAGGTTTGGTTTTCTCCTCTATAGAGTACAAATAACAATACCACCTTCACTAGGGTGGTATAGGACATTTCAAGGAGCCAATGTTTATAAAGCATTTCATGCGGAGCCCCGCACGCAGTTAAGACTAAATAAATGTGAGCTGCCTTTATTAACGATGATGAGTACATGTCGGTATGAAGCTTATGTAAATAATGCCAGGCTGTATGTCTGTCCTCACAAAGCCTGGGGTATTAGTGTAAATATTTTCCTAATATAAATATAACTGAGGTTGTACTTGGCACTTATAGAGTGTCACTTTATACAGTGGTGTATACACAAACACAAATTTTAAATATAGGGAGTGGGTGGTGGCAGTTAGGCAGTAGGCTAGGATGTGCTTTCAAGAAGTCATTAGTAAAGTTTGAGGACCTAGCTTGTATTTAAATGCATCACAGAATAAAAGCTCAGAATATTAGCGTTAGCAGAAACCAGATATCTTAGGACGGTGGTTTTCAAACTTTGCCAGCAAGCCACAATTTCCAAAAGAAATTCATTTCCATTAAGACCCACAATTCAAATAAATGTATATATGTGTCTGTTTTGTAAAACTGTTCCCCAAACAGTACTCTTTTTATGCGTGCTGTACTCTGATATTTTAAAATCTGTTTCACTTTATTTTAATGTTGGTTGTGAACCAATGAAATTAATTTTGCTGGGTAGAGACCCACGATTTGAAACACAACCTTAAAGCCTGTATACCCTTAAAAAAAGAAAGTTTGCAGCTACATTACAGTTGTAAATTCTCACCCAAGCATTTAATCAATAATGAATGGTTTTGTTGTTATTTGCATGATAATTTGAACTTTGGGATCATCATTCAGGCATATTTCCATGTTAGTAAGTCAGGTTCTGTTAAAAGCGTCGTAACCGGGGCTTCCCTGGTGGCGCAGCGGTTGAGAGTCCGCCTGCCGATGCAGGGGACACGGGTTTGTGCCCCGGTACGGGAAGATCCCATGTGCCGCGGAGCGGCTGGGCCCGTGAGCCATGGCCGCTGAGCCTGCGCGTCCGGAGCCTGTGCTCCGCAATGGGAGAGGCCACAACAGTGAGAGGCCCGCGTACCGCAAAAAAAAAAAAAAAAAAAAAAAGCGTTGTAACCGAATGCAGGCAGAATTCAACCAAAAACTGGGTATGAGCCATGTTTCACTCTGGTTTCCCTTTCTTTTAAACCAGGTAGTTCTAATTTGCCAGCAGAATGAATACAAAAAGAGACTCAGAAACGACATTTGAGGAGGATTCTCAGCCTAATGACGAAGTGGTCCCTTACAGTGATGATGAAACAGAAGATGAACTTGAAGACCAGGGGCCTGCGGTGGAACCAGAGCAGAATCGAGTTAACAGAGAAGCAGAGGAAAACCGGGAGCCATTCAAAAAAGGTAACACGCTGGGACCTGGCAATGAGGTACTTGTCCGTCCTCACAAGGGCAGTGGCAACAGGTGCAAAGGACAGATGGTCCAGGAGGCATCTTCCTTCTCTTAGCTTAAGATGAAACTTGAAGCGCTTGGAAAAGTACACATTGTCCTCGGTGTGGTAGGACTGGTGGACCATAGCTGACAAGCTCTGCAGAGGAAATAGAAGGTCTTGCTTCGTGCCTATACATTTAGAAGGAAGCTGAGTGTGGAAGAATTTGCTTGTTACCACACCCAAGAACCTTGGAGTCACCATACCTTTGGTTCAGTCATTTGTGAATATAAAAGGGTTTTGACTCTCCAGTTAAAAAAAAAAAAATTATGGGTCTCCGCCCGCCACGGAGGCAGCAAACTGTGCTCCCTGCCTAGAATCAGGGCAGCTTCAAGGCAGGGTCTAGACCACGGATTGGCAAACGTTTTCTGTCAGGGGCCAGGTAGTAAATATTTCAGGCTTCGTGAGTCATACAGTCTCTGTCAGAACTACTCAGCGTTACTGATGTTTCTTGAAAATGGCCATAGACAGTCTGTCATTTAGGGTAACAGAACGTAGCTGACTTGTATGATTTTGCTTTTTCCCTTGTGGCTTTTCTGTTTCATTCCCTGCTGGTTCTCCCACCCCGGCAAACACGGGTGTTCTTTTTTTCCTTTGCTCCATGAGGAAGCTGATCTTTTTCTCTTTAGACCCCAGATCTGCTTCAGATTTCAGGTTGAAAATGTTTTCCTCCACGGTCCCTTGCATTCCAGCTAAATAACTTCAGTTCCCCATTCACAGAAATCTCCAGGAAATTGTTCTATTTCTGACTCTCCACATACACCTCTCCCCAGCCTCAATCAGAATAACCTCTGGTTTTATCTGGCTTCCCCAGAGCCTCTGTCATTGCCGATCTACCCTTCCAGGCCTGCCAGAAGCCTGCTTTCCTTATGTCACTCCCTGCCCGTCTCTCCCTCCAGGATTCTGCTGCCTGTTAAGCTGGGTTTTTTTTCCCCCAACAGGTTTCACCTGTAGAAAAAGTGACAAAGCGTGAAATCCTACTTATGTAATGATTCTTCCTGCTCTCTGGTCAGATGGTGCCTGTCTTCTGCTCTTCTGTGTGGGGACGTGCGTGTGCCACAAGGGCCCCATGCCACCGCAGGCTTCAAAACCTGGGAAGGTCACTGTCTCAAGTCTATTGTTTTCCCATCCTCAGCTTTCCATATCAAACATTTAGAATGATCAGATCTTACTGTGGATTTCTGGCTGTAATTTTCAGCTATTGAGTATAAGTGCTTTCTGCCTTGACGCAGAAAGCACTACAATCACGATAATGGAGCTACCATGCAATGGAATCACTGCCAATCTGAACAGGAATGTGGCGTCTGTCATAACACGTCCAGACTGGATATGGTTCAGGCTGAAGTAGCCTGACGAGTTAGCCCGGGGAGTTCTAGCTGATCGCCGAAATAGTAATAATGTGTTTCTTCCTCATTCCTTCTCCCACTGTGCTTCTAAGTTTCATATCTCTACCATGTGTGGGTATCTGATGAGCTGACACTGCAGTTCTTTAGGGGTGAACTTTGCTGTTGGTGCCATGTTATCAGATGTGTGGTCCGGGACAAGGCCAAGGGATGGGGTTGGGTGCCTTTGGAAATGTCAGAGGGGCACGTAGTGGGCGGAAACTCTCACCTCTGTTTTTTTCCACCTCTGCCTTCACATGCGGCTGCCCTGGGCACTTTCTGATTGTTCAGTTCACAGGTCATGTTTCTTGTAGATTTCTACCCCCAGAGCACAGGCACTGAGGGAGCTCGGACTTCTTCAAAGTCTTTTCCAGTGGTGGTTTGTATTTCTAGGGGAGTTTGGTGGTTTTCAAAAACCCTTGTCAAGTGACTTTGCCTGTGACTTTAAAAAACATTATTATCGGGCTTCCCTGGTGGCGCAGCGGTTGAGAGTCCGCCTGCTGATGCAGGGGACACGGGTTCGTGCCCCGGTACGGGAAGATCCCATGTGCCGCGGAGCGGCTGGGCCCGTGAGCCATGGCCGCTGAGCCTGCGCATCCGGAGCCTGTGCTCCGCAGCGGGAGAGGCCACGACAGTGAGAGGCCCGCGTACCGGAAAAAAAAAAAAATTATTATCATTATTATTAACTTCTTTTTGGCCTTGCTGCGCAGCTTGCGGAATCTTAGTTCCCCGGCCAGGAATTGAACCCAGGCCCCAGCAGTGAAAGTGCCGAGTCCTAACCCCTGGATTGCCCGGGAATTCCAAAAACGTATTATTGTTCTAACACCTCTGTGTGCCCTTTCCAAACACAGAGAGGGCATTTATTAAGTGCTAGACCTCTTTACTTCCGTTCCCTCGTCTGCCCTGTGTCCCTTACGGCCGCTCTGCTTCGTCTCCCCCCACCGCCCACTCCTTCCTCCCTTCTTTCTCTGCATCCGTCTTCCCCTCTTTTAATTTTTCTCCCATATTCTAACTTGGGCATTTTCCCAGTGAAGGTCAGTGTCACTCTGACTTCCCTTTTTAACTATAATCTGTCTTGACATTTTACATGAAGGACAGTTTTCTTCAAAGAATTCACTTCTTTAGAGCACTGGAGCGTGAGTCACTCTGCGAAGTACCATCCAGTTGAGTGACACTGGGGACCCAGGCCTATTACAGCAGAGCAATGTCTAAAAATGTGTGAACCATGTTCATTTTTTTAGCCGTATCTTTTTTTTTTTTTGGTGGGTCTTCGTTGCAGTGCATGGGCTTCTCATTGCGGTGGCTTCTCTTGTTGGGGAGCATGGGCTCTAGGCGCCCGGGCTTCAGTAGTTGTGGCGCACGGGCTTAGTTGCTCCACGGCATGTGGTATCTTCCCAGACCAGGGCTCGAACCCGCGTCCTGTACATTGGCAAGCCGATTCTTAACCACTGCACCACCAGGGAAGTCCTTTAACCATATCTTAGTGCAGAAAATTGGTTTTCTTTTTTTTTTTAAAGATGCTTTAGCCCCACTGAGCTTTAGTAAGCCAGTGTTTCGAGAGACCATTGCAAGTGCTTTTCAGGGGAAGGATGTTTCTTGTGTGCTGTGAGAATCGAGAATGGGTGTAAGCCTGCTGTTAGAATGTGCCATGAAGGAAGAAAGAAGCCCACAGATTTTACTAAAGTCCCTTTACCCTTGGTTTCCTTTGAGCAACTGGTGACAAAAACGAATGGGGATGTTTCCATCTGATGGGATGAACATTCTCATTTCCTGAACACACAAGAACGGTATATCCCAGAATGTGTTCTGAGAAACAGTAGTTCTGCCAGATATTCCCAGACACAAAGGTTCTGTGGTCCCAGAGACCAGAAACTCAGAATTCTTTATCCTTTAATTGGAGTTTAAGGTTGTCCATTAGCAGAAAATGATGCAAGAAAGTTTAGACTTTAAAGAAGCCACTTTAATTTTATTTAGCCACAGGTTCCTAAAACTCCTTGACTCTAGAATTCCTTGACTCTAGGTGCTTTTCTGGTTTGTTTGTGTAGCTTACCCCTCCACCATCCTGGTGTCCCCAGGTCAACTCCCTGGGTAATTCTGTGCCAGTCGGGAACCAGCTTAGAGACGAAGTCCTTGGGAATCAATAAGTGCTCTGCATTAGTGCACCCTGGCTCGCTCTTGTGAGCCTGCGGATGGAATGAGAAAGCTGTGTCCTACCTTGTTGGCAGCGTTGTTTTGTCAGTTAACTCTCCCCTCTTTCCGCGCTGGCTGGCTTACAAATACACTCACCGCTTCTCCTACAGCAAACTCTTACCTGAATCCTGCTTTCTGCCTCTGGCTGCTGTCCTGTCTCCTGTTCTCATGACCAAGCTTCTGAAAACCCATTTCTCTACCATCACATCCACCCGTTCTCCCGGTCCTTCCCCTCTGTGGGCTACCCCACCTCCCTGTGGGACACATTGTCTTAAAGATCACCAAGAACCCCAGTGCCAAGTCCAGTGAGCTTTTTGTCAACCATTCTCTTCCTACCTCTGTTTGCTCTGAAGCGCTTGACCTTTTTGAAAGTCTCCTTCAGTAAACGCTGGCCTCCCTGGCAGGTGATGACACCTTCTCGTCTCAGTACTCCTCCTGTTTCTCCTTCCTCTGGCTACTCTTCCTTCCACCCTTAAAATGTTCCCATTCCAGGTCATCCTTTGTTCTCTGTCTACAGGCCTGCCTTTGGCAAGCTAATCCCCTTTACTCCACTTCATGTACCGCATCTCTGTACATGACCCTGAGAGGCAGTGTGCACGGTGGTGAAGAGGGAGGATGCTGGGCACGGGCTGTGTGGATTTCAGCCTTGGCTTCACCACTTTCTAGCTGTGTAACCTTGAGGAAAGGACTTCCTCTCTCTCTACCTCAGTGTCCCCATCTGCAAAATGGACATGATATGAGTACCTACTTCATTGGGTGGTTGTGAGGATTAAGTCAGAAAACAAATGTAAAGGAATGAGAACAGTTTCAGGCATGCAGTAAATACTCTAAAAATATTAGCTGTTATCACCCCCACCCGTCATCTCCTCTCTCATCTTTCCATCGTCAGATCTTCTTCTTGACCCTCCCACTTCCTTTTGGGATATTCAGATTCCCCTGGACCACCCCCCAGGCTGAAGCTGCTGAGTCACTCATTTTAAGGGATCCTTCCATCCCCACATCTACGCAGAGTGAATGGGTGGATGGATGGAGAGATGGATGGGCTGAAGAACAGTTAATTTCCCGGCAATGAGTTTGCCCACATATTTAAGGAGAGTTCTGGTGATTTAGTGTCATCCCTGCCTCTGCCATCTTATAAACCTTTCCTGTTAGTACAAGCTTCTCCAGCCTTCTCTTTTTTTGGCAAATCTGTGGGCAGTTATGCTGACCCCACCCTCAGGCTTTCCTAGGCTCCAGTGGGTTCTCAGATAAAACCTTAGACTGGGTCTCCGATAGTTCACACCTGTGGAGGGGGGGCAGGCAAGGCATAAGAGTCTTCATACAGAGAAGACAGAGAGCTGTAGTTATGGAAAAGTCCACCCACGCACACACAGAGCGACAGGAACAAAGCTAAAGGTTGCAAAAAAAGCCTCGCTCATGCAGTGACTTGGTCTTTTAATGGATTGACCTGTGGTTCAGCTCCAAGAGCTGTGACAAAAGAGTCTGCCCTGGATGGGGGTCAGGGAAAGCTTCCTTGTGGAAAGGTATGCCTGTGCTGTCAAGTGACAGATGAAGGAGAGTTAATTAGGGGCGGGGAGAGGAAGGAGCCTCCCGAATAGGGCGCCAGGTCCAGAGGGTCTGTGGCAGGAGGGAGGGTGGCGTGCCTGTGGCGCGTGGAGGAGCTGGGCCTCAGCCTGGGGGAATGAGATGTTCTGAGCAGACGTTTAGTCATCTCACTCCCCCCCATCTCAGCACCCATCACGTTGTAACTTAGAAACGACTGGTTTCTACTTTATGCTGATTGTACATTACCCATCTTCCAGTTAAAGCTGTAAGTGCTCCAAGGACCCAAGGTCCAATCTGTCTTATTCTGAGCTGGTGTCAGGGCAGCAGGCCTGGGGGGCATTTGTCATAGAGGCTTGGTGGGTGTTGGTGACTGACAGCATCGGAGGCTTCAACAGAGGTATGAATAGGGAACCAGGTGAGCGCTTCAGAGGCCTTCCCTGGTCAAGGAAGGCTTCCTGGAGGTGAGGACACCTGCGCTGAGTCCTGAATAAGTGTGAGAGGCAAATTGGTCCCCGTGGTCTCAGGGGCAGGGCCTACCAGGCCGACGCAGCGTGAAGGAAAGCTCCAAGGGGCTGAGAGTTCAGGGAACTTCGAGTGATTCTTGGAGCTCAGTGATGGAGTGGGGCAGTGGCCGTGCTAAGGAGTTTGGCCCCTTTCCTGAAGGCCTCTGGGGGCCATGCCAGCAGTTTAGGCTGAAAGGAACACAAATGAGAGTACAGCAGCGGTCTCCTCCCACCACAGCTGCTCCGTAGCTATGTTTCCTCCTTTCAGTCCAATCTCCATGGTGGCAAAAGATGGCACTGCACTGGGATCTGATTCCATCTCCTTTCCTTGGCGGCTCAGGCCCGTGTGATTGGGCCCCATCTTCCTCTCCCGGCCGAGCTGGCTGGCTGGCTGCCTGCAACTTGCAGGCTTATTCACACGTCCCATTCACCCTGTTCTACGCTCAGTCCCTGGTTCAAGCAAGTCTTTGCCTCCTCCACGACTTTGCATCCACTCTTCCCCACGACCAGAGCAGCCCCCTTCTCTGTGGCCATCTCCTTCTCACCCTTCAGGGCTTGATATAGGCATCACTCCCTTAAAGAAGCCTTCTCTGACCCCCAGCCCCAGCCTGGAGCAGACCCCTGTTGTCTGGTCTCAGAGCCCCTTGCACTTTCCTTCACACCCCTGCGGGCATTAATGATTATGTCCTTGGATGACTGTGTGAAGTAGGGATGAAGCTTCCCCAGTAGACGGTTGGCTTCATGAGAATTGAGGCCATATCTGTTCCATCAGAGCACGTAATAGACACTCAATAAATATACACTGGGTACATACATTTGTTTAGAAATCCTACATTGGCCGCAGTGGGGAGAAGGGGGTAGATAATAATCCAAGGGAGGATCAAAACCAAGACGGCCAGGGTGCAGAGAAGGGGACATCATGACATATGTTAGGGATTTGACATTCACAAGGGAAAAGGATGCCTGAGGAATAATTTCTGGCTTAGCTGCCCACCACCCCACCCTACACCCAGTGGATATTCCAGTTATCTATTGCTACATAAAACAGAATCTCAACTTACTGGCATAAAATGACCATTTCACAATGTTCACAGATTCTGTGAGTCAGGAATTCAGATAGGACACAGCAGAGACGACTTGTTTCTGCTCTAAGATATCTGGGCCCTCAGCTATGGAGATGAACAGCTGAGGTGACTGGGGCCTGGAATCATCGGGAAGCTTCTTTACTCCTATGTCTGGCATCTGAGCTGGTAACTCAAAGGCTCAACTGGGTCTTTCAGTGGGAGCACCTCCACGTGGCTGGGCTTCTCCCAGCATAACGCTGGGCTACCGTGGGAGCATTCTAGAGGGACCATCTGGAGAACCAGTGTCCCAAGACATCAGAGTAGAAGCTGGTCACAGAATTCATGCCAGCATCCCTTGTGCTACCTGCTCTTGGTTACAGAAGAGTCACTGAGGCCAGCCTTGATTCACGGGAAAGGAAATTAGTCACCTCTTCTTGATGGAGGGGTAACAAGGTCACGTTGCAGGATTGGAGATACTGTTGCAGCTGCCTTTAGAAGGTGCCTTCTGCCTCAGTGAATAACAGAGCTGTTTGTGGGGCTAAGTAGTGTGGGGGGGAGCCCCTTGTGGGTCAAGGAGAGGGTGGTGGTTTTGAACTTGACCAGTTTTGGATATTTGTAGGAATTCCACTTGTGTTGCTGGGTAGCTGGCAGCTTAGAAATATAGGATGAAGTAAGAAATGACCAAGAATGGTGCAGCATCGTCCCTGGGAACCGTTAGAATTTTAAATTCCTAAGCATACGGTAATAGCACTGAACTTTAGTTCCCAGACTGGGTATTCTTAGGGAGAGGTGAGTTCAGTTTTAGGAGAGGAGCCCCTCTATAAGCACACAGGCACCCCCCGTCCCCGACCCTGGGCTCCTGGAGTACACAGTTGCCCAGTTTGCATACCATCTGTGCTTGTGAAGTTAGCAAAGACATGCGACTAATGTCCAGGAGAACTGAATAATTCTGATTCTACAACTTTGGAATTGGAGATGATTCAGACAGAGGCTTTAGCGTCTTATCTTTGTTTTTGTTTTTTGTTGAAAGCCAAACAGTACTGTGAGGAAGATTGTGCAGGCGATGCTAAACCACTTGCAGGACCACTTCTAGGCACCTCTGAAGCACATGCCTGCAAGCAGCTGGCAGGCTAGGCACGCACCTCTCTCTCTCCTTGAGAGCCCACCCCCAAAGATCTGTCTTCTTGACGGGGTTGGGTGGCTCTCTGTGCTTGAAAATATAAAACTGCATTTGTTTAAAAAATCTTTTCCAACTCAGAATTTCATTGATCAAAATTCTGTTCAGGGGCAAAATGATCATTGGTCGACAGTATTTAAGGTGGAATGTTTAATCGTTAAGGCTTAAAGATATCACCACAAGAGCCTCAGAACACAGAGAGGAAGTTCTCTCTTAGAGCATACATTCGGACCAGATGTGGCATCAACAAAACAAGGGCAGCTAGATCGCTGGTGAAAGTGATATCTTCAGATAAAAATACAGAATTAAGGGTGTTGATCTTTAGAGCATCCATGGATTTTTATCTGGAATCAAAAAACAGATTAAGCTAGTCCATTAAAATACGGAAATCCTAGGAAATCCAGGAAACATGCTGAGGAGCTCTGTTTTCCACTTAATTTGATGCATTTTGAATTTTTGACCCACACCCCATGTGGAGATTCTAGTTTGGCTACTTATTTTCTTTCTCTAATCAGCCATAAACTTCCTTCCACTACAGCAGCCTTAAGAACACCACAGGAACTGGTGGCTTGTAAACTAAAGGCTGTGTGGGGTGTTCCTGGCTGAGTGATTTGTAATGACAGAGCAGGTGTTGAGACTGCGTTGTCTCACTTTATAGAACTTGCTTTGAGCAATGTCATTTATGACTGAACCTCAAGTGAGAAGCTCTTTTGCTCATGGACACCCAACTCAGCTATTGCTTTCCTGGTGCCACTTTGGAACCTGAGTCTCTAAAGTAGGTGTTTAATGATAGAAGTCACCTTAGGAGGACACTAACTAGGGTTTTTAAATATATATATATATTTATTTATTATTTTTGGCTGCGTTGGGTCTTCGTTGCTATGCACGGGCTTTCTCTAGTTGTGGCGAGTGGGGGCTACTCTTCGTTGCAGTGCGCTGGCTTCTCATTGCGGTGGCTTCTCTTGTTGCGGAGCACGGGCTCTAGGCACGCGGGCTTCAGTAGTTGTGGCACGTGGGCTCAGTAGTTGTGGCTCGCGGGCTTAGTTGCTCCGCGTCATGTGGGATCTTCCCGGACCAGGGATTGAACCCGCGTCCCCTGCATTGGCAGGCGGATTCTTAACCACTGTGCCACCAGGGAAGTCCCTAACTCTAGGGGGTTTTAATCCTGCTGATGCATTAGAATCACATGGGGAGCTTTTAAAACTCCATAGGTGCCTGGACCCAGCCCCTGGAGGCGCTGATACAGTAGGTCTGGAGTGAGGCAAGGGGAGAATTCCACCAGGTTCAACCTCACATTACAGAATAGTCCATCTAATCCACTAGTGCACCTGCTCTTCAAGCAAGGTCTACCAGTTGGCCTCACGAGGGTTCTGATTAAATGTAGAACCTTGGGCTCTTCCCAGATCAGCCAATCAGAATCTATTAACAAAGACCCCAGGTGATTAGTAGGCACATTCAAGTTTGGAAAGCACCATGAGAATAAAGATTCTCAATGAGGAGAGGGGCATTTATTTTAAAATCTAAAGTCCTACCTTGCTCATACCCTGCAGTGTACTGCTTCAGTGACAAGGTGTGCTGTAAGGAGGGTTTGTCACCCTCAGATGGATGTGAGGGAGGCAGGAGAAAGGCTGGGAAATGCTGCTCTTGAACAGTGGATAGCAGCCTTGCCTGCAGGTTAGGGTCACCTGAGACCTTTGCTGGGTTCACCCCAGTCTAATGCGAAAATCCCTGGGGGTGGAGCCCTGAGCATCCGGATAAAAGCCCGGATTCCAGTAGAATCAAGAGCAACTCATCCCATTTCAAGGTGCGTAGGAATTCATTGGGGATCTTGTGAAAATGCCTTTCTGGTGCCAGGTCTGGAGCATGGCCTGAAATTGTGCATTTCTAACTGGATGTCAGGTGATACACCTGGTCCACACCTTGAGTAGCAAGTGTGAACAAGGGTGAAGTTGTGTGTTTTTTCTTTTCTTTCCACAAGCAAACAGCAGCATTTGGCCTTTTGCTTTGCCTTCAGTCTATCAGTTTTTGAGTTTCTTTTTTTTTCTTTTACTTGGTGGTGGGAATGGGGAGCAACAGAGCTGAATGCTACAAACACCACACAATCAAGCAGATAAACTCGATAAAATCTTGACTCTAGTCTCTTACCTGCCCATACTTCGTGCCTTTCCCATTTTCTCAAAAGCTTTTCAAACTGTCACCACTCTCCGGAGGGTGCTTCGTAAGTCAAGAAACTCAAAGCTGTTCAAACCCTCGCTTATCCTTCTCTGCCCCTCACACTGAAGCCATCCCGCCTGCTCTACGCTCCCCTACCGTCAGCCATCCCCTCTCTTCCTGTTTCCTAACGCCCTCTCTCCTGGCCCCTTCAGTCTCCCCCTCCTAAAAAACACCTCCTGATGAGCCCAACTCCCCTTTAGTTTCTCATCCAAAGAAATGTATTTCAATCAGGTCACCAGTGTGGTTTTGTGATCACCAAATCATTGGGCATCTATGCCCTTTCTTACCAGGCAGCTCGCTACTTGCCCCTCCTGTTCTACCTCCATACTCCCTTCCTGTGTAATCCATTCACTCTCATGATTTCAACTAACGTCTGAGTGTTGAGGACCTTCAAATCTGTGTCTTTGACCTGAACCTCAGCCTGGAGTTCCAGCTTGGTTTCTACAGCTCCTGGATGGACGTTTCCACCCTTGTGTCCTATGGGGGTCTTCAGTTCACCAGATCTGAAAATGCATTGTCCCCCCAACTAGATGGATACCTCTTAAGTTCTCTAGCTCATCTGTGGCACCTCTGTTCATCCAGTCACCCAAAGTAGGATCCTGGGGTCACTTTTTTCTCATTTTTATTTTATTTTTTAAATTTATATATATTTTTATTGAAGTATATAGTTGATTTACAATGTTTCAGCCGTACAGCAAAGTGATTCCGATATATATGTATACATATCATTTTTCAGATTCTTTTCCATTATAAGTTATTATAATACAAGTTATTGAATATGGTTCCCTGTGCTATACGGTTGGTCCTTGTTGGTTATCTCTTTTATATATAGTAGTGTGTATCTGCTGATCCCAAATTCCCAATGTATCCCTCCCTCACATTTCCCCTTTGATAACCACAGGTTTGTCTCTATGTCTATGAGTCTACTTCTGTCTAGTAAATAAGTTCATTTGTATCATTTTTTTAGATTCCACATTGAAGTGATATCATATGCTGTTTGTCTTTCTCCTGATTTCATTTTTATTCCCCATTCTTTCTTGCCCACATTCAGTCAGCTGTCCTATAGCTCTTGAATCTGTCTTCTCCCCATTGCTGTCCCCTTAGCCCTGGGTCAGGCTCTCATCAGCTCTCCCTTCCATGACTGAAGTTGTCTTCTGCCTTTAGACTTCTTCCCTTCAAATGTATCCTGTGCACTGCTCCTGCTGTGACCCGGGCAAACCACGGTCTGGCCGTGCCACTCCTGTCCTGAAGCCCCCGGCGGATGTCCCCTGCCCTCTGCTTGCCGTACCAGGCCCCCTCAATCCACTGGCTCTCAGCTCATCTCCTGTCCTTCCTGTGGTCCCCTGACACCCAGCTCTTCACATATGAACCCAGGCCCGGCTGTTTTCTGCCTTTGTGCTTTGGCCGCTGCGGTTGTATTTATGCCTGGAATGCCCTTCACCCCTCTCCTCTCCCTGTACAGGCATGATTTGGGGGTAGCTTTTAAGAGTCCACTCAAGAGGTACCTCTTCCATAAAGGTACCTCTTGACACCACCATAGCCTGGCTGGATTCACTGCTGCTCCTTACAATTCCTGTGCTGCCAAGGGCTTAGCTCTTTCCTTACATTTTCTTCCACATTATACATTGTCTTCACTCCTGTATGTGTTTAGGTATCTCTCCCGCCTACCATGGAGAGACAGTGGGCTCCTCAAGGTAGGGATTGTGTCTGATGGAGAGATGGTTTCCATTGAAATGAGCTCTAGTTCTACCTTATTTTGCTTTTTGTTTTTTTTTAAATTGAAGTATAGTTGATTTACAGTGTTGTGTTAATTTCTGCTGTACAGCAGTGACTCAGTTACACATACATACGTGTGTGTGTGTGTGTGTGTGTGTTTGTACATATATATATATATTCTTTTTTTGTATTCTTTTCCATTATGGTTTATCTCAGGATACTGAATATAGTTTCCTGTGCTATACAGTAGGACCCTGTTGTTTATCCCTTCTATATGTAATAGTTTGCATCTGCTAACCCCTAGTTCCACCTTATTTTAAATTAGTGGTTCTCAAACTTGAGTGTGCGTGCGAGTCACCGGGGGAGGCTTGTGAAAACACTTTGTCGGGCCCATGCCTGGGAGTTCTCATATGACAGTTCTGCGGTAGTGCCTGAGAACTGGCATTTTTAACAAGTTCTCAGGTGATGCTGCTGCCACTGGTCTGGAACCCTCACTCTGTGAACCACTGCTACAAGACATGTCATGGTTACAGCTGACCTGTGTTTTCTCCATCTATATGTTCTAGAGACTATGGGTGTACATAGAGGTAGAGCCTAATCTAGGAAGACCAGAATCCCAAGACACCAGGGGGAGGAACTTCGTTTACTTTCCCAGGCAGGGTTGATCTCATGATTTGTTAAATCTCACCTTCTGTTCTACCCCTTGTGGCCTGTTGATGGTTCTGGACCCAGTTTAGAATGGAAGGACCCAGCGCATATATAGCTCAGTGACCGATATGCATTCGTGACCTGAGAGAGGTAGAGCCCCTCCTGGCAGCAGGGCTGGGTGTGGACAGGACACACTTTTCTCAATACCATCTGCTTCCCCCTCCAACTTGACTCCCTCCAGGTCATGTCCAACCAGAGCCCCCAGGAGAACTTGGCCTGGCTCACTGTTGGGTCATTGTTCCTCTCATTCACCTGTTCTGAGTTCTGGCTGTTGTCAGCATCCTGGGCTAGTTCCCTTCTGTCACTACTTTTTTTTTTTTTTTTTTTTTTTTTTGCGGTACGCGGGCCTCTCACTGTTGTGGCCTGTCCTGTTGCGGAGCACAGGCTCCGGACGCGCAGGCTCAGCGGCCATGGCTCACGGGCTCAGCCGATCCGCGGCATGTGGGATCCTCCCGGACTGGGGCACGAACCCGTGTCCCCTGCATCGGCAGGCGG
Organism: Phocoena phocoena; assembly: GCF_963924675.1. Classification (NCBI taxonomy): domain Eukaryota; kingdom Metazoa; phylum Chordata; class Mammalia; order Artiodactyla; family Phocoenidae; genus Phocoena; species Phocoena phocoena. The sequence goes on from NC_089231.1 coordinate 17,136,865, forward strand.
ACTCTCAACCACTGCGCCACCAGGGAAGCCCTGTCACTACTTTTAATCTTGCCTCTTTTTTGATCTACTTTTCCTGTATTTTGAAATACTGAAAAGTGCATAGAAAACAAATACATAGTTTAACAGATCATTATTAAGTGAGCACATGTGTAAGTACCACCCAGGTCCAGCACAGGAACATTGCTGGGGCCCCTGAAGCCCCACCCGAGTCTGTCCTACCCACCCCTTCCTGCTCCCTCCTCAGAGGTAACCTCCATCCTCATTTTTATAGTAATAACTCCCTCGATTTCCTTTATGGTTTTACAACCTACATATATATCCCTAAACACTGCAGTTTAGTTTTACATGTTTTCAAACTTTGTGTATAAATGGAATCAGACACTTGGAATGATTTGGAATGGAATACAGTATGTATTTCTATGTGTGTGTGTGTGTGGCTTTATTCTGAGATATTTCTAATATTTACTCATTGTTGAATGTAGATGTGGTTTTTACCCGTGACTGCATAGGTTTCCATCTTTTCCTGTCTTCTCTTCTCTTGATTTATTCCCACCCACCATCCCGCTGCCTTTAGAATAATATTCTTTTAAAATATTAAACATAATGGCATAATGACCATAAGAAAGTCAAGCAACTTACGTATTTGATTTATATGTAAACCTATAAAGGAAGGAATTGAACTGCAAACGTATTTTTTTCCAGAGGTAGTACATGCACATAGAGCTGATGATAAAAGGGTACAGAATGAAAACGAAGTCTCCCTCCCTGCCTCTTCTGTGTCTCAGCCATGCAGTTTCCTTTCCCAGAAAGAAGCTGCTGTTACCTATTCTTCGTCTGTCCTTCCGGAGATAAACACACACTCCTTGCGCAAAGAACACTTACAAACATGAGCCCTTACATACCCGCAGATACACATACACGTGATCACATGTGTGCAAGTGTGTGTGCATGCATGCGTTCCTATTGTGCATTCATCCTGTATGTCACATCGCTTAAAGCATGGTAGATACTCCCTGCTTTTATCACTTAGTGTAATTTGAAGATACTCCCTATCAGTACACATCAAGGTACCTCATTCTTTTTTGCAGACCACATAGGCTGTCACTGTGTGGGTGTTTAGCCAGCTGCTCTTGGTGGTATTTAGGTTGTTTCTAATCTTTCTGATAAACAGGGATGCATTGAATAGCCCTGAGATATGTTGTTTCTTTATCCAAGAGTATATATACACTCACTCAGCACGTGTGTCTTTGTTAAAGTTTGACAGATATGGCCAAATTGCTCTCCGCAGAGACCACCTAAGAGGGCCTGTTTATTTTGCCATTATAGGATAAAAATGGGCACGTAACTGAAGAATTGTACTTCTTTTTTGATGAACTTGAGTATCTTTTCATGTATTTAAGAGCCATTGAATTTCCCTGTGTATGAATGGTCTATTTGTCCTTTACCCATTTCTCTCTTGGGTTGTTTGTTTTTTTCTTTTCTGACACTAAACTTTTGATTGTTTCACTCTGCTAGTTTGCTGCAGCTTGTACCAACCAATGCAACTTTTTGGTTGCAGAGTTGTCTATAAATCAAGAGTTCAGAATCAGCTGTGAGAGGATGAGAGGCCAGGCGAAGCTGACTTTCTTTGCTGGATGGTGATGATCAAAGGACTTGGTGACCCTGGGAGCACCCAACATCATGTAGCCATATTTGCATACATTAAATACATGTTTACCAGATGATTTTTGAGCCACAGCTGGCTGATGGTAAATGCAACGTGCATTGATGATTTTATCAGGCATAACCTTTGTTAGCTTATTTCTCTCTAGCTTTTAACCAAAGGGTCATATGGTGAAGGTGAATTTTTTGCTGGTCAGTGTATTACTTCTTCTCTTTCCTTGGTCAATATTTCCATTCTAGAAAATGGGTCAAGGTTCCTACTTTTTCTATAAATTAGCCTTGTGGTCCAAGTGTCCGGTAAGGTTCTCTGTTTTAATTGGGTACCTAGTAAATGTTTGATCAAAACCACAAATTTCCAAGCGTCATTTTGCTACCTTTCCTAAAGGCATGTGCTTTAGCACAGCATTTCTCAAACCATATTAATAGGTGTTCTGTGATTGTTAAAAATGTGCCTGTGGTCACATTAATTTTGAAAAGATTGAATTAAATAAAATTAAATGTTTCTTTACTACAGGACTTCTCAGAGCCTTTAATACACCAGTGGGTCTATTGAATATCCAAGGGAGGGATGTAGGATGCTGTGTTTTGCAAATGTATTTGACCACAGAGCATGTTTCACTTACTTTAGGGTCTCTGATTGAAATATTCCTCAAGCAATTAGCGTGAAACTCAGGAAAGTATCAGGAAAAGGAACCAATTTCTTTGCCTGCTGATTTGTCTGAATTAGGCCAAACAAGGAACCTTGTTAGAAATAGGGTTATTGATTACTTGACTGCAATCAGGTTTCTGAAATTAACTACAAATGCTTCTGTGGTTAATTAAGCTCAGTATATTGTAGACGAAGATGCTAGTTACTTTCTCCAAGCTCCCCAACAAGTTATTCAAACTGTAAAATTAAAGAGACCAAGGTCATTTCTAGCAGTCCCTTCACTGCCCCTGCTTGAGGTCAGATACTACCCTCTATCTGAGGCATCCAGTTCAAACTGGGCTGGGGAATGAGGGGGTTGTGCTGAGACAGAGGAACCACTGGCTGGAGGACTTAATTATGAAGCAAATTTAAAGAGCCACAAGGCGGACGAAGAATCCAGCTCATTAACAGGGCAACTTATTCTTTCCTCTTGAGTATCTCTGAGATTGATTTTTATCCCTTCTCATTGGTCTTTTCTCCCTTCTCGAGGAATCTTGTCTGTTTTTCTTCTCAACCTTCCTGAATTTTTGAACGGCAGTTCTCAGAGGTATTCTAGAACACTCGTGACCAGGGATGTGTTACAAGTCATCTGGGAGCCACATTAAACCTTTAAAAATTTCCACGTTACCATAAAATAGAATGGATTCAAGATTACCCTATAAAATATCTTTTTTTAACCTACTTTCATTTCGATCTCCTTTTTCAGTCGAAAAGAAATGTTCTGATTGCACACATTCTAACAGCCCTCAGGAGCTGTCGTGTAGTTCCATTTAAATTTTCCCTTTTGATAATATCGCATGTAAGCTAAAAAGATGCTTAGGACATTTCCATTTGTCATGACATAACAGTTATGATTACCCAATGAATGGCAGTCCAAATGATGCAAGAGAAATTTTCAATAATGGTATAGTGGTTTTTAAAAAGTCATAAGGTTAATTATTTGCTTTCTTCAGTAGTCTGCAACTGTTCCTTTTGCAGTATTATACGTACTTTCTTGGAAGTAAAAGTCTAGAAAATGAATCATTAAAAAATGAAATATGGGGCTTCCCTGGTGGCGCAGTGGTTGAGAGTCTGCCTGCCGATGCAGGGGACGCAGGTTCGTGCCCCGGTCCGGGAGGATCCCACGTGCCGCGGAACGGCTGGGCCCGTGGGCCATGGCCGCTGGGCCTGCGCGTCCGGAGCCTGTGCTCCGCAGCGGGAGAGGCCACGACAGTGAGAGGCCTGCGTACCGCAAAAAAAAAAAAAAAAAAAAAAAAAGAAATATGTTTTTTTCTAAAGCATATTTAAGTTTTTATAACTGTAGTCATAAGATTGATAGTCTTATAATCCTTTACTTGTAAATGTTCTTTGATATAATCCCATCTCCAAAAAGAGTGTCTCACGAGTTGTTGATCCCCCTTCTGTGTCAGTCTGCAGAAGAAGGAGCTCATCAAGACCTGGTTCATGGAGGCCCTGGTGGCCTAGTGGTTAGGATTTGGTGCTTTCACTGCAGAGGCCTGGGTTCGACCCCTGGTCCGGCAACCATCCCACGTGCCACACAGTGTGGCCAAAATACAAAAGAAAAATAAAAAAAATTTAAAAAGAGTAATGTGGGGGAAAAAACCCCGCCTGGTTCACCCACTCTCGTGTGTGTCACACAAGGGAAGCTCATCTCACGTGCATGTTCAAACACACAGTCAGTGGGGGACCTTATGCCAAAAAGGTGCTTCCTGAACTTTTCTTCCTAAGTTATAATATCCTTGTCTTGAGCTTTCATAGCGGTGACAACTTATGCCTTCCTGTTAGGAGAAGAAGCACAGCCTGATATTAGGTAACAGTGGAAAGGTTGACCCTATACTGATAAGTGACCGCCCCCCCAGCAAAGTCTGCTCACTGACAAGGCAGTTCTCATGGTGGTTTGTAGCATAAATCACAAAAGAAAGTCCAGTCAGTAGAGCAAGGTGGATGGAGAGGTTGGCTTGGGGGTCAGACTGCCAGACTTTGAATTCTGATTCTCCCCCTGAATCCTGTCTCTGCCTCCGTTTCCTCAGCTGTAAAATTGACATATTAACTAACTACTTGGCATGATGCCTGGCACCTACTAAGCACTGAACAAATGTTCCCTTTAGAGCCATATATCATGCGACAGTAGAAGTCAAGAGCGGATGGGCCAAGACAGAACAGGTGGGTGGAAATTTCTTCCCTGCAACTGTAGCCTGACTGCCAGGCTACTCATCTCTAGGTTGAAGGTCCCTTTGGCTGAAATTTCCATTAGGAGCTGGACTCCACCATTGAGATGGAAAGGAATCAGGCTAGAGATAAACTATATCTCACTGTTTCTGAACTTTACCTTTCCTGTCCATTCAGAAGGTCGGCAAGCATGTCCTCGGAGGGTCCTCCCAGCCTGTCAGAGGTTTTATGGGGACCTATCGCCTGAGAGTTGTTCCCTTTAGCAACAGAGAAACCGAGGGCTTTCTAAAGTTCCCTGGAATTTAGACCTGGCGTTTGAGTGGTAGATGTGACATTAAGTGCATGGAATGAACTTCGAAAGACAGCAGCGATACTGGCCATCAGGATAAAGCCGTGCACAACCCCGATCTACGATCACAACTCAAAAGTGTCGATTCGTCGGCGATACCCTTTTTCTTTGATTTATTCATTCACTAAGTATGTAATGGGTTATACATTTTACAGACCAAGTAAATGAGTTTGAAGTAATAATTTAGCTGTCACTTTGTAGAGCTCTGGGATTTTTGTTCGGGCCATGTTTAAATGAGGATTTCTCTTTTAGAATTGAATGTTCTATGGACAGTGGGTCAAGTTACAACATGGTCATTGGTTTGCTCAGGCTGCCCTAACAAAGTACCATAAACTGGGCGGCTTGAACAGCAGATATTTTTTGTCTCACAGTTCTGGAGGCTAGAAGTCTGTGATCAAAGTGTTGTGGTGTTGATTCCTTTTGAGGGCTGTGAGGGAAAGATCTGTTCCAGGCCTCTTTCTCCTTGGCTTGTAAGTGGCTGTCTTCTCCCTGTGGCTTCACACTGTCTTCCCTCTGTGGGTATCTCTGTCCCAATTTTCTTTTGTCCTAAAGTCATATCGGGTTAGGGTCCACTCTAATGGCCCCACTTTAACTTAATTGTATCTGCAGTGACTATTTCCAAATAAGGTTGTATTCTGAGGTACAGGATAGGGGTTAGGGCTTCAATGTGTGAATCTAGGAAGGACATAATTCAACCCATAGCAAACTGAATTTTCTACTTGATGGACTTTTTTCTCTTTCTTTTTTAAAGATTGCACATGGCAAGTCAAAGCAAATGATCGAAGCTTCCACGAACAACCTCATTTTATGAACACAAAGTTCTTTTGTATTAAGGAGAGCAAATATGCGGTAAGTTGATTTTAACTTCCTAAATTAATTTTAGTAAAAGCCAGTTTTTCCCCAATAGCCATCATGCCTACTGGCTTCATGTGGTACCTGCCTTCCAGGTAACCCCTGGCCTGGGGCTACTGATAATCATCATTAGTTCTCTAGAATGTCATTTTTGAAATTGAAGTATAGTTGATTTACAATGTTGTGTTAATTTCTGAACAGTGAAGTGATTCAGTTATTTAAATATATATATATATATATATATGTATATATACACATTCTTTTTTTTTTTTTTTTTTTTTGTGGTACGTGGGCCTCTCACTGTTGTGGCCTCTCCCGTTGTGGAGCACAGGCTCCGGACGCGCAGGCTCAGTGGCCATGGCTCACGGGCCCAGCCACTCCGCGGCATGTGGGATCTTCCCGGACCGGGGCACGAACCCGTGTCCCCTGCTTCGGCAGGCGGACTCTCAACCACTGCGCCACCAGGGAAGCCCTACACATTCTTTTAAAAGTTCTTTTCCATTGTGGTTTTTCACAGGATATTGACTATAGTTCCCTGTGCTACACAGTAGGACCTTGTTGTTTATCCATCCTACATATAATAGTTTGAATCTGCTAACCCCAAACTCTCACTCCATTCCCCTTGGCAACCACAAGTCTGTTCTCTAGGTCTGTGAGTCTGTTTCTGTTTCATAGACAGGTTCATTTGTGTCATATTTTAGATTCCTAGAATGTCATTTTTATTCATCACACTAAGATTAACTACCTTAAGGGTGTATGGGGGTGGCTTAAAACAAAACAAAATTGTGTAGATTGAAATTTCCCCTCTGTGTGTACAAAGCTCTTTTAAAAATATTTTATAAAAGAATCTACAGTAATATCACAGAAGCCTTGTTTTTGACAGTAATAAGAATTTGAAAGGAATCTTAGTAACTTATTTCTCCCTCCTCTGCCTGTGATGGATTTAGAGACTTTGAAGATATTTTCACCTCAAAAATGCTTATTGTCATTGAAATATAAAGAACCCCCACTACGTCTGGGCTGAAATGTTTGTCTGTTAGATCCCTAGGACTGCTAATGAAGTACTACCACTCGGGTGGTTTAAGTCAACAGAAATTTATTCTCTTACGATTCAAGGGGCCAGGAGTCTAAAATCAAGGTGCCAGCAAGGTTGGTTCCTTCTGGAGCATCTGAGGGAGAATCTGTTCCAAACTTCTCCTGTGGCTTCTGGCTGACACTCCGTGGTGTTCCTTGGCTTGTAGACGCATCACTCCAATCTCTCTGCCTCTGTCTTCACACGGCCTCCCTGTGTGTTTCTGTGTCTTTGCCCAATTTTTCTCTACTAAGGCCAGCGGTCATTGGATTAGGGCCACCTTAATCCAGCATGACTTCACTGTAACTTGATTACATCTGCAAACACTATGTTTCCAAATAAGATGACCATCGCAGGTATCGGGGTGAGGACTTGAGCATATCTTTTGGGGCACACAACTCAGCCACACCCGTCTCTTTTTCTCACACAGCCTCCATCCCTCTTAAGTAAAAGAACGTTCCTTTCCCCCCCATGTTGATGTCTCCTATTTTCTTCCCATCTTTGCCCCATTTTCAAGGAGGCTTCTAAGGGGGTCAAGGGACCCAACAGCAGGATCCATTTGGTCACAGCCAGATTTGCCACAGAGACCTTTGAGGTGAAATGTCTGCATCTTGTTACTGTCTCTGACATAAGCCTCCAAGGGGTCATTTTGAGGCCCAGTGAGAAGTAAAAGCTTAAAGGAAATCTCAGTATCTTTCTGACGACTTACGTCCTTGGTCCCTGTAGGCCACAGGGCTTAGTGATTTTTGCAGGTGTATATACATTGTGACGCTGTGGTAAGTGTGTGGCATTGTTTAGAATGACTTTCTCATTTTTTCCAACAGACTAATGCAATTAAAACATACAAGTATAATGCGTTTACCTTTCTACCAATGAATTTGTTTGAGCAGTTTAAGAGAGCAGCCAATTTCTATTTCCTGGTCCTTCTTATCTTACAGGTAATGCCCTTTGTTATCTTAAATCTGTTTTGAATTATGGTGACTAAATAACATTCAGGTTGTTATTGTTTAAGTTGCATATAAAATGTGACTAATCTTGAAAGTTTTCTATACGGACATCTGCGTTCTGCACGTAAGGGAAAGTGCCTTATAGACAACGAGCTCAGCAGTGTTAAATGAACAGGGAATGGGAGCAAATGGAAATGTTATTTTAATTCTGTATTTTAAAAAATGCAATTTCCTACTGATGTCAGTGGTAAAACTGGTTTCCCTGAAGTGAGTAAAGTTAAAATCTTCACTTTGTAAAATAATCGTACCTTAAAATTAAATCCATTTTTTCATGGTTGGCCTTTATTTTTTTATTTAGATGCCAAAATATTGATTTTTATTAGTATTTTGGTCATAATTCTCAAATTATTTTTGTGAACTGGTTTTACACTACTGGAAAGGCCTCATTTTTTCCTGAGGTTTTTTGTTGTGGTGGTTTTTTTATCTTAATCGTGGCAAGGAATTCACTTATCTGGAGGGCAAAGTGCTACCTTCCCTTTACTTCCTTCTAGACGGAAAAGGGGAGTTCCGCATATTGACAATAATGTGGGAAATGAGCTTTCTCTCTTCTAACCATCCCCTAATTATCTTTTCTGAAGGTACAGTGATCCAGATTAGGGAACTAGTAATAGCCCTAGACAGCCCTTTCCTTGCACTGTTACTTCACTTAATTCTTGTGCTCGTTGAGTACTATCATAACCTTCAATTTGCAGAGAAGAACTGAAGGCTGGTGAGGTAGAGGAACTTGCTTCAAGTCCTATCACCCTACGTGGCGAGGCTGGGTAGGACTTGGATCCAGGAGTTTGACTCCAAAGCTTGTCATCTTGACCACTACATGATATGGCCTGACGATCAATAGGATGGTTGTGAGAGGTCTTTACTTGCTTCCCAACCTTTTATTCCAACTTGATGGCCATCTTGATGGATGCGAGGCTTCCTGCAAGGCCACCCTCTTTCTTGGCTAGACCGATAGCAAGGACCACGAAAGAAGCACTTTCTTCTAATGGTCCCATAGATGCCCCACCCAATCCAGAGCCAGCCACTATCTACTGCCATTTTTGCCTCCATCATGGGACCCTCAGAGACCACTGCTGAACAGCCAGCAGTGTAGAGCCTGCTGTATGCACACCCTAAAAGTCAAAGGACTGCTTCTCCCTGGGACCCTACAGTGCCTGCCCGTAGTTAATTACGACTTTCACAAAAGGTTTGGAGCATTTCTCTCTTAGATATCATGTTACAAAGCTTCCTTGGTGTCCAGTGAAAGCCATAATGAGACCAGGAGCCACTGTCCTCTGGGCTGTGTCCCAGGAGACCAGAAGTGAGAGAGAGACAGAGAGAGAGAGAGAGAGGCACGAGAAAGGTTAGCTGGATGCTTCAGCACCTTTTCATGCCTGCTTGGCAGGATGCAGACCTGGATGATAATGGAGATTAGCCTTAGAATCAACAAGCTTAGAGTTAGCAGTTGCCTGTAGGTTAGCTGTGCCTTCCTGGGCACACACGTACGCCTTCTTTTTTATCTCTTTCAGGCAATCCCTCAAATCACGACCCTGGCATGGTACACCACCCTGGTGCCCTTGCTTGTGGTGCTGGGCATCACGGCCATCAAAGACCTCGTGGATGATGTGGTAAGGATTTTTTGTGCAGCTTCCTCCTCACTGCTGCAAGCATATTTTCAAGTGGCATTAATACTTGACATTTTGAGATTATTAAAATAACCTTTCCCATCCCTCCTCTCAAGGCTCGCCATAAAATGGACAACGAAATCAACAATAGGACATGTGAAGTCATTAAGGATGGCAGGTACCATGCTTTTCTCAATGTGTGACTTTCTTCCAAGGATGTGATGTACAAATACATCTGGAAACATCCTTAGAGATAACTATTTGAACTTGAAAGTCTATCAGTGCATGAACCTTTTCCTTATAAAGGCCTCTCTTCACTTCCTAAGACAAAGCTATACCCAAGTTGGGGTCCAGGCGGTTGCCCGATGGGGCTCTGTGTCCTTGGCACTCCTGTGTTTACACAACCCCATCATCCTGGAGTGTGCCGCTTCATCTCTGCTCTTTCCAAACTTATGCTGCCCAGGACTTTGCCCAGATGTCCTGACACCCTTCCTGACTCCCCAGCTACAGTGATTTCTTCCTTCACTGTGTGTGTGTGTTTTTTTTTCAATAAATTTATTGATTTAGATATTTATTTCGTTGCCGCGTGCAGGCTTTCTCTAGTTGAGGTGAGCGGGGGCTACTCTTCGTTGCGGTGCGCAGGCTTCTCATTGCGTTGGCTTGTCTTTGTTGCAGAGCACGGGCTCTAGGTGCACGGGCTTCAGTAGTTGTGGCACGTGGGCTCTGTAGTTGTGGCTCGCAGGCTGTAGAGCGCAGGCTCAGTAGTTGTGGCACACGGGCTTAGTTGCTCCACAGCATGTGGGATCTTCCCGGACCAGGGCTCGAACCTGTGTCCCCTGCATTGGCAGGCGGATTCTTAACCACTGCGCCACCGGGGAAGTCCCTCACTGTGTTTTCAGAGCGTTTTGTTTTCATCTTTCTTATTATGATCTGAATTTCATTAGAATTATTTGTGTGGAAGTCTCATCTCTCTGGAACTCTAAGTTTCTTGGGGAGACTGCACCTGGTGGTATTTGTTTTTGTGTCCGCCTGAGCATCCAGCGCACAGAACGTGCTCATCAATGTTTGCTAAAGTAACGTAGTCAGTGGTGACCAACGTGCCAACTCAGGGACCAGTGGTGAGTCGTTTTTTGAGCAAGAGCTTCCAGGCAGAACTACAAACTCAAGTGCTGAAAATAGTGGCTAAGGCCCAACTCAGAGACGTTTCATGTGTCAACACTGAGGAAAATAACCCGAGTTATAGCCACACTTCAATGGTGTCCACTTTGAATATAGACTATTTCAACCTATAAATATGTTTAGATGCTTTTTTTCCCTTCCAAATAAATAGATCCTGTTCCAAAGGTTACCTTTCAAGTCACTTAGAATCACTGTCGTGGATGGTGGTGAGATTCATAGCCAGAGCCCTGTGTAGCCCACAGCCCGGCTGACTACACTGGTAAAGAGTAGCTCTGAGTAGCCTTGAACTGGGGTTGAGACTGCATATAGGCATGACTGTGGCCCCGACAGCCCATGTATGGGGACTTGGGCATCCGTGGGGCAAAGTGACAGGGGTCTCCCAAGGGGAAACTGGACATCACAGTGGAAGAGTCAAACGGAATTGCTTCTAATACCCCTGAAGAGCCGTGGCAAGAAGGTGCTTAATTTACTCATTTATAATTGAGACCCACACGCAAATTGCTAATTGACCATTTCAGAAATATTAAAACGTAAACTAACTACCATTCCTCTTAGTGAAAGATAAGCCAGGTTAAGAAAAATCTTGAGATTAAAAATTGTGTATTAAATTCTTGTAAAATTGGGGAAACTGGGGTATAAGCGTATATTTTAAATGTACTTTAAATCTCCAGGTCTCTTTTATCCATAAATTAATGGGAGGACCAACATAGTAATTGGATTTCTGTCTCCAAAACAATTAAGGATATTAGTTGTGGTAGGTTCATAATATCTGTTAGGGATATCTTTTCTATAATGAAAACCTTTAAAACAGACAACAGGCAGACCTTACTTTATTGCATTTTGCATTATTGCGCTTCACAAATACTGTATTTTTTTTAACAAATTGAAGGTTTGTGGCAACCCTGCGTCAAGCAAGCTGCCGTATTTCCAACAGCATTTGCTCATTTCGTGTCTCTGTCACATTTTGGTAATTCTTGAAATATTTCAAACTTAATCATTATTATTTTTTTGCTATGGTGATCTGTGATCAGTGATCTTTGATGTTGCTTTTGCAAAAAGATTGCAACTCGCTGAAGGCTCAGATGACAGAGTTCTTTAGCAATAGAGTATTTTTAAAGAATGTGTGTACATTTTTTTTAGACATAATGCTATTGCACACTTAGTAGAGTACAGTATAGTGTAGACAGAACATTTATATGCGCTGGAAACCAAGAATTTCATATGACTCGCTTTATTGCAATATTTGCTTTGTTGTGGTGGTCTGGAACTGAACCTGCAGTATCTCCGAGGTCTGCCTATACTATATTTTTTTTTTTTTTTGCGGTATGCGGGCCTCTCACTGTTGTGGCCTCTCCCATTGCGGAGCACAGGCTCCGGACGCGCAGGCTCAGCGGCCATCGCTCACGGGCCCAGCCGCTCCGCGGCATGTGGGATCTTCCTGGACCGGGGCACGAACCCGCGTCCCCTGCATCGGCAGGCGGACTCTCAACCACTGCGCCACCAGGGAAGCCCTATACTATATTTTAAAACTTTTAAAAAATGTTGACTTGTTAAACATTTAAGTGGGTGTTTCCAGTAGAATTTAATACTGAAGGAAGCAATCTTTTTATTTTATCAATATCCTTAGGAGATTCATTAGGAAAGTGGTACACACTCATCAAAAAGAGAACTTTAAACAGTAGAGAGGAGGCCAGCACTAAAGCTCCATGATGCTTCCAGGTGGCCCGTGTGGGAGCCATAGTGCATCCCTGTCCTGGGACCAGCAGGTGATGGATAATTGAGAGGAAAGGAAGGAGAAGGGCTGGGAGCACAGGACATGAGCAAAAACAGAGGGGTGGCATGTGTCTCCTTCGCACACATTTAAGGAGCCCCCATTGACCCCCAGTTATACAACATCGAATGGAAAGGACACATCAAAGTCAGCACCGCCATTGTTCCTTCCTTCAGAGGCGATGACGATCCTGTGACCCCTTAATCATCAATGGCTGAACTTTTGGCACACCTTTTCCCTGTGATGTATATGTTTTCCCAGAATCTTTGGCTTCCAGACAGAATAATTCCAAATCCCTTGCCAGTAACTTTAAAAAGCCACTAAGCTATCATTTGTTTTTTTTTTAATATTTAGGTTCAAAATTGCCAAGTGGAAAGAAATTCAAGTCGGAGATGTCATTCGTCTGAAAAAAAATGATTTCATCCCAGTAAGTGGACAAGCTCTGCTGTCTCATTCCTTGCCCTCACATCTGACCTGGTGCTCAGTTTTGCCTGGGGGGGTCGGGGTCTCTCTGTGTTATTGGTGTGTTTTGTTTCAAACAGGCTGACATCCTGCTGCTGTCCAGCTCTGAACCTAACAGCCTCTGCTACGTGGAAACGGCTGAACTGGATGGGTAAGTGGGTCTTAGCTGGGCCCGTTGGAAAGCTAACCTTTGTTACATTGAAAGCTGTGCACTTGGATGAGAAGCCCTGAGGTCTGGCCTTACCTCTACCCCCTGCTGGCTGCCCAGCAACCTCTGTAGGAGACCAGCCTCTCTTTGTCTTTGCCTTGTTAGTGCCTAGAAGGAGCAACAGTAAGACAACAGTGGTCTGACTCCCTAGTATACCAACCTATTCCATCGCCTATTCCATCGCCATATCTGAAAGCCCATTTTCAGGGAAAGTAGACGGTTTGATGACACAATGTACGCCTGAGCCCTTTGTAAGCTGATGATCAGGGTTCAGACACAGATGAATGACTATTAGTATCTGTTTTGGATAAAAAGAATAGATTTTTAAAGTCTTTGCCAGTGGACTGTTTTCCCCCTTTGTAGGTTTTGGTTATTATGCTACCACTTGAAAAGATAAACTTCCATTTTTGACCATCTTGACCAGTTTTTAGTATATTTATGGAGTGCCGACTAGGTGGCATTAGTTTTGCGTAGTAGCTCATTTAATTTTTTCAACAACCCTCTGAGGCAATATTATTACCTCGAAGTTACCCATGAGGAAACTGAGGCACTGGAGGGGAGGCCGCCTGCCCAAGGTCACACAGTGGGTGGCAGAGTTGGAGTGCTACTCCCCTGTGCTCGCCCCCAAGGCCGATGCCTGTGCGTTCCATTCTGGCATAAACCCCTTTCCCCACACCCTAGATGTGCGTCAGCTTCGTTATGGAGAGCTGAGATCATCTGAGTAAAAACGAGGGCTTTCTTTGCTCTATAAGTCAGTCTGTTCAACCTTAACTGTACAACAGCTCTTATTCCCGTGAGTGAGAGATTCTAAAGTTTTACAAAGATATAAAGTGCTAGCATGCTCTGTCAGAGCAAACAGAATGGAAGGTTGAGAACCACTGGTCCACTTCTTAGTGCATGGAAATCCCCAGTCAGTATCTGTGGAACTTGAAAAAAGTCCTTCATCGTAGTAAGAAAGGCTTGCTTTCCAGAGCATGTGTGAGCAGCCTGGCCCTGCGTGTCCTCTTGCATGTGCCTAGCCTTCCACTGCGGTGGGGACATGCCAAGTATTGGGGGTAAGGTGACCATGTCCTTTTTTAGATAGAATTAATCTTTCAAAGACATAGGATCCAGCTATCACTCTAGAAAATATTAAATTGATAGAGTCTTGACCCTTTCAAACACAAATATGTTTTGTAGAATTATCTTAGTGTGATTAAATGTTAGAAGCTAAGTTTTGAAACAGCAGTTTGATAGTTCAGGTTGGTGGTAAGAATTAAGTTAGTAAGAAGTGGGAAAGGGAGCTTCTGGGTACCTCTGTCCTACCCAGATTGCCTGACTATAACAAACAGCAAGGGGGGCCAGCATTTCCCAGGTCAGGGATTTTTATCTAGTTCAGGGGATAACTTCATCCAAACCTGAAGTTCCGAAGTGAACAGAGAGTCTGAAAATAGAAAAAAACGCATTATTTACCTTTCACTTCCAGGTATGCCTAATGTTACTTTGTACAATTTTCTTTAACTTCCTTTTCAAACTCTGAAATTTGTTCATTTAATTTTTTTTTCTCTTCCTTTAGAGAAACCAATTTAAAGTTCAAAATGGCACTTGAAATCACACACCAGTATCTCCAGAAAGAAACTTCATTGGCAACATTTGATGGTTTGTGCAAACATGTCTTCCTTTGTTTCAAATTTTCATTGCTTGATTCAGTCCGTATTAATTAAAACCAGAAAATCTTTCATATGTGAGTACTTATGTAGATCATATCTCCTTTAAAAGGTTTTATTGAATGTGAGGAACCGAATAACCGGCTAGATAAGTTTACAGGAACACTGTTTTGGAGAAATACAAGTTTTCCTTTGGATGCTGATAAAATTTTGTTACGCGGCTGTGTAATCAGGAACACTGATTTCTGCCATGGATTGGTCATTTTTGCAGGTACTTTCTGAGTCTCTTGGGAAATTGATCTGTAGGCTCATTAAAAATATAAAGGAGGAAATTGATTTTATGTCCTTTCTCCGTTGAAACCAAAGAAAGAGTCATTTTATTGACATGCCAGTGAATTGATTTTCCCAATTGTTGATCATACTGAATTTTCCATTTTTAGGTGCTGACACTAAAATAATGAAGAATAGTGGGAAAACCAGATTTAAAAGAACTAAAATTGATTACTTGATGAACTACATGGTGTATACGGTATTTATTTTCTGTTTTGGTAGATTGCTGTCTTTTGGTCTAGATTTGTTGACGCAGAGAAGTCTTCTCTCTGTAGGCCAAGTAGGAACGTTCACAAGGTGCACCAGAGTTGGGAGGGGGTGGGTGGGAGAGGAGGTTCCCTCACCTTTTCTCAGAAATGCTACATTTCTAATTGGAGAATCTCCCTGGGAATGTAAATTTCAGTTGTTGGGTATCCTGAGTTGATGAGTGAAGTGATCAGTTGGGAAACCAGGGAGCCTTAGATAAGTTAGTGGGACTGGACTCCTAAAGTCAATGTAGGGTTGATTTTACTGCTGTTAGTTTCCCATAGGGATAGTTCTCTTAAAAGCCAACCTTTTTTTTTTTTTTTTTTTTGCCCCCCAACATGTACTGTTTGAGTCCAAATATAAGGCAAATTTAGGTATAAGTTCTCTCAAGGGTCCCCAAGACCACCCCCAGTTTTGATGATTCACTAGGAGGACTTATAGAAATCAGTGTATAGTTGTCCTTGTAGTTAGAATTTATTATGATAATTCTTGCTTATTACAAAGCAAGATCAGCAAAGGGAGAAGGCTCATGGGGCAAAGTTCAGAGGAAACCAGGCGCAAGCTTCCAAGAGTCCTCTCCCAGTGGGGTCATACACACCAGACACACTTAATCCTCCCCAGTGACAATTTGTGTCAGCCCATGTGAAATGTTGGTTATACCAGAGAAGCTCATTAGAGACTCAGTGCCTGGGTTTTACTGGGGTCTGGTCGTGTAGGCACTTATCTGCCTGGCATGTACCAAAATTTCAGACTCCCTGAAGGAATGTGGGTATTCAGCATAAAACATATTGTTTTACACAAGTACTTAGGCACAGTGAGCCATTCTTGTCAGAGAGTAAGAAATACGGAATCAGGAAACCCTTCCAAAATCTAAGTTCCCAGAAGCCAGCCAACAGTCAACCTTGCAAACGGGCCTTCTAAGGATAGCAGTCTCAGGGCTGCTATGTTAACTGTTCTGCATGTAGGGTGGCCCTAAATATCAGGCAGTCCTCCAGTTTGCCAATGAGAAGTTTTTTCAGGTATTTAGTTGAGTTCGGTATGTTCACAGGGGAGGTGAATTCCAGGTCCTTCTAGTCCACCATTTTGATCAATCCGATCTAGTTTAATTTGAATACGTAAACTTTTAGAGACTTATAATACTTACAGGACTTCAACTGCATATACATATTCAGAATTACATAAAAGTAATATATTAATTTAAGGACAATTCGTTTTTCCCTGCTCTCACATTTCATGAAAACTTCATTTGAACTTTTCTGATGCATCTTCCGTGTCATTGTCTTGGTTACGGCGTGAGCCTTCACAAGGTGCTCATCATCTCTCCTCTGTGCCAAGTTCTTTTGAAATATAGCACTTTCGGAATCTGTGTCCAGAAAATTAAATTTGCCCCTGGAAATTTTATTCTTACCCACAAATAACCAACTAGCACTAGGGCTGTTGACTTTTTTATTCATCCCTTAAGTATATGCTCAATTTCCACAACAGAATACTTACTATATGACTTCTTAAAGGATCGTAAACGTTAAGTGATCATTAAACCTTCAGGAATAATTACCCAAATCTGGGTAAAATTTTCTTGCCTTCTTCTTTAAAAAAAAATCATTTCCTTCCAACATTTTCTATACGTATCCCAATTTAGCATTCTTTGAAATTGTTTCATGCTACGGTAAGGTGTCTTTCCCAAACAGCATGCTATTGTTCAAAGGAAAAGTAATTGAGAGGATGTCCAATAATATGAGAATATTTAAAGATTTGAATGTAAGATACCACCTTCTCTTCTGAAAGATAATTTTGGGAACAAAACCTCACCTTCTATGTGGTATGTAGGATAAATCAATCAACCATGGAAATAAATAGACTTTCAAAGCATTCTTAAGACACTGTTTCTATTTTAAGTGTGTTGTTTTTACAGACTACTAAATTATCATACATAAGGAAAGTATTGATAAGATGAACTAGCATCTATACAATGCGTGGGGTCGATGATGCATCTTTAGAATAAACTTAACTGTTGAATGTCTTTTAGATCTTTGTTGTTCTTATCTTGCTTTCTGCGGGTCTTGCCATCGGCCATGCTTACTGGGAAGCTCAAGTTGGCAATTATTCTTGGTACCTCTATGATGGAGAAGACACTACACCCTCCTACCGTGGATTCCTAAATTTCTGGGGCTACATCATTGTTCTGAATACCCTGGTGCCCATCTCTCTCTACGTCAGGTAAGGCTGTCTCCTCTTTGGCCTTTTACTTTAATGGAAGAACACAGTACATCTTCCCAACTTAACACCTTCAGCTCTAGCAATTCTTGTTTCAAAGGTCATAAGGAGCAAGTAAGAAAATAGCTTTCATTTCAGATTTGAGGGTGATACGGGGAAAGGAAATTAACGTTGGTGTGTCTGCTCTGTGCCAGACACAGCATCTTTTATCTCGACCTCTTGACAGATACGGCTACCAGATTCAGAGATCAAACTCTACTCCTTAGTCACTTGCTTGGCAAGATTCCTTCTTGGTGGGCTCCAAAGCCCAAGCATCAGAAAGAGCTGTGTGAAGATTTACAACGTCGTGGAATAACTTGGCTGTTTTCCTTTTCAGGAGCCTACCTAACCTCTTTTCCGTGTCTTCCTTATTACCACCTGCTATACCTATTGCTTGGAAAACTCACTGGGTTTCCTGAATGCTGCCCTCTAATGGGAATACCACTCTCCCTGCCCACCGTCAACCTCTCAAAATGTTCTGTGTTTCTCATCTCAACCTCAACCGCGATAAGAGTCAGGATCGTATCTCTGACAAATGGTCATCACCTTGTTTTGTGATATTTCGGACTTTTTTTACTTTTTCGTTTTTTAATATCAAAGTTCACTATCCCTGGTCAATTGAACTTCAGACCGTTGGGAGAGAAATGGTGCCTTGAGATATTCCCAGCATTCAGAGCTTCTCTTAGTTCCGAGAAGTAATAGCCCAGAGGCATATAGGGTCACATGGACACCTGTAATTAGAAGCATTTATTTTATTTTAATTTTATTACATGTGCATTTGTTTTATTTTTAATTTTATTACAGGTAGTTACTATTGTTCTTTTAACATGAAGTAAAGCCCTGGGGAGCCATGTGTTTGCAGTTATTTAAAAAAAAAAAAAAACTGAGATGAGTTTTACCTTTGTCAGGGGAACTGTTATACAGATGATTTTGTCTCTATCTATAAACGTATGTTATGAAATAAACCGTATATGTAGTTTTAGGTTTAAAAAGCCACATCATGTGACTAATATGATTTTCTTTGTTTCTCTTGGAAGTAAAGGTCCTTTCAAACTATAAATTGATCAGGTCATTTCAGATAGTGTCTCTGCTTTGTTTTTAACCCTACAGTCTGTTCATTCAGAAAAGACTCACTGAAGCCACGCTATACCCACAAGGCCCATGTGATCTGCTGCTCTGCCCTCTACACCCAACCATAACCTCCAGCATCTCTACCCACTCCCTGGACTCCCTCATCTCTAGCCTCCTTGAATTCCTCAGCCAGACCAGTGCCTGCCACAGGGCCTTTGCGCCTGCTCTGACCTCTACCTGTAACATGCTTTTCCCCTCCGTATCTACATGGTTGCTCTTTCATTTCCTTTAGGTCTCTGCTCAAAAATCACCTTATCCCCCTGGCTTTTCCTGACCCTCTCTTTCTTAAACATCACTTCCTCTGCCTGTCGGTCTCCAGCTCCCCTCACCCTGCTTTGATTTTCTGCAGAGAATTTTCATCACCTGATATACTGTGTGTTTACCAGTTTATTTATTTGTCCATCTCCATTAGAAGGTAACCTCCTTGAGAGCAGGGTTTTTGTCTCTTTTGTTTACTGATGTGTCCCCTGTACCTAGGATGGTGTCTGGTACATAGTAGGCACTCAGGTAATACAGAAGGGAGGAGAGAAGGAGGGAGTTATTTTTCCATTTGTTTAACTTATTATAGACACATCCTTTGCCCACTGAACAGTTGCTGGATGTGTAAGCACCTTTCTTACACAGTTGAGATAGGTTTAATCAGTTATAGTTTTTAAATGGAAATTATCCTTTTAGAATATCGTATTTTGGACATTCTGTAACCTTATGAGAATTTAGGACTGTATACAAAATGGATAAATGACAAGGACCTACTGTTTAGCACAGGGAACTATATTCAGTATCTTGTAATAACCTATAATGGAAAAGAATCTGAAAAAGAATATGTAAATATAGGTACGCATTCCTCAAAAAAATATATATATATCACTGAATCACTTTGCTGTATACCTGAAACTAACACCATTTACTTCAATTAAAAAATGGTTAAAAAAAACAATTTAGGAAAAAAACATGCTTTAGGGGTTATTTGCCAAAAGCCCTTTGTCCTACTTGAGAGTACATGGGTGTATAACCTAGTGGACCCTCACTCCCTTTGTCCTCCAGTTGAGGGCAAAGGTGAACATGCCTTTCCAGTTGTCTCTGAGTGCGATGGGGAATGAGAGAAAAGAGTAGAAGCTGTCACATCGTGGGGTGCCCCCTGCAGTGTTACCATGTCACCCGTGTGGGTGGCGTGTTCTGAATGTGGGGTGCCGTGGCCAGATGTGATCAGGAGTGAGTAGGAAATCACATTGAGAGGACACTTTGACCCTGAAGCTGGAGGAAGATGTGTTTGGTCAGGAGAACCCAGAGACTGGGTACATGGGTCACCGCAGGGCTTGTCTCTTTGTATCAATAGATATAAGCAGCTCGCTCCTGGTGCAAAGTTAGGACAAGATCCACTGCCTGCCACTCATATCTGAGAGCTCGATCAAAAGCAATCTTTTGTCTTCCTAGCGTGGAAGTGATTCGTCTTGGACAGAGTTACTTCATCAACTGGGACCTGCAGATGTACTATCCTGAGAAAGACACGCCCGCGAAGGCAAGAACCACCACGCTGAATGAGCAGCTCGGGCAGATCCATTACATCTTCTCTGACAAGACAGGGACGCTCACACAGAACATCATGACCTTTAAAAAATGCTGCATCAACGGGCACATTTACGGTGAGTGGAAGCTGTTACTCAGTCCCTGGGCATGTGTGACCAGAGGCTGCCTTCCCAGAGTGGCTCAGGGAGGTCAGGGGTCAGAAATAGGTACACATTCCGCAAAAATGTAACTTGTCATGTGACCCAGCAATTCTGCTCCTGGGTGCGCACCCCAAATGAACGGAAAGCAGGGACTCGAGCAGTATGTGCACACCCATGTTCGTAGCAGCGTTATTCACAGTGGTGAAGGTTTAGAAGGAACCTAAGTGTCCATCAGTGGATGAATGGATAAGGAAAATGTGGTATATACACACAATGGGATTTTATTCAGCCTTAAAAATGAAGGCGATTCTGAAACTTGCTACGACATGGATGAACCTTGAGGTCATTCTGCTAAGTGAAATAAGCCAGGCACAGAAGGACACATATTGTATGATTCCACTTATTGGAGGTACTTGGAGGAGTCAAATTCATAGAGACAGAGAGTAGAATGGTGGTTGCCAGGGGCTGAGGAGAGAAGGGAATGAGGAGTTAGTGTTTAGTGAGCACAGAGTTTCAATTTTACCAGACGAAAGAGCCATGGAGATGGATGGTGTTGATGGCCGCACAGCTGTGTGATTGGACTTAGTGCGGCTGAACTGTTCACTCAAAAATAGTTGAGATGGGGCTTCCCTGGTGGCGCAGTGGTTGAGAGTCCGCCTGCCGATGCAGGGGACATGGGTTCTTCCCCTGGTCCGGGAAGATCCCACATGCTGCAGAGCGGCTGGGCCCGTGAGCCATGGCCGCTGAGCCTGCGCGTCCGGAGCCTGTGCTCCGCAACGGGAGACGCCGCAGCGGTGAGAGGCCCGCGTACCACCAAATAAAAAAAAAATAGTTGAGGTGGTAAATTGTATGTTAACGTGTATTTCACTACAATTATATTTTAAAAATTGATTTCCATTTGATATTCTGAAATGTGCTATAGATTCAAGGCTAATGCTGTATTCAAATAGGGTGCTCTAACTTTTAAAGAAAAACGATATAATTCTTTTAAAAGCTGTAAGCATAACATCATATGCTTTCCACTTGGAGGAAACTTTGTGCTGTGTATGGTACTTTCCCAGAACATCAGTGAGGAAGGTGGGATGCTGAGGGCTTGAGGAAGGGGTTCTCCTCTGCGTGGGCGGTGGTTCCTTCTGAGCTGGGGGAGGGCGGGGGTAAAGCACTTCATAGGACGTGATTCTGGCCCCAGAGGAGATGGCAGTGTAGACGGACACAATTTGCCAGTATTTGAACCTCTAGACCAGAAACCGGCACACTTTTTCTGTAAAGAGCCAGATAGGAAATATTTTAGCCTTTGCCGGCCACATATGGTCGGTATCAAATATCTTCTTTGTTATGCTTTGTTTTTTAAAACTCTTGAAAAACCATTCTTAACTCGAGGGCTGTCCAGAAACAGGCTTTGAGACCCGTTGACTCAATTTGTTTTGTCCTGTTTGTTCACAGGAGACCATCGGGATGCTTCTCAGAACGGTCATAGCAAAATAGAGGTGAGTCCTTTCACTTAGGAAATCTCTTGGGTTGTGTATGAGTTTCCTGGGCTGTAACAAACCACCATAAAATGGGTGTCTTAGAGCAACAGTAATGTATTCCCTCACAGCTCTGGAGGCTAAAAGTTTGAAATTAAGGTGTCAGCAGGGCCACTCTCCCTCTGGAGGCTCTAGGGCAGAATCCTTGCTTGCCTTTTCCTAGGTTCTGGTGGTTGCCTGCAATCCTTGACATTCCTTGGCTTGTGGACTCAGCACTCAGAAGTCTGCCTGTGTCGTCACATGGCCTTCTGCCTGTGTGTCTGTGTCCAGATTTCCCTCCTTTTATAAAGATACCAGTCATTGGATTAGGGCCCCCCCCCAATCCAGTATACCCTAATTTTGATTACATCTACCAAGACCTTATTTCCAAAGAAGGTCCTATTCCCAGGTACCAGAGGTTAGGACAACATATCTTTTTGAGTGGACACAATTCAACTCACAACAGGCTGTGTTAAGACAGATGTGAGCCTCTTGACACTTCAGAACGTGTTAAAATCCTAAGGTGATGCTTGCATGAAGACACGGCTTCAGAGAAAAGTTCCTGTCATTTGTGAAGCCCAAGTTGTTTCTTTTAAATCACACTGAATTTTCCTCCTCTGCTTCTTTCAGCCAGTGGATTTTAGCTGGAATACGTATTCCGATGGGAAGCTTGTATTTTATGACCATTATCTCATCGAGCAAATCCAGTCGGGGAAGGAGCCGGAAGTGCGACAGTTCTTCTTCCTGCTGGCGGTGTGCCACACGGTCATGGTGGACAGGCTCGATGGTGAGTGTGGCTCTCGCATCTCGGACACTGGGGACCAGTTTTTTTAGTTTACAGGGAACTCGTGCTTGGGACTCGAAGGCACATATAAAGAGTTGTATGAACTAGAGGTGTTTCAGTTAGGTTTCACTTACGATATTTTATACCCCAGAGAAGTACGTGGCTTACATGGCATACTCCAGGGAGCCTTGCCTTCTAGATCCTGGGTTCTATTTCCCATAGGTAATTCTTTGCCAGAGATATCCTGCAAAAGGCATTTCTGATATAAGGTTTCTTCTTCCTAAAAAATATGATTGGTCTGTTTACCCAGAGGGCTAGCTGACAAAACAGTTAGACCAGGTTGCCTGAGTCCTTTTTTTTTTTTTTTTTAAACCCCCTGTGGGAAAAAGAAGTGAATGGATAGCAGTGCAACTGTCTTAAAGTCCTTCTCCCAGGGATCCTGTCACATATTTCAGAGAACCCAAATACCCTCAAAGTAAATGACTTCTGAAAATTCCCATCTCAACCTGGTGAGATTTAAACTTTAGGATCACAGGATCATATGAATTATGATGGTATATCA
The DNA here is from genome assembly GCF_963924675.1 of Phocoena phocoena. Lineage (NCBI taxonomy): Eukaryota > Metazoa > Chordata > Mammalia > Artiodactyla > Phocoenidae > Phocoena > Phocoena phocoena. Next base: position 17,160,009 of record NC_089231.1, read on the forward strand.
CGTAAAGTTTCAAATGATTGCAGTCTGAATCCACATAGCATATTGCAAATTATCACTAAATTAATTCAAAGTACAAATATAACAAGGTGTATACATTTCCTATAATAACAAATATTACTGTCCAAAGGAAAAATAAAAAAAGAGTTGTGTGTGTGACAAGTTTGTCGAATCTCCACCCAAACGATGACTGTCTGTGGGCCCCTTCCACTAGATGGTATACGAGCCAGCAACCCATGAAACAGGCTCCTAGCCTCCGGAAATATACATCTCCTTCACAGTTCTAGCTCCAGATGTGTTTATCACTTTGGAATTGAAATCTTATCAGTAAAAAAAAATGATTGACTCTTGCATTATAACAGAAGAATCAAAATCTTCTCACTATCTGAATACTTAATATTTATGAAGAGTCACACCTTATCTGGATGATAAGTGGACTTTAAACTTGGACAGTCTTTACTACAAAATAATTTCCGAGAGAACTTATTTTTTACATTCAGATATGTTTGGGGTTTGAAATAGTAGCAGCCAAAAGCCTAGGCCTCCTGAAGTTGCCTTTTTCTTTTGAAGGAACATAATTCATGTGTATTTGCATGGGAACAAGCAAGTTGACTTGTAGATTCCTCTGAAGAATTCTATTTTTTAAAATTAACCTTTTTTAAAAAAATTGAAGTATAGTTGATTTACAGTGTTGTGTTAATTTCTGCTGTACAGCAAAGTGATTCAGTTATACATGTAGGTACATTCTTTTTTGTATTATTTTCCATTATGGTTTATCATAGGATATTAAATACGGTTTCCTATGCTATACAGTAGGACCTTGTTGTTTATCCATTCTATACAGTAGTTTGCATCTGCTAATCCCAAACTCCCGCTGCATTCCTCCCCCACCCTCCCTCTCCCTCGGCAACCACAAGTCTGTTCTCTCTGTTTGGGAGTCAGTTTCTGTTTAAGTTCATTTATGTCATATTTTAGATTCCACAGATAAGTGATATCATATGATATTTGTCTTTCTCTTTCTGACTTCACTCAGTATGACAGTCTCTGGGTCCATCCATGTTGCTGCAAATGGCATTATTTTATTGTTCTTTTATGGCTGAGTAATATTCCATTGTGTATCTATACCACATCTTCTATTCATCTGTCGATGGACATTTAGGTTGTTTCCAAGTCTGCAGCATTCTTAAATGCAGCTTGTGCTAGCTTTGTTAGAGCAAATTTGTCGAGTATTAATGAAAGCTAGGTATTTTGTCACCTATGGACACAATGATACATTATATAGATACACACGTGCATTCTGGAGAGAGCAAAAGGTGCCCTTTTGTCATATGCATTCTCCACTTTAATCAGCCCAGCATACAAGCGAATGTCCTTTTCTGTTTTCTGATGCTGAGGCTTCACATGTAGTGGATGAAATCTCCAGAGGAGAAATAGGCATAAAAACTAAATGTGTAGAAGCTATTGGAGGTAAAAGAAAAAATGATTTTGGCTTTGATACATAAAAGCACCTTGAAGGGGTCCATTGGAAGGGACCTTGGGAGTAACTCCTCCAAATGTTATAGACCAGAAGCACCAAGACCTCCCTGATCTCAGACAGCACGTTAGGACCCATTTTAGCTGAGTCCTTCCACTCCACCATGCTGGTGTGCCTCTGCTCTTGCACTCTCCTTTTCCCTCTTTTACAAGAAGAGTAGAGATTGGCTCATCTTTTATTATGCGTAACATCAACAGTGAGAGGCGAGAATCTTGTCACGTATGCTCAGCAGAAGGTTTGTGTGGCCCAAGTGTTGAGTACATGTAGGCCACGTGGAGGCTGAGTGTGGAGAAGCCGCATTGGTTTTCTGTTGCTCTGTAGTGATCACCACAAGTCAGTGGCTTAATCACCCATTCATTAGCTCACAGTTCTTTAGGTCAGAAGTCTTGGCACACGGCGTGACTGGGTTCTCTGCTAAGAATCTCCCTAGAATCAAGGTCAGGCCACGTTGTCGACTGGAGGTCCGCATCCTCTTGCAAGCTGAGAGCAGGATTCAGTTCTCTGTGGTTGTAGGACTAAGGCCTCCATCTCCTTGCTGGCTGTCAGCTGGGGCTGCTTTCTGCTCCCAGGGCCTCCCTCCTTCCTTGCCACATGGTTCCCCCTGTCTTCAAACCAGCAGTGGAGAATCTCCCTTCCATCAAACCCCTTTCATGCTTCCAATCTCTCTCTCCAGGAAGAGCCCCGTCCCTTTTGAGGACTGACCCAGTTAGGTTGGGAACACCCAGATAATCTCCTTATCTTAAGGTCAACCCCCATCTGGACCTGAATTATATCAATAAAACCCCTTCCCAGCAGTACCTTGGTTAGAGTTTGCTTGAGTCACTGGGAGAAAGTGTATGTGTACACAGGGTGGGGAGACACACCTTGGGGCCATTGTAGCCTCCTGCCTCCTGCAGAGGCCATGGGAGAGAAGAGTTCGAAAGGCTTGGAGGCAATTTCTTTGCCTGAAGCCCTTTAAGTTGGGATGAACCATGAGATTATGATTAGAGAGCTGAGTTTTAGGAGTTTGGAGCCAGGACACACAAGATGGGTGAGGAAACTGAGGACCTGGGTTAGCGTGGAGTCTTTGGGAAGGATGAGAAAGTAACAAATGGCGGGGGGTGGGGGGGATAGTCAATCCGAGACGTAACTTGTTTCAAGACTGGTGACTAGAAGATTATCAGCCAGAGGAAGCTATGGAATCAGGATAATGAGAGGTGGGGTTTGTTGTTTCAGCATCTATTTTATTCGCATCAGTTCCGTGATCCACAAATTAGTCTGTAAAAGAAAAGAAAGTCTCTTTGGTTGTGTCTGAGCGTGTGGTAAATAAAGAGTTTTCTTCAGAAGAGGTTTCAGGAGGTTAATTTTTAGTCCAGGTTTCCTCCTGCAAACATAAAGTTGGAGTTTGGACCAGGTCTCTGAAGTTCCTCCTGTCTCTATTAGTCTGCAATTCTGTGATTGCATTACTAGAACAAAATGGAAGGATTTTCTTTTAATGATAAAAATATCAGTGTTCTCTCCAGATATGATTTTCTTACTCATGGGAACTTTGCCACCTTTTATCATTTTGTTCCTTTTTTTTTCTGTTGGAAGTAAGTTTGCCTTCAGTATGATGCAATATATCCCTGCCAGCGAAACTTGCTGAAGGGAGGGGACTGTGTTCTCACTGCTGATTGTTTAGCTGTGGTTAAATATTTTACCCTCTGGCATGTGTGTGTGTTTGTAGAATGGCTGGATTTAGCAAGTACATTCATAACTTCTGGTGTATGACTTTCTGGGTGAACAGATGGAGAGAGACCAACCTAACTGTCATCTTTAATTACTATTTGGGAGTGATTAATATTGACTTAGAGTGAACCACCTGCGCATGTATGTGAAGGGAGTAGGGTAGGGACGGGGCGTTTAGCTCTCTCTACCTACAGCTGTGCACCCTGGGGCATCCGCCCCCTCCCCACAGATAGACGGGGTAAAGAACTGCCCATCCATCTATGGGTGCATCCTGATCATACCATGGTGGAAAACGAAATGCCTTTTCCTGTGGAAATTCATCTGACTATAGAAATACTTTTCATTCTACTTTAAGATGGAAGAACTAAGAGTAGAAAAATAGAAACTCTTGGATAGGCGGAGCTTTTTTTTTCCTTTTAACTTTTTACTGAGGTACAACATGTGTACAGAGACAAGCATATAGCTCGTTTTCACAGGTTGAATACTCCCTTGTCGTGAGTACCCAGATTTTTACAAACGGAACATTTTCCATCCCCTAGACATCCCTTTTATGTTCCCTTTCAGTCATTGCCCCTCCAGGGGTGACTACTGTCCTGACTTCGAACAGTGTGGGTTAGCTTTGTCTGTTTTGCGGTTCGTGTAAATGGAATTATGTGGTATGTACTTGGTGTCTGGCTTCTCCACTCAACATTGGGAGATTTGCTCCTATTGTTGCAATTTAGTTGTGAAATAAAGGCAGTTTCCCATTATATAACTTTCAAATATCAAGATATTGAACAGATTGATACATTTTGAGACTTTTTTAAATTATGAGAATATAGCTAAGTTGAAGAAAGCACACTCTTCTAGAGGGAAGATAACCTGGTGCAACCCTTTTAGAAAAGAAGTGAGTAAAATATATGCCAACAGGTTTAAAAAGTATCAATATTCTTTACCCCAGTATTTTCACGACTAGGAAGCTATCCTTAGAAAATAGAGTCAGAAAAACCTTTATACACATACAAAATGCTTATTACAGTGTTTTTAAATTATTTTTTAAACTTTTTTTTAGTGGTTTGAGAGAAGGCAGTTTTGTTTGTTTGTTTATTTATTTATGGCTGTGCTGGGTCTTGGTTGCTGCACGCGGGCTTTCTCTAGTTGTGGTGAGCGGCGGTCACTCCTCGCAGCAGTGCACGGGCTTCTCATTGCGGTGGCTTCTCTTGTTGCGGAGCACGGGCTCTAGGTGCGCGGGCTTCAGCAGTTGTGGCACGCAGACTCAGTAGTTGTGGCACGCGGGCTTAGTTGCTCCGTGGCATGTGGGATCTTCCCGGACCAGAGATCGAACCCATGTCCCCTGCATTGGCAGGCAGATTCCCAACCACTGCACCACCAGGGAAGTTCACAATGTTATTTTTTAGAGTAAAAAACATCGGGGGAAGGAACTAAGTGCCTGTAATAGGAAAATGGTCACATGTTACATTCACAGGTTACATTCCTTTAAAATAATACCTAGAAAGACTTTTTTAAAGCTATGATAACATGCTCAAAATACAATGTTAAAATAATCAGGATGTAAATGTATATTTAGCATGATGGAAACGATTACAGAAATAGGCATTTCCAAAAGGACTGGAAGAAATGATAACAGAATGTCAATAGTGTTGTTTTTCCTCTAGATGGTGGGATTATGAGATTTTTTTCCCCCTATTCTTGGCCAGATTTTTCTTCTTTTTTTTTTTTTTTTACTTCTCGTTTATATCACTGTTTATGACTAGAAATAAAAGTTTACCTTTTAAAAACTTTAATATTAATGTTGGCATACTCCTTAAAAATCAGTGACTTGTTTTCTTGAGGCTGATTTGGGCTTTGCAATACCGTTGGTCCTCTGTGCCTGCAGATGTGGAACACCAGCTGTATATCTGCTGTAGTCTGCCATTTTATAAGGGACTAGAGCATCCATAGAATTTGCCTGCGGGTGCTCCTGGAATCAGTCCCCTGCGGGTACCGAGGGGTAACCATACATCCTCACCCAGCACGTGAACTGCACTGGTGAACCCTTGGTGGTGAGCTCAGCTTTTCTCGTTTTCTCTCCTGCCTCGCTTGCTAGGTCAGCTCAACTACCAGGCGGCCTCTCCTGACGAAGGTGCTCTGGTAAGCGCCGCCAGGAACTTCGGTTTTGTCTTCCTCACCAGGACCCAGAACACGATCACCATCAGTGAGTTGGGCACTGAGAGGACCTACAGTGTTCTCGCCATTTTAGACTTCAACAGTGACCGGAAGCGAATGTCTATAATTGGTAGGTCTCCCCTCAGGGTGTGTCTGTGAATGGCTCATTGAGATGCTGCCTTTCACACATTTTATTTAGCGACACCAGGATAAAATAGGCAGTGAATGAACCCCTTGGCTCCCGGAGGATTTCCGCAGGCTTGTCCAAACTAGTGTCTTCTTTCTTCATTCTACACCATGTCCATCACTCGAAGGGACAAATGCAGTAGATCTGAATCTTGCAGATGTTGGTGTATCTTCAAAGATGTGGGCTGCCAGCTGTGGAATCTGGGTGGCAGCACCGTGGGTGGTAGACCCACATGAGCTTTTATATCGTGAGTCACTCTGAGCACTTCTGCTGGAGGCTTGAGGGACACCAGGGAAGGGAGAGTGTAGCAGGAGAGGAGCTCTGAGAAAAGGGAGGCTGTGCTTAGGAATCAAAATCATACCTCCAGCCCAGGCAGCCAAGTGGAGACAGTGATCACTTCATAATACTGAAATGTCTTAAGTTCATATTTTGAAATAATTTCAAAGTTACAGAAAAATTGCAAGAACACTTGAACTCCTGCATTTTCTTCCATATCCACCATTGTTAGCACTGGTCACAAATTCTTTGTCATTGTCATTTACAAGTTCTTGTTTTCTCAGCCATTTGAGAGTCAGTTGCAGATCTCATGCCCCTGTCCCCCAAATACTTAAGTAGGTATTCCCTAAGATCGGGAACCTTCACCTATTTTTATACACAGTACACTGATCGGACTCAGAAAATTTAACATTACAGTATTATTATCTGTACAGAACGTTTTTGAATTTTACCAGGAATTCTCTTTCTGATTCAGGACCCCACCTAATATTCCACATTGCGTTCGGTGATTGTTACTCTAGTCTCCTTTATTCTAGAAGAGTTCCACAACCTGTTTTTGATCTTTCATATGCTGACATTTTTGAAAAGCCCAGGCCTGTTATTTTGTCGAGGGTCCCTCAGTTTGGGTTTGTCTAATGTTCCCTCATAATTAGATTCAGATGACGCACTGTTGGCAGGAAGGGTACGTAGATCGGTGCCGTGTCTCTCCCAGCGTATCACACCAGAAGGCGTGTGACTGCTGGTCACATCAGCTTGGATCACTGGGTTAAGTGATACCTATAAGCTTTTCCACCATGAGATTGACGTTTTAGCCAAAAGGATATATAGGTTTAACTGCCTCCTGAACTCTGATTAGGCTCATTTTACTGAGTGCTTTCTGCATACCCAGCACTGATCTGGGCTGATTATCATGCCTGGCATCTCCCTTAGAGAACTTAAAATCTAGTTACTGATGAGACACGTAATACAATTAAATTACTGCAGAGATCAAAAAAGCCAAGAAAATGGTCACAAGGAGCGTGTTTTGGTCCCAGTATTAAAGGCAGTTAAGTGTTGTGGGTTTATAGGTAAGAAAGATTCCCACTGGCTGGCACGGACAAAAAAGGCTCTATGGAAGAAGCTAGCACATAGTAGGGAGTCAGTGAACATTTGCTGAAAGAATAAGCAAGGCTATGGAAAACTGAGCTGACTGAAGGAATCTTTTCATCTTTATTTCACTATTACATTCCATGTAGACAGTGGCTTACCAACGTTGTTGAGAGCAACATTTTTCTCAGTACGTCGCTGATTTTAAACTAATTATGAATGTTTAGCACTTTAACACTTCAAATTAACTTTATGAATGTACTTTTCTTTTAAGAAATCAAACACTAACTTTTTTATTTGCTTTCCCTTCCCTTGCTACTAGTAAGAACCCTAGAAGGCAATATCAGGCTCTATTGTAAAGGTGCTGACACTGTAATTTATGAACGCTTGCATCGAATGAATCCTACGAAACAAGAGACACAGGATGCCCTGGATGTAAGTCTCACTTCCACTCTTTATGCCACAGATTCCAAACTTATTTTCTGGTACTATCCCTTAAGCTGGAATGAAAGCTCTGTGTTAACCGTTGACCTTTCTATTGTCTTGGTGTAGTTGAGTGGAAAGAGCACCAAAGTAGGAATATGTTCTGTCCCTGATGCTGACTTCCTAGGAAATGACCTTGCTACCTCTTCCCAGCATCCAGGTCAGCAGTATCTACAGGACTGATCCAGGAGAAAGACTGGTCTTTCTTCTGGTGAACTCGAGCGAGCTACAAACCATCCTGTGCTGTAGTCTCCAAGACTTCCAACGTCCTAGCGTACAGTGAAGGAAAGAGAGCATTCACGTATGATAGGGCACGACAAAGCAGTGCACTGGATGATCAAGTTCTGATACCTTTGTTAGGGAATCACTTTGGTCTTCATTACTTCAAACTTGCTATTTTAGGGGACTGTGTACTCGGTCCAGTGATACTGCAATTATTCAGAATGCTTCTGGAAATTTCTCTTTTAGAATCGCCTACCAACCCTTATATTGTTTTGCTTATATATAATGATGGCAATGAGGTATGGCGCATATCTGTCAGATCTGGTGTCCCAGTTCTGCCTCTTTACTTGTTTTGTGCCCTCTGGGGGGAAATGGTTGATGTCTCAGATGAATCATTAATTGCCTGTGTGGAAGAGGAAGGGGATAATTCCTACCGTGGAGGGTTGGTGCAAAGCCTCTTGGATGAAAACCATCTTGCACAGCCCCTAGCACTTAGTAGGTGCTTAATAAAGGGTTTTTTTCTTCCCTTCACTTGACGGGTCAGAGTTTGGGGGCCAAAGGTCCTTCAGAAAGAAGCCTGATGAATACGATGTTTAGTAAGTGGGGTCACATTTTAAGGTTATATGTGTTACTGAAGCAGTTACACTGGATAATTTCTCATGAGGAGATGAACAAGGGCAGTCTAATCAAATACATGCAGAACCTTGCAAAGAGTCTTTGACAACAGACCCTCAGTTGGGTGAAGCAGTTCTGCCATTTTGGGCTAGACAAGATGTGATTGTGAAGTAATGGAACATTTTTACTGGTTCATATTTAAGCTATTTAAATTGGCTTAAATCTGTTCACCATGATTAAATCTTCCAGACTCTTTCATTAAAATGTTTTATCTCAGCTTTAACAGTGACTCATGTATTTCAGAATTGGTTTGAGGGAATAACGCTTGGTTGAGAGTTCATAGTTGATTGGACTTGTAACAGTTTGTAAAAACAAATTATAAAGGTGTCAGGTCTGGTTTACAAAATCATTATACCCCAAGGCAGCTTCCTTGGTCTGTTATTTTCTTCGTTAAGAGAAAAAGGGTTTTTTAAATTCTCATGACTTGATTTAGAAGAAAGATATGCTTTTCCCTTGAACTAATTTCGGAATGACGAATATATTCCTAAGATATTGAGAATACTTAGAAAAATAAAGTATTTGTTTAATCTCTATGGAATGTATGTGTACAGAATCCATCTTTCACAGTCTTTTAAAATTCTCTTATTGTATTATTTCAAAGTAAGGTTTCAAACTTGACCTTGAATTACATAAAATTAACTATTCTCTGGGTGAATGGATTGTCTTTTAAATCAAACAGATCTTTGCAGGTGAGACTCTTAGAACCCTGTGCCTTTGCTATAAGGAAATTGAAGAAAAAGAATTTGAGGAATGGAATAAAAAGTTTATGGCTGCAAGTATAGCCTCAACCAACCGGGATGAAGCTCTGGATAAAGTATATGAGGAGATTGAAAAAGACTTAATTGTGAGTTTTAACCTTTGTAACTTTCTCCTTGATATTCCAAACAGAATTGGAAATTTTATTGTTTTATTACAGTTTTGATCTCATGCTTGAAAGAGAATTCCAACTTCAGTATTTGAAATTGGTACGGTGGATCTAGGTCACCTGAATTTCTTTTGTTCAGCAAGCAAAATAGGAGTTGCCATTAGGAGAAACCAAATGACAGAAAACACGATGAGATTCTGATTCTGTTATTTTTATATCCCTTATTAAAATTCACTGTGATTTGTATACAGTAACAAGCCCGCATATACTTATTACATTGTGAGAATTACTGAGATGATTTATATTTTGCAAAATCTTGAAATGAGAAAATATACCATTTGTTAAAGAGACGTTTAAGACTTACTGCTTTTAGTGTTTATATTAAAAGGAAATGTTCAGTGAATAGTTAGTATTGACTTTTAGCAAGAGAAATTGGCTTGTGTCCGTGTAAAGTAGTATACACACAATGAAAGTATCTTTTTATTGTCTTTGATTTGTACTTACATTTTGTCTTGGTGAATTACTTTAAGAAAAAATTTTTGGCTGTTTAGTTTTTGATGAGTGTGACACACGACAGCCTTCCCAGTTAATGCTGGCCACTGGCCCCAATAGAGCACCAACTGGGGTGTATTTAGTCCTTTTTACAGTTTGGCAAACTGCAATTAAGAACATTTTTGGCTTATTTGCTAATTCCTTTCTTTTAATGTATATTTCAGCTATTGGGAGCAACAGCTATTGAAGACAAGCTACAAGATGGAGTCCCAGAAACCATTTCAAAACTTGCAAAAGCTGACATTAAGATCTGGGTGCTTACTGGAGACAAAAAGGGTAATTTAGTTTGCACGAAAGCATATCTGTCAATTCACAAATATTCATAGCTCCTGTTTCCCTTGCTCAAGGTGACCTCAAACTTTCCATCCTCTACAAACACTGTCTCTTTGGGACAGAGACTCTTTCCCTAAGAAATCCTTCTGTTATTCCAGCCCATCCTGACCGCATCCTTCCCAAAGCTCCCTCAGTGGCAGAGTTTACTCCTTAAAATTGAGCTCTTTGTCGTGTCTTCCTGATTGTGTTTAGTCTTCTCTCTCCCACCAGATGTGGGCTGCTATACTGGGCTGCTATACTCTGGTCCCTTCTGTCCTCCCCAGCACTTTGCCACCTGTTGGGCATAGAGTAGAACAGTACAAAATACTGAACAACTTTTGTTTTCTTGCCCCTTTTACTGCTTGAAAATTATAATGAAAATGTTATACCCAAGGGAAGATTTTCATTTTTAAATTTAGAGCTCAACAAGTTGTTTGTATTGATTCTTTACTTCAGAAGCCTCCCATGGGAAACTAGATCACTTCTCTTACTCTGATTGACATAGTTGATGGGTTACACACTTTGATAAGCTTAGGGATTAAGTCCTGACTTTAAACAAATAATGGTGGTGGAAGAGGGGGAAAAAATCTCCAGTAGGAACCCCATGTGAGGGCTTATGGAAATGGTCATCCTTCTCCCCCATAACAGAATGATTAAACCACATGAACGAAATGTGTTCAGTATTTCAATCAACATTGATCTATTAAATAACCGGTTTATGTATTTGATATATAGCACATTTTATTATTGAAAACATCTCAACCAGACTTTGACTTATTACATTTACTTTATTACAGAGAAAGGGATTTTTTTATGTGACTTCTAGACATTGCTGCAGAAAAATCTGGTTCATTAATTGAAAAAATATCATTACTAAAATCCATTATTAAATTCAGCAGTAGGAATGACATTTGACTTAACTTTTTTCTGTTGCAGAAACTGCTGAAAATATAGGATTTGCCTGTGAACTTCTTACTGAAGATACCACTATCTGCTATGGGGAAGATATCAGGTGAGTAAAGGGCCTGCAGTATATGTCACGTCTCATTTTTATAAAAGCAAGACTAGACCCAGTAGACACAGCAGATACAGAGAAATGGGAGCTAGAATGTGTCAGTTGGCACAGTTTCCTCGTTTAAATGAAGCAAGGAAACAACAGGCAGCTCCAATTCACCATGTTTCGACCTCATGTTGTAGGAAAACCTGGGGCCTTGTTTGCCTTTTCAGGGGCCGTTTTTCTGTATTCCTTGGAAGCACTCAGTGCTTGTCTGCTGAAAAAGGAAGTGGGCTTGAGACACCACTATTTAGTATGAATTATATACATATTTTTTCTCTTCCAGCCTTTAGTGACTTGTCTTGATCACTCCTTATTTTCAACTTGAAAATGAGAATTAATGTGGAAAGTGAATAATAAATACCTAATCTTCTAGTGCAGCGGTTTTCAACTGGGGTAGGGGAGGTGGGGACTTTGCCTTCTGGGGAACACTTGGCAATGTCTGGAGACATCTTTGACTGTCACAGTGGGGAAGGAGGGGGGTGCTCCTGGCTTCCAGGGGGTGGAGGCCAGGGATGCTGCTGAACACCCTACAGTACAATAGACAGCCACACGCAACACGGAATTAAGTGGCCCAAGACGTCAGTAGTGCCAAGGTTGAGAAACCTGTTCTTAAAGGTGAAGAATAAAGGCTCTATGTGTGTAACGAGGAAAACTCTGGCTGAGATTTCGGAGTCCTGAGTCCTCATTGCAGTTTTCCCATCAACTCGCTGCAGGCAAATCACGTTCTCTCTCTCGGGCTTGATTTCCTTATTTGTAACATGAAGAAATTGGATATTTAGAGTCCCTTTTACTCCAAAATTCCACAACTCATTTTTCTATCACATGAGTGAGTTGTATGTGGTCTTTTCAATAATTTGTCGATATAAAGCACTGAGAATATCTCAAAAGCAGACATAACTTTGTGTGGAAATAAGTTTTTTTCTGCCCAACAGTGGTCACTGTTTGTAATACACTAGGGTTCACCCCTGTGTATTATAATTCAGATCAAGATTGCCCTCCTTCTGTTGCTTGTGAACACATTTTCAACTGTATCTTCCTTTAGCTGCCTTTGGCAAATAATGAAGTACCATGAACATGGTGCCTCCATGGTGGAGGAATCAAGACTTAGTAAGATTATATGCCACTTAATTAAAAAATGGGCAAAGGACTTGAATAGACATTTCTCCAAAGAGGACATACAAATGGTCAATAAACATGAAATAATGCTCAACATCACTTAGCATTAGAGAAATACAAATTAAAACCACAATTTCACCTCACACGGATGGCTACTATTTAAAAAACACAGAAAGTAACAAGTCTGGGCAAGTATGTGGAAAAATTTGAACCCTGTGCACTGTTGGTGGGAATATAAAATGGTGCAGCCACTATGGAAAACAGTATGGTGGTACCTCAAAAAAATTAAAAATAGAATTACCATATGATCCAGCAATCCCACTTCTGGATATATATCCAAAAGAATTAAAAGCAGGGACTTGAATAGATATTTGTCCACCCATGTCCATAGCGGCATTATTCACAATAGCCAAGAAGTGGAAGCAACCTAAGTGTCCACTGACAGATGAATGGATAAACAAAAATGTGGTATATCCATACAATGGAATATTATTCACCCTTAAAAAGGAATAAAATTCTGACATATGCTACATGAATAAACCTTGAGAACAGTGAAATAAGATAGTATTAAGTGAAATAAGCCAATCACACAAAGACACATATGATTCCATTATATGAAGCAGAGTGGTGATTACCAGGAGCTGGGGGGAGGGGAGAAGTGGGGAGTTGTTATTTAATAGGTATAGAGTTTCATTTTAAAAGATGAAAAAGCTCTGGAGATTGGTGATATGAATATACTTAATACTACTGAACTGTATACTCAGAAACAGTTAAGATGATAAATTTTATGTTGTGTTTTTTAAAATTTTTAAAAGATTATATGTCAAAATTGTCTCACAGTCAAGGGCCTGTTCATGGTCTTGTACTTTAAACACTTAAATTTTCCCCCAGTGCTCTTCTTCATACAAGGATGGGAGACCAGAGGAACAGAAGTGGAGTCTATGCAAAATTTGTACCCCAAGTACACGAACCTTTTTTTCCATCTGGTGGAAACCGTGCCTTAATAATCACTGGTTCTTGGTTGGTATGTATTAGTGTCTCTCCCTTTGGCTCAAACTGAAGCAGGTCATTCTGGACCAATTTTAGATGGTTTGTCATATTAATTACCAACCTAAAAATCTCTTAGCCTATAAATAAAGTGCAATTTCCCAAGTCTGAGAGTTTATATGATACATATAATATTATATGATACAAACTGGTGGCAGTGGTTATTACTAGTTTATCAACTAACTAGTTGATCATTAATTTAAAATATTCTTTGTGGGCTTCCCTGGTGGCGCAGTGGTTGAGAGTCCGCCTGCCGATGCAGGGGACACGGGTTCATGCCCCGGTCCGGGAAGATCCCACATGCCGCGGAGCGGCTGGGCCCCTGAGCCACGGCTGCTGAGCCTGCACTCCGCAACGGGAGAGGCCACAACAGTGAGAGGCCTGCATACCGAAAAAAAAAAAAAAAAAAATATTCTTTGTATAAATTTTTCTAGTAAATATTTTATAATTGGAACAATATCATCAATGATATAACCCAAGAATTATCCTTCAGATGATTAAAGTCTTGGGAATGGTACCTTTTTAAAAAATAAATTTATTTATCTTGGGCTGCATTGGGTCTTTGTCGCTGCGTGTGGGCTTTCTCTAGCAGCAGCAAGCAGGGGCTACTTTTCGTTTCCGTGTGTAGGCTTCTTATTGCCGTGGCTTCTCTTGTCGCAAAGCACGGGCTCTAGGTGCGTAGTCTTCAGTAGTCATGGCCCGCAGGCTCGGTAGTTGTGGCTCATGGTTCTCTAGAGCGCAGGCTCAGTAGTTGTGGTGTACAGGCTTAGTTGCTCCATGGGCATGTCGGACCTTCCCGGACCAGGGCTCGAACCCGTGTCCTCTGCATTGGCAGGCGGATTCTTAACCACTGCGCCACCAGGGAAGCCCGGAATGCTACTCTTGTTATTAAACCCCAAATGGTTAGAATCCTTTCCCTTTCCGATTTTCACAGAATGAAATTCTTCTCGAGAAAAAGACCAAGAGAAGTAAGATTTTGAAACTGAAGTTCCCCAGGACAGAAGAAGAAAGACGAATGAGGACACAAAGTAAGAGGAGGCTGGAAGCTAAAAAAGAGCAGCAGCAGCAGAACTTTGTCGACCTGGCCTGTGAGTGCAGTGCGGTCATCTGCTGCCGGGTCACCCCCAAGCAGAAGGCCATGGTGGTGGACCTGGTGAAGAGGTACAAGAAAGCCATCACGCTCGCCATTGGAGACGGGGCCAATGATGTCAACATGATCAAAAGTGAGTCTCGCACATGGCCAGTGCCACCTGAGTTGGTAGAGAGGAAATGGCAGGAACATTTTTTGGGGTAGTTTTTTTCTGATTTCATTGCTTGGGCTTTCATGAAGCAGACCTTTAATAAAGGCACTTAACTGTGGTAACTACACCTGTGACCCTGCCCTCAGGAAGCTTACAGTCCACTCAGTAGGAGAGCGCAGGCATGATTATTCTATACAAAGAGTGCCAAGTCAAAGATGAGCTCTGTGTGGGTGAACTTATCCTTATTTGTTTCCTTCTTTTACACGTTTGGACTTGGTTTTGTGTTTTCTCCTGCCGCTTCTCCTCCCATATTTCTTCAGGGCTTATTAAGAACCCTGCTATTTAATGTTTTGCAAAAATTCCTGCTGAGCTTGCCATAAATTACTGAACTCTCTTTGTTATTTGTTTTGGGAATATTATTCTCCCACACCTAAGCATTGTTTTCTGGGGCTTTCTTCTTGCCTTTGGTAAATCTGTTGAACTTCACCCTTAGGTGACCTAGTGTGAGCTCAGTGTAACATTGAAGCACAGCTCCGACATCACCTCAACATTCTCCTGACCTCCCAAGGTCATTTTGCTGGTTGGAGGACCCTAGGTACCCACAAATTGACAGATTGAGTTCTGTCACTGCAGAAATACAATTTTGCTGGTATTAAAAGCATACGGAACCAAACCCTCATCAATATGTCTGAATCCTGGTCCTTTTTCTCCCTGTATTACTTATACAGGAGTATCTTGTAATGAAAATGCCCAAACTAATGAGACCTGAATACTTGTCCTCATCCTGATGCCAGCATGCTGTGTCACCCTGGGCTCATGCTCAGGCCTCAGTTTTCTCATTTGAGAACAAGAAAATTATCTCTGATGTCACCTCTAGCTTTGTAGTATTTTTCTTAAGATGAATTATCCGTGGCATGTATACACACGTCCTGTGGTGCTGGGTAGCTTAAATGCATCATATGTATAACTAGACTTCTACTTCAGCCTGTTTCGTAACTCTTCTCTTTCTTTCCTTAGAGTCTCTTCCTTCTCCTCCTTGATACATACTAAGAATATTCCAACTTTATCTTCCTCAAAAGGAGTCAGCTATATAATGTACGTTTCCTCGCTTCTTCATGTGTATGTCTGTGGCCACGGCCAGTTTAATTCCTTTCCACCGTGTTTTGCACATGTTCATCCTGCCATGCGAATGGCATTTCTTGCTCTGAGTTAGATCTATTTCTTTCCTCTGTAGCCAGCTCTAGTTTATTTTCCATTATGTACCTTTTAACATAAATGACTGTGCCAAAAGGGCAAGTGACTCAAACATTATTTTTCTTCAGTTTATAATGAAGACTTCTAGATGCTGGGAAAGGGGGACTCCGTTTCAGATTTCCCGATTATGTGACTGAGACTTGAAAACTCTTGTTCCTCTGAGTTCAGCAACTGATAGCAAAAGGGATCACACAAAGTTGGCATAGATAACCTGTTTTTTCTTGTTTTCAGAATTTTATTAAGCTCTGTTATGTGATACACACTTTTATATATAATGTAGGAGACATCCACTTGGGATGGAAATCAAAGAAACTCAGGTCTCCTTGGAAGTCAGTAGCTTAACCCAAGTATTAAGTGCCTTTTTGAACTCTGTGAAAACTGTCATCTCTTTTACCTACATCAAGAACAATGAACCGAAAGAAACTGTTCGTTGTTTATAAAGAAGTACAGTGAAATTTAAGTGTCCAAAAAATCTGACCACTTGCTAACATGTTTCATGGTTAGTGGTGTAGTCTAGGAGAAGTGGAGGGAACTGCAGTCCACCATGGTTTGCCCCTAGCAAGGATCCAAGGACCCTCGGATACTGCCCTCTCTCCCGCTTGGGCCTGAAGATGGCTGGTGGGTGTTATTTTCCTTGGCCTAAATCCTGAGAATGAACAGGCAGCATTAGAGAGGCAAAAGGAAGCGACCAGCTTGTCAGGGAATTATGAAGTGGCCTACTGGGCAGGCATCTGAAACCACATCGGCAACTTCAGGGAAGCCTAGGTGCCTGTGTTTAGGTTTTAGGAAAATACAAACAATGGCCTGATAAAGCACATCTGTTCAGTTGCCGTGAGTCACTCTGTAAACTGTGGCAGTGTTCACTTCACATACTGTCCCTTGGTCTGCTCGGCAGAGGCTGGACTGGATGTCAGGGCCTGGGGCGGTGGCTCCTCTTCCTTGTCTCTGACAGAATCTCAACATTTCCCTGTTATTTGTTCAGAAAAGAAGGCCACGGTTTGGTAGGAAAGAACAGCTTGGCAACCACAACTGGTCATTAAGAACTATTTATGTGTATAAAGAGGTTATAAGTATTGATTGAGATGCAGTTAATTCTATTTTATAGAATTGCAAAGTGTTATTAAAAGCTTAGGTTTTGGACAAGTCACTATGTTAATGCCAGACCTTGTATTCTTCAAGTGGGGCAGGAGTTGTGGAGCTCCTTTTAGTTGGAGACTCTGCTGAGCTGGCAGGCACTTCTCAGGGTCTGAGTAGTAACAGGTTGTATTCTGCAACACATGTTCTAAAAATGATCTCACTTCCATGACTTTTAAGACGTAGATAAAACTCATAATTCTCTAAGTGGAACATGTGATTTAATGACTATTGGGAGCATGGATAAAATTGGGACTTTCATTTTTATCCATTCTGGAAACCTCCCCTCCTCAAAACAACTGTGTGTCTTGGGGTCTCAGTGGGCCATGCATAAGCCTCTGAAAGTTTAACAGTATCTAAGTTTAAACACTTTTGGTTGCAAGTATTGGAGAACAATTCAAGTTAGCTTAAGACAAAAAGAAACCTATTTTAAAAGTTACAAATATGTCTCATGCTGCTCAAGAAGCCAGGCCTCAGGAATATGCTAGAACCAGGACCTGAAGCTGCACCAGGAACCCAGTGTCTGCCCTTCTCTCTCATCCTTTCTCTAGACTACTTTATTTCTCTGCCCCTCAGAAAGAAGTATATCCATCCCACAACTCAAAAATTTACATGTTAAAATTCCAAACACAAACACACCCAAATCCTAACTCCAAAATACCAAGAGACCGAGGGAAATAGATCCCTTTAGGTACTTTAAGCAGGAAGTGATTAATAGAGGGGACCAGGTGCTCATGAAAATTCTGGATGAACTGAAGAAGTAGGTTCTAGGCTGTGTCTGCACGTCTGGGTCACTCACCAGAGGAGCTTCTAGCTTTGAGGCTCCTCTGAAGAGCTTTCCAATTGAGAAGCCCTTGCAGTTGTTTATCAACATCTGGGCAGCTGGAGAATGGATATGAATTCTGCTGCAGAAATGCCACAAAGGGAAGGGATGCTGGGCTCCAATTTGCTTCTGCTTCCAAGTCACAAGCAGGTCCAAACAAGTGGAACTTAATTCACAAAGAGAACCTAACTGCAAGGGAGTCTAAGCAACGTAGGGTTTTTATTTGCTTTCCCACCTCTCCAATTAGAACAAAAGTTCCACAATGAAGGAGAGCCCATTCGTAGTATCTACCATAGATTATGTATCTGCCCATGGCTGACTCAGCTGTGGCCAGGGAGGCAGGGACACACGGTACACATGGATGCCTGGGGCTCACCCTTTGGGTGGGAAGGATGGCTTATGAGCTGGGCAGATAATCCAAATGGAATTCATTACCCACTTGAGATCCTTTCACAAATATTTATGGAAGCCCAAGCACGTGCTATGTTTAGCAACTCGTACTTCTGAGTTCAGAAGCTGGGGGTGGGGGATGGTGAGCAACAGTTTTCACATTTATTGTTTCATAAATTTGAGGGGTTTTTTGTATTGCTATGGAAACATTTTTATCATCTCAATGTTTTGCCTTAAAATAAGCTTATGATTCAGTTATCTTCTCCCCACCCCCACAGCTGCCCACATTGGTGTTGGAATAAGTGGACAAGAAGGCATGCAAGCTGTCATGTCAAGTGACTATTCCTTTGCACAGTTCAGATACTTGCAGAGACTGCTGTTGGTGCACGGCAGGTGGTCTTACATAAGGATGTGCAAGTTCCTACGATACTTCTTTTATAAAAACTTTTCATTTACTTTGGTTCATTTCTGGTACTCCTTCTTCAACGGGTACTCTGCACAGGTAATATACCATCATCATTATTATTAAATGAGTAGAGCTCTTCTCTTACATGAATAAAACTATGTCTGAAATGTTCTTCCCCCTCCATATTTGCAGTTTTGGTGCTCTCTCTTAACAGTTGAGGTACAGATTAAGTTTATGAATCTTCTAAAATGTTTCTGGTGCTTTAAACCTATTTTATTTTGCCTTTAAAAAGGTAGGATTTGTTCCTGGTCTGCTGACTTTTGTTTATGTGTCTTTGCCTTCACCATAGATTTTTTTTTTCCCCCAAGTCACCTTGCCATTAAGAATAGTGATAACAAATTGTTCAACTTTGAAAAAATTGTTTAAATTTAAGTATAAAATTACATCGGGGCTGAAGGGATTATATAAATTGGGGATGATCATAGATCTAACATCATGTCTCCACTGTTGGTTTTTAAATTTTAACATTTTGCTGAAATGGGAGTGGGGGCATATCTACAATGTTAAATTGTTGATATGGCAGAAACACACCATTAGCAAAAAACCTAAGTCAGTGCCTGTGGTTGTCCAAACTTCTTTGATGCTATGCTACAGACAACTGGCATGAGAGGAGGCCAGGTGTAGAAACTGGAGGCCAGGATGTCTTGGGGTTTTGAGCAAGGTTGGGGCCCTCTTCCTGTTTCTGTGCAGGATGGTGTATCACTGTTGGTGCTGAGTAAGCCCATTTCCTCTATCCCCCACTGAGGACTGGGGTGTGCACAGCCTTGCTTATCCTTTTCAGAAAATTCTGGTTTATAAAATGTTTAAATGGAAATGCTGGACTGGCAAGAGCAAAGTATATTTGAACGGTACTTACGTGCTTTTGAACCAGTTGCATGTAATCTAATTCATTAATAAAAGGGATATAAAAGACGATGAACACTGATTTGTTTTCCAGCATTCTTCAAATAGACCAGACTCCTTTCCCAAAAACTTTTCAGAGTCTATTTCCCCACTTATTTTACGGGGAAGATTATTGCCTGTGGAAAGCCCTTTGATTCTGTCCATTCGATCAAAACAAACTCGTGCCTGCTACTGGCATAGCTGGCAAGGGGAGGGGTGTTTACTTTCCCTGGGGACGCCCCTGCTTTGAGGGCAGATGCGCACATATTAACTAGGTAGGCAACATTTCTTCGTCGGTGACACACAGACTCTGTCATCTCCTCACAGACCGCGTACGAAGACTGGTTCATCACCCTCTACAATGTGATCTACTCCAGCCTGCCCGTCCTCCTCATGGGGCTGCTCGACCAGGTAGGAGCCTGGCGCTGCCAGGGTCGCTTCTGGACAGACTGAGTGACTGTTTCAAAGCAAATATTTCAATGCATTCTTTTGGTTTTCACTTCTTTCTGAGTAAACCCTATTATATTTCTGCTGTCAGGCAACAAGAGTAACTGCTATGCTTGTTTTATAGTAAGAAGAGAGGATTTCTGTGCCTGGGTTGAATTCATTGACAAAAGAGTTTATTACCCTCATTTCCGACACTAAGATTTTCTTGTTAGATACCTAACAGTATGTCTCTACAATAACAACTTACACATCTTTAAAGTAAATTACTTTAATACCTCCCCAAACTTACAGGTTTAATTTCCAAATTAGTCCGCATTCTATCTAGTAGCAATTTTTACAGAAACTGCTTTCAAGAATAATTTGGAATTAACTCATCGATGTGTATGTGAAAATGCTTTCCCAAAGTATTAGAAAAAATGTGTTCTCAGAAAGTAAAAATAGGCTTCCTACACTTCTTTAAACATTATCTGCTTTCTTAAGCAGCAAAATAGTAATACTTTACCCAGTCTCAGAATTAAATATCAAATGACAAATGATGGTGGACTACAGTAACGAGGTTGCTCTCTGCACAAAGAAATCATTCAGGATTTATCATCTTGTTTAGTTTTTGCCTTCCTAGAACTTAACAAGTTGCAACTCCTTTCGAGACAGAGGTTGTGACGTATCTCGAGTTCTTTGATCCCGATGGACAGCACTCAACTGTAATTGTGTTTTCCCCTTAAGGATGTGAGCGACAAACTGAGCCTCCGCTTCCCTGGGTTATACATGGTGGGACAAAGAGACTTACTATTCAACTACAGGAGATTCTTCGTAAGCTTGCTGCACGGGGTTTTAACATCTTTGGTCCTCTTCTTCATACCTCTTGGAGCTTATCTGCAAACTGTGGGACAGGATGGAGAGGCGCCCTCAGACTACCAATCTTTTGCTGTCACAATTGCCTCTGCTCTTGTAATAACAGTCAATTTCCAGGTATGTGGCTTTAGTCAACTGTTTTCAGTACCTGTTGGTACTGTATGCGTTTCTGCATGGAGACCAGCGTGCACATCCGCCTGGCTCCCATTCTTCCTCCAACTGAGGCTCTGCTGCTTTGCAAATATGAATGGATGCTATTTTCATCCCTTATACCACACATATTTCCTATTTCTTGCCTGAGCCAAAGATAGCTTCTGATTGTTCAGTATTCAAGCCATACCATGCTTAAATTGCTGAATTCTATTTTCAGAATCCTTAGATCCTTTATTTCTTGCTAACTCCCCAAAATGAGTGCTCCGTTTTTCTCTGGTTTCCCCAACAGATTGGCTTGGATACTTCTTATTGGACTTTTGTGAATGCTTTTTCAATTTTTGGAAGCATTGCAATTTATTTTGGCATCATGTTTGACCTTCATAGTGCCGGAATACATGTTCTCTTTCCATCTGCATTTCAATTTACAGGTTGGTATTTTCTAAATTCCAAAAATAAATAAATAGAAAAATGTCATTAATTTAGATTCTGACATAACTTCAGGGTAAGTAACAACATAAAGTGTAAATTACTGCTAGTGAAAATTAACGTCCTGACTAGAATTGGGGGTGGTGGGTTGGAAGGGTGGTAACGTGATGGGAGGAAAGCAAATTAAAAAATAACTAAGCTATAACTGTGCTTATTTTTCTTCCATAAAACCTAATATTAGTAGGTTATTGGGAAACTGGGAATACATGTATTGCTGGCAGCACTATAGTTTAATCTTTCTAAAGCACTACCTAGAAATATGTAATGAAATGAATTTTTGTGTACATTTTGATCCGGTATTTCCACATGGGGAAAATACCCTAACATGAAACACACCAAATTTTGGAAAGATAATCTGTACAAAGACTGTATCACTACAACATTTCTAATTGTCTTTTAAAAATTGGAAATAACCCTCCCTAAGAATATCAAATTAGCTAAACAAACTGTGAATCCCAGATGATGGAATTCTAGAACTTAAAAGTGGACTGCATCATCGGAAATACATATACAGAGCAATAAGTAAACTTATGGAAAACAAAACAGTTTACAGCTATATAAAATATATGACAAATTGACAAATGCTAGAATGAAATAAATATCAAAAATATTATAAATAGCGTGAATTAGAATTTATGAATTAGAATTTATGAACATCTTATTATGGATAGAGTAGTTTGGATTCACAGTGGAAAAAAATTCCCCATAAACTCATTTCCCTGTAAAAGATTAGGTTTTTCTTTGTTTGTTTGTTTTAATGATCAGTTGTTGGGTTACAAAAGACAATTGCTATGGTAACCCTTTTCTTACTGGGATTGAGCTCATTTATTTTATGAATGTGTTCTTGCTTACTGACTCTGTTTTAAAATTTTAGTACCCACTTAGAATATTCTCATAGGGAATGTGTTTTAAACCCATACACATTTATGCTATTATTTTTATAAACTCACAGTGTAAGTACAGAAAATATTGTGAGAAACCTGGTTCTAGTTTTAAAATTGAGTAGTATATGGTCACCTGGTTGTATTACAGAATTGAATTGTTACTTCCTCTGACATAAAAACTAGTAGCCTAATTCAGTGGTAAAAGCCTAGCTCTAGTCAGATGGACATGGGTTTTAATTCAGGAGTTGCCATAGCTAGTTCTGTTACCTTGGGCAAATTTTTTTACTCTCCACAAACTCAGTTTCTTCATGTGATAGAGGGCAATACTCCTCTCTCAGAAATGATTAAGTGGCATGACCTAAAACACCCAGCATAAGGCTTATCCCACAAATGGCAGTGCCCATTGTTAATACATGGCGTTTCAAACCAAAACTATAAATTGGAAGTGCTTTTTTAAGTTCCTGAAAAAATCCAAAAGTATACATTGCCTACTTTTCCATTTTTAATTAATGCAATGTCAACAAATGTACTTTCTTTTTTCGCTATTTATATGTTCACTTATATACACTTGCCTTGTTCCAAAGAATTTACGTGCCTAATTCTGCTTTGCTTAGTCTGGTTTTAAAATGTTCATTCCTTGAGCAGTGGTGGGATGTTTTCGGGAGGGCAATCTGGTTGTAAAAGCTCACCACAGAGAATCCACTTGTGGACTGTGGAATATTAGCTATGCCCCCCTTGGGATGAAAACCATTGTGATTCATTCTCTGTGCTTTTTCCAGGCACAGCTTCAAATGCTCTGAGACAGCCATATATTTGGTTGACCATCATCTTGACTGTTGCTGTGTGCTTGCTGCCTGTTGTTGCCACACGATTCTTGTCAATGACCGTCTGGCCATCAGAAAGTGATAAGGTATAGAAAAAAAAGGTCTTCTCCTAACTCTGAGTGCCTCTCACAGAAATCAAAGCATTTCTCCAAAGCAGCTTTCCTGCAAAATTCTAAGCTCTTGGGAAGTTTGGTCTGAAAATTTTTTAGGACTACTCTTTTTTTTATTACAAAAATTATGAAATATCAAAAGGAAAATAGTACAATGAACCCCCATATATCTATCCTCTCAATTTAGCAATTATACTATTAATATTTTGCCCTGCATACAGGTTGGGGTTTTTCTTCATTTAAGGGAAAATGAAAAATCTTGTAGCAGGATCCTTTGAGCTACAAGTAACAGGGAGATATGGCTCAAAATGGTTCAATGATGATGTATCACCTCCACTCACATCATAATTAGCTTTCAGGCTCAGCTGATGGGCAACTTAATGTTATCAAAAAAGAACTGGGGTTTTTTCCATCTCCCCCCTCTGCTGAAAGATGGCTACAGGAGTTCCCGGCACTGCGTCCTGACATGTCAATATCCAGGGGAAGATTAAAGACTGATTATGCTGTTGCTTTCCCTTAGGAGGCTGGCAACGTTTTTTTGTTTTGCCTGGGAACTTTTTATGGAAGGGCCCAGCACACTTTTCTCAGGCCTCATTAGCCGGAATTAGATCACATGCCCATTCCTGGACTAGTAGAGGGCAAGTCAAGTCCTACCCCTGGGGGTGGCGTCCACATGGAGGAATGTGGCTGTAAGCCGGAGGATGGTACCTGAGGAAACTCATTTCCATCAGAAAGGAGGAGGAGGAGAGAACAGCTGCTAGGTAGGTAGCCTTCACTATCCTCCAGCCTTCCCTCCTCCACTGTCAAGGGTGTGCAGTAGCAACCCGGAAGGAGGCTAACAGTCTTTTCTAAGCCTGTACCTTTATAAAATGGAAAGAGCACTAGTTTAGGAGTGGGAATCCTGGCACCCCACTTTCTAGCTCTGAGAGCTTGGAAACGTCATGTAACCTGCCTCCCTCCATTTCCTCCACTTTAAAGCAAGTATGGTTATGCCCGCCCCCAAACGAGGCAGGTGTGCAGCCAGTTCTTTTTAACCTTACCCCATCTCTCCTGCTTTCGTAGATTCAGAAGCACCGAAAGCGGTTAAAAGCCGAAGAGCAGTGGAAGCGGCGGCAGAATGTGTTCCGCCGGGGCGTGTCTGCACGGCGCTCGGCCTACGCTTTCTCCCACCAGCGTGGCTATGCCGACCTCATCTCCTCCGGGCGCAGCATCCGCAAGAAGCGCTATCCCCTGGATGCAGTCATCGCCGATGGGACGGCAGAATACAGGCGAACCGTGGAGAGCTGAGGCATTTGCTTCAGGTGACCTGTAGCAAAACAATCACACAAAGGAAAATGTCTTCTTTTTTTATGAGACTCGACTTCTTGAAAAAAAAAAAAAAATTTGTCACAAGGATGTTGAAGGCAATAACCTTTTTAACAAGCTACAATACTTGGGTTGGACTACTGCAATAGCAAAGCCAAGGAGACCTTTTGAAAAGTCGTATTATTCAACTGTTGATGTTTTGTTTTGATTCAAAGTGAACGTTTTTAACCCCATCTCAATCTAGGACAAGAGAATTAGAAAACGTCTTATTTCAGTTCAAATGGTATTGTACTGTAAAATTAC
This sequence comes from Phocoena phocoena, assembly GCF_963924675.1. Lineage (NCBI taxonomy): Eukaryota > Metazoa > Chordata > Mammalia > Artiodactyla > Phocoenidae > Phocoena > Phocoena phocoena. The sequence continues at coordinate 17,184,824 of NC_089231.1, forward strand.
AATTAGATTTTCCTGTCTGGGATCTTCAGCACAAATTTCTCAGACGCTCCTTTATTCCTGGAGTCCACCTTACTAACAAAGATCTTTTATTTACAATGGTAGTGACGAAAGATTCATGAATGTTCATCCCCTAGAAGCTAAGTGGTCTGATGACTTTTTCAGAGTTGATAATGGGGCTGCTTGGTTTCATGGTCTCATATTGGTTTACTAATTCAGCTCAATCAACAAAAATTACTTCACATTTCATAAGTACAAGGTTTTGATCTGTTTCGGTTTACTACCAGGTTAAAAGAGCACATTACATACGTTTACTCTTACTATTATATATTGTTTCAGACACTTCCTGTAGTACCAAGTACATTTATTTTCTACTGTCATTAAAAACAGATACTTAAATATTTATGGGCTTTTTAAAAAAAAGCTTTTAAAAACTGAGGGTATCAGTGATAAATTGCAGAATATTTTGCAAAGCTTTCTTTTGAAAAGCAAACTTTTGTGCCTGCCTATATGTAAAGTATTTTATAAGGGACTTGAACAGAGACCTCACTCTTTCCTACTTGTCTTATGTCTTGAGAGAAAAGGCTGTTGGTAGCCATATTTCTAAGACTAACAGTGTATCATTTTAAAACTGAACATAACTTTAAAACTGAACATAACTTTAGGCAATTATGGAAACTATCCTCAAAGAGGTAAAAGTTATTTATCCAGGGGCTTTTCTCACTCTGTGTTTCACACACTAGTTTCCATGTTTCAGTGAAGACAGAGAAGTGTCTTCAATAATTCTGTTCTTTACCATTAGGTTGTGAATGTTCACAATATCTGTTCCTTTGAATTCCTTATGAGGAAATCACAGCGTGTATATAGTTCACTGTCTAGATATGAAAAGAATATAGCTCTTTAGTCTACGGAAGTAAATTTCCGGAAGTTTACAACTTTTCTTTATCTTGTAAATTTAAAAATTGTAAGTTTTTTTGTGTAATTCTGTCAGTTTCAGATTTCTCTCCCGTTTTGCAAATTGTGGGAAAGGTCGACAATGCAAATGTGTCAAAGACTTACATGGTTGGGTGCAATATTAACAATTTTAAAATGCAAATTGCTTTGGATAAATTATTTCTATATTCTGTAAATCTGAGATTAATGTATATTTTTGTTTAAAAAATAAATGCTTTAGTAAAATCTTTGGAAGTACAATCTTTTAAAATATTTTTTAAGTTGGGTTTTTTATCTTAGACTGGGGCAGATGATGGAAGAATCTAGGCCTGCCTGGTTTTTAAAGGAACATAGGTGGTAAGAAGTAAGTTACTGGCAGGGTACTAAGTGTTAGGGTCAAAGTGGCTGAGAAAAGGATCAGACTACAGAGATAGAGGGTATGGATTTATAGTTGGCAAGACCAACTGTATCCCGGGAGGGTGCATCTTAGGATATTAGGGAACAGTTTTTCCAAGTGACCTCAACTCTTTGGAGCCAGATTAAAAGCAAAGGTAAGCCCTGACCAAAAGTAGGGGCTGGGAAGTGAGCAGAAAAATGAGCAAAGGGGAATTAGGATATTGAAGGGCAGGAGAGCAGGTAAGGACAAGGAGGGATGCCTGAGGCTGGAGGAGGGCCGAGTCTGATGAGCTAGCTGCAGGACAGGTAGTCAGTTCCTGGACAGTAAGGAAAGCTGTGACCCCATCAGGGAAATGTGACAGACGAGGAGGTTCTTTGCAGGAGGACAGAGATGGGGGACTTTTCTGGGAGGCATAATTAGTAGCAGGTGATGAGAGAGTATCAGTCTAGGCGTGTTCTGTAAGGTAGGAAATCAAGACCCTGCTCTTTGCTATTTTAAAACGGACAGCCTGCTTCCAGAGCAGAATTTCATATCTACATCAGGGCAACCCGTTAGAAACGGATGGGAGGAGACAGGACAGATTATTAGCCTCTGCAACAGAAATGGTATGAGAAAACCTGAGCAGACCTGGGAGATGGTCCCTTAAAAAAAATTAAGGTCCATTTTTTCCTTAGGATATACTACTGTATTTAAATTGGTTGAGGAATAAATGTTTTTAACCAAAGAGCACCACCTAAAGGTTCTTACTGATGTTCAGTACCAGAAACTGTTCAGTAAAGGCATCTTGATGGGGATAAAATGGTTCTTAAGAGACTCCAATGTGATAGCAAAATGTACCCTAATGGAATCTAAATATGTTTTAACAGTTGCTGCCTTCATGTGATGTGAATGAAGCTTAGGAAAATTTTAAGACGGCTTCTAAAAGTCTTGTCAGAATCTGCTTCTAAGTTATAGCTGTAATAAAACTTCTGGTGCATGGGACTTCCCTGGTGGCACAGTGGCTAAGAATCTGCCTGCCAATGCAGGGGACACGGGTTTGAGCCCTGCCTGGTCCAGGAAGATCCCACATGCCGCAGAGCAACTAAGCCCGTGTGCCACAACTACTGAGCCTGCGAGCCACAACTACTGCAGCCCTCGCGCCTAGAGCCTGTGCTCCACAACAAAGAGAAGCCACCGCAATGAGAAGCCTGCACACCGCAACAAAGAGTAGCCTCCGCTCGCCACAACTAGACAGAGCCCACACATGGCAACAATGACCCAACTCAGCCAAAAAATAAATAAATAAATTTATTAAAAAAAAAAAAAGGCTCATACTCTCAGACCCACCTGCACCAGGGCCCAGCACAGAAGGAGCCAACTGAAATGCACCCAGACTTTATGTAAGAGGCTTTATTGCTTACCTTAGAGTGTTGGTCCGAGGGGCAGGGGTCAGATTTAACACGCATGCCTGCTGGGGTACCCTCCAAGGACAAAGGCTGGTGGATGCCATCTTTGTCTCACTCCTGCCGGCAGGGCACCATCTTTTTAGTATTTTAATCTACATTCTTTTTTTCCCCCCAGTCAGCACCATCTTTATGCCCTCCCTATGCTGCAATGTAGAGCACCAGTATCTCCAGAGGGGAGCTTTTACATGCATCCGGTATCTTTTTATGTGTGGTACCCTGGTTTTTGTGACTACAACTCAGGGGACACCCCTGATTGCCTGGCTCTGGCAGCCAGTGGGGCTTATGCTCATGGGTCCAGCAGGACTGTAACCAACAGCAAAAGAGTTCTTAACTGGCTACCATCTCCAGGGAACGGCAATAGGCAACAGTCCGAGGAGTCTTACTATGAGAGGCCCACTAACTTATCTTCATAACTGTGGCCTAAGATTTCCAAGGAAGCACACATCTAAGTGTCTACTGTAATGCGCTCCAGCAGCCTCAGAGCGTGAGCACTCTCTTGGCGCTTTCACCCTACAGCCATCAGAGCACTACTGTCTCCCAGGGAGGAGCTCATACATGTGTCTGGTCCCAGGTTTTACATCTGGTGCCTCAGTTTTTGTGGCTGCCACCTAGGGGATGCCCCTTAATCACCTGCCTCTGGGAGCCAGCAGGGCTTGTGTTCCTGGATCCCATGGCGTTGTTATAAATGGGGAGACAGTTCTTGGCCTGCTACCACCCCCAGGGCACAGTGAGACAGCAGACTGAAACAAACCCCAGTCTTTCTGTGATAAAGGAATATTTGCTTGTCCTGGAGCTTTGGCCTGAGGGGCAGGCTTCTGGTTGGATGTAGGGACCTACTGAGATGCTCTCCTTGGACAAAAGCCAGAGGACACCATTTTTGTGCTCTCCATCTGCCCACCAGTATCTCTCAGAAAGGTACAGTTGTCTGGAGCCCCAATTTTTGTGACTGATACCGAGGGGGACACGTTTAGGGTATCCAGCTTTTGCAGCCAGCAGGGCTTATGCTTGCAGTCCTTCAGTACTGTATATATTTGTATATGCTGCTACCTGAGAGTCTAGCTTCCAATAAGCCTGCTAACTGAGACCCTCCTCTATGGGATACTGACAGGTCTTGCACACACTCAACAACTGAGAGCCTCTAAAATTAAAATGGGCAGCCTGGACAATCACAAAGGTATGAGAGACAAGCAAGAGCTAGGGTAGGGCTGGATGACAAGGTTCTCCTACATGAGGCCACCCCCTCAAGATTAAGAGGTGGCTGTTTCACCTCCGCATAGACACCAACACAGAGTCAAGGAAAATGAAGAAATAGAGGAATATGTTCCAAATGAAATAAGATAAAATCTCGGAAAAAGAATTAATGTAATGCAGGTAAGTAATTTACCTCATAAAGGGCTCAAAACAAAGATCATAAAGATGCTTACCAAGCTCAGGAAGGGAATGGATGAACACAGTGAAATCTTTGACAAAGAGATAGAAGGTATAAGAAAGTATCAAACAGAAGTCACAGAGCTGGTGGTTGGGGGGTGGTATGAACTGGGAGACTGGGATTGACATACAGACGCTACTATACAGAAAACAGATAACTAATGAGAACCTACTGTATAGCACAGAGAACTTTACTCAATGCTCTGTGGTGACCTAAATGGGAAGGAAATCTAAAAAAGAGTGGATATGTGTATGTATATAACTGATTCACTTTGCTGTACAGAAGGAACTAACACAACATAGTAAATCAACTATACTCCAATTAAAAAAAAAGTCACAGAGCTGAAGAAACAATGATCAAACTGAAAAGTACACTACTGGGGTTCAACAGTAAACTAGATGAAGCAGAAGAAAGGACAAGTGGGCAGTGGACTTCACCTAATCAGAGAAACAAAAAGAAAAATGAAAAAAAGTGAAGATAGCTTAAAGGACTTACGGGACAACATCAAATGGACCAACATTTGCATTAAAGGGGTCACAGAAATAGGAGAGAGAAGACTCATTTGAAGAAACAACAGCTGAAAACTTCCCTAACCTGGGGAAGGAAACAGACACCTAGGTGCAAGAGGAACAGATAGTTTCAAATAAGAACTCAGAGACCCACACCAAGACATATTATAATTAAAATGTCAAAAGTTAAAGACAAGGAGAGAATCTTAAAAGCATGAAGAGGAAAACAACTTTTTATGTACAAAGAATCCCCCCTAAGTATCATCAGATTTTCGAGCAGAAGTTCTGCAGGCAATATAGGGAGTGGCATGATATATTCAAAGTGATTAAAGAAAAAAAACTTCGAACAAAGAATACTGTATCTGGCAAAGTTGTCATTCAGAACTGAAGAGATAAAGAGTTTTCCAGACAAGCTAAAACTAAAGGAGTTCATCAACATTAGACCAGCCTTACAAGAAATGTTAAAAGGACTTCTATAAGCTGAAAGGAAACTGTGCTAATCAGTAACAGGAAAACATGGAAGTCTCACTGGTAAAGGTAAATATATAGTAAAATTCAGAATAATCTAATGTTATAAAGGTGGTACATTAATCACTTATAAAGCTAGTATGAAAGTTATGTAAAGGCCAACTAGCCCGAGGCAGGGGAACGCAACCAGACTCACAGGTTGCATCAGACCGAAACTTTCCGGACCACCCAGTTCCAGAAACTGACCCGGGGACTTTCCACCTGGCCCAGCCTTCCCGCCTTTTGAGGGGTGGGACTAACGGTCCCAAGACTGATGCAACCAGCACCGGATATTGCCACGATACCTGAAGAGACCACCAAATAAGGAATAACCTGCACCCCCCCGGATTCACCACACCCCTTTCCCTTCTTCCCCTATAAATTCTGCCCAAACCCTCACCCGGGTGTGACTTCTCTGGCCCCTTTCTCTCGGACCAGTGAACCTCGCCCGGGAGCATTCCCAAATAAAGCTTGTTTAAGCTCTCCTCCGTTTCTTGGTACTGTTCCTTACAAGTTAAAGGACAAAAGTAGTAAAAAATGTAACTATAATAATTTGCTAAGGCATACACAAAATAAAAAGATGTAAATTGTGACGTCAAAAACATAAAACAAGAGGAAGCAGAAAATAAAAATATAGAGCTGTAGGATGCATTCAAACTTTTAAGTTGTTAGCACCTTAAAATAAACTGCTATAAGTTGTTATATGTAAGTCACAGAAAAAAACCCATAGTAGACACACAAAAAACAGAGATAAAGGAATCTAAGCATACCACTACAGGAAAGCATCAAATCAGAAAGGAAGCAAGAGAAGAAAGGAACAGAAGAACAATAAAACAGCCAGGAAACAAGTAACAAGATGGCAATAAGTACACACCTATCAATAATTACTTTAAATGAAAAAGAACTAAATTCTCCAATCAAAAGACAGAGTGGCTGAATGGATTAAAAAAAAAAAAGATCCATCTATGCTGCCTACAAGAGACTCACTTCAGATGTAAAGGCACACAGACTGAAAGTGAAAGGATAGGAAAAATATATTCCATGCAAATGAAAACCAAAACAAGCTGGGGTGGCTATACTTATATCAGATAATATAGAGTTTAAAACGGTCTGTAGTAAGAGATAAAGAAGATCATTACATAGGTACAATGGGGTCAATCTAACAAGAGGATATAACATTTGTAAATATTTATGAACACAACATAAGAGCACCTAAGTGTATATAGCAAATATCAACAGACCTGATGAGAGAAATAAAAAGCAATACAATAACATTAGGTGACTTTAATTACCACAGTTTCATGAATGGATAGATCATCCAGACAGGAAATCAATAAGGAAACACTGGTTTTAAACATGTTAAAGCAAATGAACATAACAGATATATACAGAACAGTCCATCCAAAAGTAACAGAATACACATTCTTCTCAAGTGCACATGAAACATTCTCCAGGGTTGATCATTTGTTAGGCCACAAAACAAGTCTTAATAAATTTAAGACTGAAGTCATACCAAGCATCTTTTCTGACCACAATGGTATAAAACTAGAAATCAATCAGAAGAATAAAACTGGAAAAATCACAAATATATGAATATTAAATAACATAGTACCGAACAACCAATGAATCAAAGAAGTAATCAAAAGAGAAAATTTAAAATACCTTGAAACAAACGAAAATGGAATACAACACACCAAAACCCATAAGATGTGCCAAAAGCAGTTTGAAGAGGGAAGTTCATAGCAATAAATGCCTACTTCAAGAAACAAGAAAAATCCCAAGGATTTTACACCACCTCAAGGAACTAGAAAAAGAAGAATAAAGCCCAAAGTTAGTAGAAGGAAGAAAATAACAATGAGCAGAATGGAAATAACTGCTCTAAAGACCAAAAAAAAGATTTTAGAAAAGATCAATGAAACTAAGAACTGGTTTTTCAAAAAGATAACAAAATTGACAAACTGTTAGTGAAACTCACCAGAGAGAGAGAGAGAGAGAGAGAGAGAGCGAGAGAGAGCACTCAAATAAAATCTGAAATGAAAGAGGAGAAATTACAACTGATACCATAGAAATACAAAGGATCCTAAGAGATTACTATGAACAATTATATATGAACAAATTGGACAACCCAGAAGAAATGGAAAGTGTCCTAGAAACATATAACCTAACAGGATGAATCATGAAGAAACAGAAAATCTGAACAGACCAAATACTAGTAAGGAGATTGAATTAGTAATTAAAAACCTCCCAAGAAAAAGTCTAGGGCCAGATGGCTTCATGGGTGAATTCTACAAAACATTAAAAGAATTAATACCAATCCTTCTCAAACTCTTCCAAAAACCAGAAGAGGAAGGAACACTTCCAAACTGATTTTATGAGGTCTGTATTACCCTGATACCAAACCAGAAAAGGATGCCACAAGAAAAGGAAATTACAGGCCAATATCCCTGATGAACATATATGAAAAAAACCTCAATAAAATATAGGCAAACAGAATTCAACAATACATTAAAAGGATCATGCACCATGATCAAGTGGGATTTATTCTAGGGATGCAAGGATGGTTCAACATCCACAAATCAATCACTGTGATACAGTACAGTAACAAAATGAAGGATGAAAATCACATGATCATCTCAATAGATGCAGAAAAAGCACCTGACAAAATTCAACATCCATTTATGATAAAAACTGGGTATAGTGGGTATAAAGGTATTATGTTGAGGTATACATACCTCAACATAATAAGGGCCATATACGATAAGCCCACAGCTAACATACTCAATGGTGAAAAGCTGAAAGCTTTCTTCTTCTAATATCAGGAACAAGCTAAGGATGCTACTCTTACCACTTTTATTAAACATGGATTTAGAAGTCCTATCCAGAGTAATCAGGTAAGAAAAAGAGAAGGCATCCAAATCAGAAAGAAAGAAGTGAAACTCAATATTTGCCAATGACATGATATTATAGAAAACTCTAGACTCCACCAAAAAACTGTTAAAACTAATAAACAAAACAGTACAGTTGCAGCATACAATATCAATACAGTTGACACTTGAACAACAGAGGTTTGAACTGCATGGATCCACTTACACATTACTTTTTCTCAATAAATACACACTACAGTACCACACAATCTTGGTGGTTGAATCTGTGGATGCAGAGTGCCAGCTATAAAGTTATATGCAGATTTTTGACTGTGTGTGTGTGGGGGGGGGGGGAGTCAGTGCCCCAAACCCCATGATGTTCAAGGGTCAATTATATATAAAAACCTACTGGGTTTCTATACACTAATAACACAACAGCAAAAAAAAAAAAAAAAAAAGGAGGTGAAAGGCCTGTACAATGAAAACTGTAAGACACTGATGAAAGAAACTGAAGATGACACAAATAAATGCATAGATATTCCATGCTCATGTACTGCAAAAATTAATGTTTTAAAAATGTCAATACTACCAAAAGCAATCTACAGATTCAATGCAATCCCTATCAAAATTCCAATAGCATTTTTCACAGAAACACAATAAATAATCCTAAAATTTGTAAAGACCCACAAAAGACTCTGAGTAGCCAAAGCCATCTTGAGAAGGAAGAACAAATCTGGACTCATCACACTCCCTATTTCAAACAATATTACAAGTTATAGTAATCAAAACAGCACAGTATTGGCATTAAAGAGACACATCAATCAATGGAACAGAATAGAGAGCCCAGAAATAAACCCATGCATATATAGTCAATTAATTTACAACAAATGAGCCAAGAATATACAATGCAGAAAGGACAGTCTCTTCAATAAATGGTGCTGCATGCAAAAGAATGAAACTGGACCATTCTCTTACACCATACACAAAAATTAACTCAAAATGGACCAAATGTTTGAACATAAGACCTGAAATAAGTGGTAAGTTCCTTGATATCAGTCTTGGTGATAATTTTTTGCATTTGACATGAAAAGCAAAGGCAATAAAAGCAGAAATAAACAAGTGGGACTATGTCAAATTAAAAGCTGCACAGCAAAGGACATCACTGAATGGGAGAAAATATTTTCAAATCATTTTTCTTATATGGGGTTAATATACAAAATATATAAAGAATGCATACAACTTAATAGCAAAAAAACAAACAGTACAACTAAAAAATAAACATTTTTCCAAAGAAGACATATAGATGGCCAACAGACACATGAAAAGGTACTCACGTCACTAATCATCAGGAAAATGTAAGTCAAAGCCACAATGAGATATCACCTCACACCTGTTAGAATGGCTATTATCAAAAAGACAACAGGGCTTCCCTGGTGGCGCAGTGGTTGAGAGTCCGCCTGCTGATGCAGGGGACACGGGTTCGTGCCCCGGTCCGGGAAGATCCCACATGCCGCAAAGAGGCTGGGCCCGTGAGCCACGGCCGCTGAGCCTGCGCGTCTGGAGCCTGTGCTCCGCAGCGGGAGAGGCCACAGCAGTGAGAGGCCTGCGTACCACAAAAACGAAAAAAAAAACAAACCAAAAAAGACAACAAATAACAAGTGTTGGTGAGGATGTGGAGAAAATGATCACCTGTGCACTGATGGTGGGAATATAAATTGATGCAGCCATGATGGAAAACTATGGAGGTTCCTCAAAAATAAAAATAGAACTACCGCACAATCCAGCAATTCTACTTCTGTGTATTCATCCAAAGTAAATGAAAATACTGTCTCAAAATGATATCTGCACCCCCATGTTCATAGCAGCATTATTTACAATAGCCAAGATATGGAAACAAACTAAGCATCCATCAATGGATGAAAGGATGAAAAAAATGTGGAATATATATACAACTGTTGTATATTATTCAGCCATGAAAAAAATAAATAAAATTTCATCATTTGCAACAACATGGATGGACCTTGAGGGCATACTAAGTGAAATAAGCCAAAGAAAGACAAATACTATATGGTCTCACTTTATATGTGGAATCTAAAAAACAAAACAATAAAAAACAAACAAAAACAAAACCAAAAAACTCCTTTGATCATGGATACAAAAAAACTGGTGGCAGATTGGGAGGTCAAGGGGGTAAAAAAACACAAACTTCCAGTTATAAAATAAATAAGTCATGAGAATGTAATGTACAACATGGTGACTCTAGCCAATAACACTGCATTGTACATTTGAAAGTTGCTAAGAGAGTCTTTTTTATTTAATTTAATTTTCTTTTCTCTCTCTCTCTCTCTCTCTCTCTCAGTCTTGCCCGTGAGGCATGCAGGATCTTAGTTCCCTGACCAGGGATCGAACCCATGCCCCCTGCATTGGGATAATGGACTCTTAACCACTGGACCACCAGGGAAGTCCTGAGACTAAGTTTTAAAAGTTCTCATCCCAAGAAAATAAAATTGTAACTATGTATGCTGAAGGATGTTAACTAGACTTACTGTGGTGATCATTTCACAATATATACAAATATCAACTCATTATGTTTGAATATTACATGTCAATTATATCAATTAAATTTTTAAAAAATTTAGAAAGGGATGAAATGATAATACATGCTACATAGTGGGTGAACCCTGAAAACATGCTAAGTAAAAGAAGCCAGATTCACAAGGTTACATATTTATGATTCCTTTTATGTGAAACACCCAGAATAGGTAAATCCATAGAGACAGCTGATTGGTGACTGCCAGGGGCTGGGAGCAGGAGGGTATAGGGAACAAATGCTAAATGGGTGTATCAGTCAGGGTTCTCCAGAGAAATAGTACTAACTGGTGTTTAAGGAATTGGCTGACACCATTGTGAGGGTTGGCAAGTTTAAAATGTGCGAAGTAAGAGGTTGGCAGGCTGAAATTCCAATAAGGGTTGATGTTGTGGTTTTGAGTCCAAAGGCCGGAAACTGAGGCAGAGTTTTTATGCTGCAGACTGGAGGCCAAATTCCTTCTTCCTTGGGGAACCTCAGACTTTTATCTTAAGGCCCTCAACTAATTAGATGAGACCCACCCACATTACAAAGAGTATTCTGCTTTATTCACAGTCTACTGATTTAAATGTTAATAACACCTTCATAGCAACATCTAGATTTGTGTGTGACCAAACAGTTGGGCACCACAGCCTACCCAAGTTGACACATAAAATTAACCATCACAATGGGAATGGGCAGTGAATTAGCCCATCAGCAGCATCTATCAGAGGCATCATTACTTCTTCATATTTATATGGTGAGAAGACCTTTAAACTGATCCTAAATAAGCACTACAACCTTGAAGGCTAAGGTGGTTTTAGCTTTGTTATTGTTTTGTATAAAAAGAAAATCAGTTTTTCTAGTATTCTTTCAGTTGATGTGAAATTCATGTACATAAAATTAACCATTTTAAAGTGTACAATTCAGGGGCATTTAGTACACTCATAATATTGTGTAAGGGGATGTATGTATAGCTGATTCACTTTGCTGTACAGCAGAAACTAACACAACAATGTAAAGCAACTACACTCCAATAAAAATTTAAAAAAATTAAATTAAAAAACAATGTTGGGCTTCCCTGGTGGCGCAGTGGTTGAGAGTCCGCCTGCCGATGCAGGGGACACGGGTTCGTGCCCCAGTCCGGGAAGATCCCACATGCCGTGGAGCGGCTGGGCCCGTTGAGCCATGGCCGCTGAGCCTGCGGGTCCGGAGCCTGTGCTCCGCAACGGGAGAGGCCACAACAGTGAGAGGCCTGCGTACAGCAAAAAATAAATAAATAAAAAACAATGTTGTGTAACCACCACATCTATCAAGTTCCAAAACATTTTCATTACCACAAAAGAAAAGCCCATACCCATTGTGATGGTTAATTTTAATGTGTCAACTTGGGTTGACAGATGGCAGAGAGAAAATTAGGTTACTGACATAGTTGAACTGCTAGTAGTACCTCCAGACTACTTCCATATGAGAAAAACAAATCCTTACTTGCTTAAGCTGTGTTAGGTTTTCTGCTACTTATGGCTGAAAGCAATTCTAAATGATACAATGGAAGAAATAACAGTAAAGCCAAAAAAGGAAGAAGTTTAAAGGGGGAGAATAATTTGAATACAACTAGACAAAAAATAATAATAAATTAGATACATAAAAATTGTGAGAAAGGAAAAATCTATTACTTTTGAAGGTAATATGGTGGTATTCTTGGAAAACACAGTAGAGTCAACTAAAAAACTGTGATAGTAAGAATTCAACAAGATAGTGGGAACAAAACAAATATAAAGATAACTTTCATTTATACCAAAAACAAACAGAAGATATAATGGGGAAAAGATGGTACAGTTGACCCTCGAACAAGGTCGGGGTTAGGGGGGCTGACTCCCTGCACAGTTGAAAATCTGCATATAACTTTACAGTTGGACATCCATATCTGCAGTTCTACATCCATGGATTCAACTAACCATGGATTGTGTAGTACTGTATTATTTACTGGAAAACAAAATCCACATATAAAGTGGCCCTGTGTAGTTCAAATCTGTGTTGTTCAAGGGTCAACTATGTTTACAATTGCAACAAAAATGATAAAAGACTGAGGAATAAACTTTACAACTAAGACCTCTACGAACAAAGCTTTAAAACAGTAGTGAGGGCTTCCCTGATGGCGCAGTGGTTGAGAATCTACCTGCCAATGCAGGGGACATAGGTTCGAGCCCTGGTCTGGGAAGATCCCACATGCCGCGGAGCAGCTAGGTCCGTGAGCCACAACTGCTGAGCCTGCGCGTCTGGAGCCTGTGCTCCGCAACGGGAGAGGCCGTGACAGTGAGAGGCCTGCGCACCGCGATGAAGAGTGGCCCCCACTCGCCGCAACTGGAGAAAGCCCTCGCACAGAAACGAAGACCCAACACAGCCAAAAATAAATAAATAAATTTATAAAAACAAAAAACAAACAAACAAAAACAGTAGTGAATTCAAAAGAATAGTTAAGCAAATAAAAGGCATGTCATGTTCCCGGATAAGACATAATACCATAAAGAGCTGAGTCTCACTAATATATAAATGGCATATGATCCCTATAAAAATGCCAACAGTTTTCTTTAATACACAGACTGATTCTAAAGTTCATATGTAAAGATTAATAAGAGCCAGAAAACTAACAGAGAAGGCAATGAGGGGAGACTACCGCTACCAGACATTAAATATAATTTTAAAACTGATTTAAACAGTGTGATTCTGATGCTTGATTACACATTCCATGGAACAGATCAGAAGATCCAGAAAGAGCCCCAAACATATGTAGAAATTTACTACACATAAAGGTGGTATCAAAGATCAGTGGGGGGTGGTGCTTCCCTGGTAGCACAGTGTTTAAGAATCCACCTGCCAATGCAGGGGACACGGGTTCAAGCCCTGGTCCGGGAAGATCCCACATGCCGCAGAGCAACTAAGCCTGTGTGCCACAACTACTGAGCCTGTGTTCTACAGCCCGTGAGCCACAACTACTGAAGCCCATGCACCTAGAGCCCATGCTCCTCAACAAGAGAGGCCACCGCAATGAGAAGTCTGCACACTGCAATGAAGAGTTGCCCCTTCTCGCCACAATTAGAGAAAGTCTGTGCGCAGCTACGAAGACCCAATGCAGCCGAAAAAAAAAATCAGTGGGGAAAAGACAGGCTTTTTAATTAATGGTGTTGGAACAACAGGAAAACAAACTGAATACCTTACACTGTAGTAGAATAAACTTCTAATAAATAAAAGATTTGAAAGTAAAAATACTCATAAAAGTACTAGAAGAAAAACATCAGAAAATTCAAATACAGACTTGGAGTAAAGAAAGCATTTCTAATTAAGACTAGGGAGTTACCTGGCGGTCCAATGGTTAGGACTCAGTGCTTTCACTGCCAAGGGCCCGGTTCAATCCCCGCTGAGGGAACTAAAATCCCACATGCCGCACAGCACAGCCAGGAAAAAAAAAGGGCACTGGGGCTAAAAACACAAAGCTTCAAAGGAAAGGCTAATAAGTTCAAATACATAAATGTAAAAGCTTTCCTTATTACAAAAAAACAAAAAAACAAAGATAAATGGTAGGGACTTCCCTGGTGGCACAGTGGTTAAGAATCCACCTGCCAATGCAGGGGACACGCGTTCAAGCCCTGGTCCACGATGATCTCACACGCCGCACAGCAACTAAGCCTGCATGTCGCAACTACTGAGCCTGCGCTCTAGAGCCTGAGAGCCACAACTACTGAGCCCGCATGCCTAGAGCCCATACTCTGCAACAAGAGCAGGCACTGCAACAAGAAGCCCGCACATCACAATGAAGAGTAGCCCTCGCTCACCACAACTAGAGAAAGCCCGCACGCAGCAACAAAGACCCAACACCGCCAAAAAACAAATAACTTAAAAATAATAAATGGTAAAGTGGATAAAAATACATTTGCAACTTGTGAGACAAAGAGCTAATTTCCCTAATAAATAAAGACTTCCTTGGATCTGAAAGACTCCAACAATCCAGCAGGAAAAAAATTGGCAAAGCACACAAAGAAATCAACGAAAAAAAATACAAAAGACTCCTACACACAAAGATGTTTAACCTTATCTGTAATAAAGGCAAATCAAAATGAGTCAGTGGACCACGTTCACCTATCAACTTGGCAAAAAAGAAAAAGGTTGGCAATGCAACACTGAGACTATGGCAAACAAACCCTCTATTTTATAATATTACTGGTAGGAATATAAATTGATGAAAACGCTTAGCAACTTAGCAACGTCTGTTAAAATTTTAAATGTGTATATCTTTTGACCTAGCAATCACATTTCTCAAATTTATCCTGCAGCTATATTTGCCCACAAGGGAAATGACATGTACTATTGTACTGTAGTACTGTTCATAATAGCAAAACACTGGCAATAAACTAGAAATCCATCACAAGGGACTGGTTAAATGAAGTAAAGTACATCCCCGCGACAGCACACAATGACACTGTAATGGAGACTATCAGAGAATAAGATCTCCACGATTCATTACGATGTGAGAAACGCCAGGTACAGAACTGTGTTTGTGGTGGCTACCTTTTATGTATAAAACAAAAGAGGGGAAGGAGATTAAATTGATCTATAGATTCAACACAATCCCAATCAAAATTTCATAGGATTTTTTGGGTAAAAATTGACAAACTGATTCTAAAATTTAAATGGAAATGCAAAGAACCTAAAATAGCCAAAATGAGAAAGAAAAATAAAGTCGGAGAAGCTAACATTACTTGATCTGGAGAATTATTATAAAGCTATATAGTAATCAAAACAGCATGATATTGGCCTAAAGACAGAAAATAGGTCAGTGAACAGAGTAAAAAGTCCAGAAATGAATCCACGTATATATGAACAACCAATTTTTGACAAAGGTACAAAGGAAATGAAATAGAGAAAGGATAGCCTTGTCAAAAAATGGTGCTGGAACATTTGGATATTCACACGTAAAAAAACCAAAACAATGAGCTTGGATCCATACCTCAAGAGTAGCAAAAGATTTGAACAGATGCTTCAACAAAGAAGATATTCAGGAGTGATGTTACCAAGATGGCAACATCGGTTGTTCCTGACTTCACTCCCCCTCATAAGGAGATCAACTAACAACCATTCATTGACAAGACTCCACTGAGAGGATCCTAGAAGGCTGGAGAGAGGCTAAAGCACCCCCCTGCAACACAGACCAAGACAGACCTCCTTAGAAGGGTAAGAGGAGTGGTTACACGCTGATCACACTGCCCCTCCCCAAGGCAGCATGGCCCCACTCTGAGGGGTCTCCCTGAGCCTAAAGTTCCTGCCGTGGAAAAAGAGCCCAGGGTGCACACCCAGCTCCTCCAGCATTCTGGGTTGTTTCTTGGGAGCTTACACTCTGGTCTTGCCCCACAGGGACTGTGGGTAGATCTGCAGTGCCTGACCACTGGAAATCTGACTGTGATGGAGAGGGGAGAGGGGCTTGCAACAGCCAGTGCTCAGATCTTGGCAGAATGAGTTTCTACCTGTAGCACACGAGTGACAGCCCCAAGCGGCGGCCGTGCTCATCTGCAGAGCCAAGAAAGTAGCACACCTTGACCAGGGAATCAGTGGGGTACAGATCTGTCTGACTTCAGTCTTCAAACAAAGAGCTTTGCAGCCCTGCAACCTGGCTTTCCCCACAGGGGCAGGGGAGCTGTGTCACAGCCAGCATGCTGATTGTAGCTCCCAGTCCCTCTAGACCAGAAAGTCTGACCTGGTTCCACTGTGAGGCTGCTTGGAACTAGCCTGGGCAGGGGAACTAAGTTATAGCCCCACCCACTGCTGAATAGAGCCTTCGGTCCACTCGACCAGGGAATCTAACCACAGCACTAGGAACCTGTGTAACCCGCCCAATAGCCCTGCTTACAGTGGTACCTGAACAAAGAGCACAGCCTCTGGCTTCATCTACAGAGCAAAAGCAGTAGCCCCATCTTGCCAGGAATTCAGTGCACAGTCTTGCCTGATTCAGGTTCCCAAACAAAAGGCTGTGCACCCCCTGGAGCCTGTCCTGCTGCCCCATCAGGGTTAAGAAAGCTACTTCACAGTGCCATCTACTGCTGAGTACAGTACCTAGTTCCAATCATCTAGTAAGCCTGGCCAGAGCACCCATCTCACAGCCTTGCTTGGGCCGGGAACCAAGCCAGCAGTCCTATCTAACTGTTCTCAGCCAGGGGCATTCCCCCATTTCCCAACCCCAAAGCTCAGGCAGTGTCCTCACAGAAAAATAAACCCTGATGGTAAACCCCACCTGTTTATTATCAGCAGACACATCCAGAAGCCCAAACTGAGCTGACTGGTGAAGAAATGTCTCAACGAAAGTGAATAAAGTCTGGAAGAGGAACCTGCTAACTCAAGTGAGGAGATAACAACATAAGGAATCATGGGCCATGAAAAATCAGGTAAACATGACATCACCACAGGAAACTAATAAAGCTCTGATAACTGATCCTGAAGAAATGGAGATTTACCAGCTGTAAGATAAAGAATTCAGAATAGTCCTCTTAAAGTAGCTTAGTAAACTACAAGAACACACAGGCAACTAAATGAAATTAGGAAAACATTGCATGAGCAAAACAAGAAGTTCAACAAAGTAACAGAAGCCCTCAACAAACAGATACCAAGAAATCCTAGAGCTGAAAAATACAATGACTGAACTGAAGAATTCAATAAAGAGCTTCAAAAGTAGACTTAACCATGCAGAAGAAAGAATCAATGTTCTAGAAAACAGGACATTTGAAATCCCGTCACAGGACCAAAAGAAAAAAGAATTTTAAAAAGTGAAGAAGGTATGTGGGACTTAAGGGACACAATCAAAATAACTGCACTGTGGGAATTCCAGAAGGAAAAGAGAAATAGAAAGGGTAAGAAAGTATATTTAACGCAATAATGGCTGAAAACTTCCCAAACCTGGGGAAAGAAATGGATATCCAGATCCATGAGGCCCAAAGGAACCAAATATGTTGAACGCAAATAGGGCTACACCAAGGCACACTATAATTAAACCATCAAAAGTCAAAGACGGGGCTTCCCTGCTGGCGCAGTGGTTGAGGGTCCACCTGCCGATGCAGGGGACATGGGTTTGTGCCCCAGTCCGGGAAGATCCCACATGCTGCGAAGCAGCTGGGCCTGTGAGCCATGGCTGCTGGGCCCGCGCGTCTGGAGCCTGTGTTCCGCAAAGGGAGAGGCCACAACAGTGAGAGGCCTGTGTATCGCAAAAAAAGTCAAAGATGAAGAAAGAATTCTAAAAGCAGCAAGAGAAAAAAGAGAAGTTATATAAAAGGGAAGCTCCGTAAGACTATATAGGTAGATCTCTCAACAGAAATTTTTCAGGCCAGGAGAGAATGGAATGATATATTCAAAATATTGAAAGAAAAAAACCTGTTAACCAAAAATTCTATATACCTGGCAAAGCTGTCCTTCAGAAATGAAGGAGAATAATTCAATAACAAAACAAACAAAAAAACAACCCAATCAAAAAATGGGCAGAAGACCTAAATAGACATTTCTCCAAAGAAGATTTATAGATGGCAAATAAGCACATGAAAAGATGCTCAACACTGGTAATTATTAGAGAAATACAAATCAAAACTACAATGAGGTATCACCTCACACCAGTGTGAATGGCCATCATTAAAAAGTCTACAAATAGGGCTTCTCTGGTGGCACAGTCATTGAGAATCTGCCTGGCAATGCAGGGGACACAGGTTCGAGCCCTGGTATGGGAGGATCCCACGTGCCGTGGAGCAACTAGGCCCGTGAGCCACAACTACTGAGCCTGCGCATCTGGAGCTTGTGCTCTGCAACAAGAGAGGCCGCGATAGTGAGAGGCCCACGCACCGCAATGAAGTGTGGCCCCCACTTGCCGCAACTAGAGAAAGCCCTCACACAGAAACGAAGACCCAACACAGCTGTAAATAAATTAATTAATTAAAAAATTTAAAAAGTCTATAAATGCTGGAGAGAGTGTGGAAAATAGGGAACCCTCCTACATTGTTGGTGGGAATGTAAATTGGTGCTGTCACTATGGAAAACTGTATGAGGTTCCTTAAAAACTAAAAATTGAGTTACCATATGATTTGGCGATCCCACTCCTGGATATATACCTGGAGAACACTCATTTGAAAAGACACATGCACCCCAATGTTCATGGCAGCACTATTTACAATAACCAAGACATGGAAGCTACCTAAACATCCATCAACAGATGAATGGATAAAGAAGACATGGTATGTATGTATATATGTGTATAACATATGCACATTTACACATGTACACACACACACACACACACACACACACACTGGAATAATACTCAGCCATAAAAAAGAATGAAATAATGCCATTTGCAGCAACATGGATGGACCTAGAGATTATCATACTATGTGAAGTAAGTCAAAGAAAGACAAATATCGTATGATATCACTTATGTGTGGAATCTAAAATAGATACAAATGAACTTATTTACAAAACAGAAACAGAAGCACAGACATAGAAAACAAACTTTTGGTTACCAAAGGGGAGGGAGGGGGGAGAGGGATAAATTAGGAGGTTGAGATTAACAGATACACAATACTACATATAAAGTAGATAAAGCAAGGTCCTACTGTATAGCACAGGGAACTATATTCAATATCTTGGAATAAACTATAAAGGAAAAGTACATGAAAAAGACTATATATATAATTTTACATACATAAAAATATATATTCATATATATATACAAAAAACTGAATCACTTTTCTGTACACCAGAAACTAACACAACATTGTAAATTAACTATGCTTCCATTTAAAACAAAGATTTAAAAAAAAGAAATAAAGGAGAGATGAAAGACTTTTCCAAACAAAAGGTGAAGGCATTCACCACTAGACCTGTCTTACAAGAAATGCTAAAGTAAAAGGACACAAATTAACATCACAAAAACATAATAAGACAGCATAAAACTCACCGGTAATGGTATATATATATATATCTATATATACACACATACATGCAAAAAGTTAGAGTCTGTAATATGGTAATGGTGATGCAAAATTCACTTACAACTCTAGTTTAAAAGTTAAAAAACAAATATAGTGTGCTTCCCTGGTGGCACAGTGGTTGAGAATCTGCCTGCCAAGGCAGGGGACATGGGTTCGAGCCCTGGTCTGGGAAGATCCTACATGCTGCGGAGCAACTGGGCCTGTGAGCCACAATTACTGAGCCTGCGCGTCTGGAGCCTGTGCTCCGCAACAACAGAGGCCGCGATAGTGAGAGGCCTGCGCACCGTGATGAAGAATGGCCCCCGCTCACCTCAACTAGAGAAAGCCCATGCACAGAAATGAAGACCAAACACAGCCATAAATAAATAAATACATTAAAAAAAAAAACATAGTAAAAATAACCATAGCTACAATAATATGCTGTTGGTCACACAACATAAAAAATATGTAAAATGTAACATCAATAACCTAAATTGTGAGGGGGTGAGAAGTAAAAATTGTAAAGTTTAGAAATGTTATTGAAGGTAAGTTGTTATCAACTTTAAAATGGGTGTTATAACTTCAAGATATTTTATGGGACTTCGCTGGTGGCACAGTGATTAAGAATCTGCCTACCAACGCAGGGGACATGGGTTTGAGGCCCGGTGTGGGAAGATCCCACATGCTGTGGAGCAACTAGGCCCATGCGCCACAACTGCTGAGCCTGTGCTCTAAAGCCCAAGAGCCACAGCTATCAAGTCTGCGTGACCAGAACCCGTGCTCCGCAACAAGATAAGTCACCAATGATAAACCTACACACTGCAACTAGAGAAAGCCCATGCGCAGCAATGAAGACCCAATGCAACAAAAAAGAAAAAAAACCCGATATTTTATGTAAGCTTCATAGTAACCACAAGCAAAAATCCTGTAGTATTAAACAAAAGAACATGATAAAGAAATCAAAGCAGGTGATGAGCGGAAGATGGAGGAAGAGTAAGATGCAGAGATCACCTTCCGACCCACAGATACACCGGAAATACATCTACACGAGGAACAACTCCTACAGAACACCTACTGAACGCTGGCAGAAGACCTCAGACCTCCCAAAAGGCAAGAAAGTCCCCATGTACCTGGGTAGGGCAAAAGAAAAACGAATAAACAGAGACAACAGGATAGGGACAGGACCTGCACCAGTGGGAGGGAGCCGTGAAGGAGGAAAGGTTTCCACACACTAGGAAGCACCTTCGCGGGTGGAGACTGCGGGTGGCGGAAGGGGGAAGCTTCAGAGCCGCGGAGGAGAGCGCAGCCACAGGGGTGCAGCGGGCAAAGTGGAGAGATTCCCGCACAGAGGGTCGGTGCCGACCAGCACTCACCAGCCCGAGATGCTTGTTGGCTCACCCACCAGGGATTGCGGGGCTGGGAGCTGAGGCTCAGGCTTCCGTCGGATGGCAGGGAGAGGACTGGGGTTGGCGGCGTGAACACAGCCTGCAGGGGGTTAGTGCACCACGGCTAGCCGGAAGGGAGTCCGGAAAAAAGCCTGGACCTGCCGAAGAGACAAGAGACTTTTTCTTCCCTCTTTGTTTCCTGGTGCGCGAGGAGAGGGGATTAAGAGCGCTGCTTAAAGGAACTCCAGAGACGGGCGTGAGCCGCGGCTAACAGCGCAGACCCCAGAGACGGGCATGAGACGCTAAGGCTGCTGCTGCCACCACCAAGAAGCCTGTGTGCAAGCACAGGTCACTGTCCACACTGCCCCCTCCTGGAAGCCTGTGCAGCCCGCCACTGCCAGGGTCCCGGGACCCAGGGACAACTTCCCGGGAGAACGCACGGCGCGCCTCAGGCTGGTGCAACGTCGCTCTGGCCTCGGCCGTCGCAGGCTCGCCCCACACTCCGTGCCCCTCCCTCCCCCGCAGCCTGAGTGAGCCAGAGCCCCCAAAGCAGCAGCTCCTAAATTTAACCCCATCCTGTCTGAGCGAAGAACAGACGCCTTCCGGCGACCATGCACAGGCAGGGCCAAATCCAAAGCTGAGCCCCGGGAGCTGCGAGAACAAAGAAGACAAAGGGAAATCTCTCCCAGCAGCCTCAGGAGCAGTGGATTGAATCTCCACAATCAACTTGATGTACCCTGCATCTGTGGAATGAAGAGACAACGAATCATCCCAAATTGAGGAGGTGGACTTTGAGAGCAAGATTTATTATTTATTCCCCTTTTCCTCTTTTTGTGAGTGTGTATGTGTATGCTTCTGTGTGAAATTTTGTCTGTGTAGCTTTGCTTCCACCATTTGTCCTAGGGTTCTATCCGTCTGTTTTTTTCTTTAAAAAAATTTTTTTCTTAATAATTATTTTTTATTTTAATAACTTTATTTTATCTTACTTTATTTTATCTTATGTTCTTTCTTTCTCCCTCCCCCTCCCCCTCCCTCTCCTCCCTTTTATTCTGAGCCATGTGGATGAAAGGCTCTTGGTGCTGCAGCCAGGAGTCAGTGCTGTGCCTCTGAGGTGGGAGAGCCAACTTCAGGAAACTGGTCCACAAGAGATCTCCCAGCTCAACATAATATCAAACGGCAAAAATCTCCCAGAGATCTCCACCTCAACGCCAGCACCCAACCTCACTCAACGACCAGTGAGCTACAGTGCTGGACACCCTATGCCAAACAACTAGCAAAACAGGAACACAACCCCACCCATTAGCAGAGAGGCTGCCTAAAATCATAATGAGTCTACAGACATCCCAAAACATACAACCAGATGTGGACCTGCCCACCAGAGAGACAAGATCCAGCCTCATCCACCAGAACACAAGCACTAGTCCCCTCCACCAGGAAGCCTACACAACCCACTGAACCAACCTTAGCCACTGGGGACAGACACCAAAATCAACGGGAACTATGAACCTGCAGCCTGCAAAAAGGAGACCCCAAACACAGTAAGATAAGCAAAATGAGAAGACAGAAAAACACACAGCAGATGAAGGAGCAAGATAAAAACCCACCAGACCTAACAAAAGAAGAGGAAATAGGCAGTCTACCTGAAAAAGAATTCAGAATAATGCTAGTAAAGATGATCCAAAATCTTGGAAATAGAATAGACAAAATCCAAGAAACATTTAACACGGACCTAGAAGAACTAAAGATGAAACAAACAACGATGAACAACACAATAAATGAAATTAAAAACACTCTAGATGGGATCAATAGCAGAATAACTGAGATAGAAGAATGGATAAGTGACCTGGAAGATAAAATAGTGGAAATAACTACTAAAGAGCAGAATAAAGAAAAAAGAATGAAAAGAACTGAGGACAGTCTCAGAGACCTCTGGGACAACATTAAACGTACCAACATTCAAATTATAGGGGTTCCAGAAGAAGAAAAGAAAAAGAAAGGGACTGAGAAAATATTTGAAGAGATTATAGCTGAAAACTTCCCTAATACGGGAAAGGAAATAGTTAATCAAGTCCAGGAAGCACAGAGAGTCCCATACAGGATAAATCCAAGGAGAAATACTGCAAGACACATATTAATCAAACTGTCAAAAATTAAATACAAGGGCTTCCCTGGTGGCACAGTGGTTGGGAGTCCACCTGCTGATGCAGGGAACACGGGCTCGCGCCCCAGTCCGGGAAGATCCCACATGCCGCGGAGCAGCTGGGCCCGTGAGCCATGGCTGCTGAGCCTGTGTGTCCAGAGCCTGTGCTCCACAACGGGAGAGGCCACAACAGTGAGAGGCCCGCATACCACACACACACAAAAAATAACCTAAAAAAAAAAAAATTAAATACAAAGAAAGCATATTAAAAGCAGCAAGGGAAAAACAACAAATAACATACAAGGGAATCCCTATAAGATTAACAGCTGATCTTTCAGCAGAAACTCTGCAAGCCAGAAAGGAGTGGCAGGACATATTTAAAGTGATGAAGGAGAAAAACCTGCAACCAAGATTACTCTACCCAGCAAGGATCTCATTCAGATTTGACAGAGAAATTAAAACCTTTACAGACAAGCAAAAGTTGAGAGAGTTCAGCACTACCAAACCAGCTTTACAACAAATGCTAAAGCAACTTCTCTAGGCAAGAAACACAAGAGAAGGAAAAGACCTACAGGGCTTCCCTGGTGGCGCAGTGGTTGGGAGTCCGCCTGCCGATGCAGGGGACACGGGTTCGTATCCCGATCCGGGAAGATCCCACATGCCGCGGAGCGGCTGGGCCCGTGAGCCATGGCCACTGAGCCTGCGCGTCCGGAGCCTGTGCTCCGCAACGGGAGAGGCCACAACAGTAAGAGGCCCATATACCGCAAAAAAAAAAAAAAAAAAAAAAGACCTACAATAACGAACCCAAAACAATTTAGAAAATGGAAGAGGAACATACATATCGATAATTACCTTAAATGTAAATGGACCAAATTCTCCCACGAAAAGACACAGATTGGCTGAATGGATACAAAAACAAGACCCATATATGTGCTGTCTACAAGAGACCCACTTCAGACCTAGAGACACACACAGACTGACAGTAAGGGGATGGAAAAAGATATTCCATGCAAATGGAAACCAAAAGAAAGCTAGAGTAGCAATTCTCGTATCAGACAGAATACTTTAAAATAAAGACTATTACAAGAGACAAAGAAGGACACTACATAATGATAAAGGGATCGATCCAAGAAGAAGATATAACAATTGTAAATATTTATGCACCCAATATAGGAGCACCTCAATACATAAGGCAAATACTAACAGCCATAAAAGGGAAAATCGACAGTAACACATTCATAGTAGGGGACTTGAACACCCCACTTTCACCAATGGACAGATCATCCAAAATGAAAATAAATAAGGAAACACAAGCTTTAAATGATACATTAAGCAAGATGGACTTAATTGATATTTATTGGACACTCCATCCAAAAACAACAGAATACACATTTTTCTCAAGTGCTCATGGAACATTCTCCAGGATAGATCATATCTTAGGTCACATATCAAGTCTTGGTAAATTTTAAAAAATTGAAATTGTATCAAGTATCTTTTCCGACCACAATGCTATGAGACTAGATATCAATTACAGGAAAAGATCTGTAAAAAATACAAACACATGGAGGCTAAACAATACACTACTTTATAACGAAGTGATCACTGAAGAAATCAAAGAGGAAATCAAAAAATACCTAGAAACAAATAACAATGGAGACACGACGACCCAAAACCTATGGGATGCAGCAAAAGCAGTTCTAAGAGGGAAGTTTATAGCAATACAAGCCCACCTTAAGAAACAGGAAACATCTTGAATAAACAACCTAACCTTGCACCTAAAGCAATTAGAGAAAGAACAACAAAAAACCCCCAAAGTTAGCAGAAATCATAAAAATCAGATCAGCAATAAATGAAAAAGAAATGAAGGAAACAATAGCAAAGATCAATAAAACTAAAAGCTGGTTCTTTGAGAAGATAAACAAAATTGATAAACCATTAGCCAAACTCATCAAAAAAAAAGGGAGAAGACTCAAATCAATAGAAATAGAAATGAAAAAGGAGAAGTAACAACTGACACTGCAGAAATACGAAAGATCATGAGAGATTCCTACAAGCAACTCTATGCCAATAAAATGGACAACATGGAAGAAACGGACAAATTCTTAGAAATGCACAACCTGCCAAGACTGAATCAGGAAGAAATAGAAAATATGAACAGACCAATCACAAGCACTGAAATTGAAACTGTGATTAAAAATCTTCCAACAAAAGCCCAGGACCAGATGGCTTCACAGGCGAATTCTATCAAACATTTAGAGAAGAGCTAACACCTATCCTTCTCAAACTCTTCCGAAATATAGCAGAGGGAGGAACACTCCCAAATTCATTCTACGAGCCCACCATCACCTTGATACCAAAACCAGACAAGGATGTCACAAAGAAAGAAAACTACAGGCCAATATCACTGATGAACATAGATGCAAAAATCCTCAACAAAATACTAGCAAACAGAATCCAATAGCACATTAAAAGGATCATACACCATGATCAAGTGGGGTTTATTCCAGGAATGCAAGGATTCTTCAGTATACGCAAATCAATCAATGTGATAAACCATATTAACATACTGAAGGAGAAAAACCATATGACCATCTCAATAGATGCAGAGAAAGCTTTTGACAAAATTCAACACCCATTTATGATAAAAACCCTGCAGAAAGTAGGCATAGAGGTAACTTTCCTCAACATCATAAAGGCCATATATGACAAACCTACAGCCAACATCATCCTCAATGGTGAAAAACTGAAAGCATTTCCACTAAAATCAGGAACAAGACAAGGTTGCCCACTCTCACCACTCTTATTCAACATAGTTTTGGATATTTTAGCCACAGCAATCAGAAGAAAAGGAAATAAAAGGAATCCAAATCAGAAAAGAAGAAGTAAAGCTGTCACTGTTTGCAGATGACATGATACTCTACATAGAGAATCCTAAAGATGCTACCAGAAAACTACTAGAGCTAATCAATGAATCTGGTAAAGCTGCAGGATACAAAATTAATGCACAGAAATCTCTGGCATTCCTATACACTAATGATGAAAAATCTGAAAGTGAAATCAAGAAAACACTCCCATTTACCATTTCAACAAAAAGATAAAAGTATCTAGGAATAAACCTACCTAAGGAGACAAAAGACCTGTATGCAGAAAATTATAAGACACTGATGAAAGAAATTAAAGATGATACAAATAGATGGAGAGATATACCATGTTCTTGGATTGGAAGAATCAATATTGTGAAATGACTCTACTACCCAAAGCAATCTACAGATTCAATGCAATCCCTATCATACTACCACTGGCATTTTTCACAGAACTAGAACAAAAAATTTCTCAATTTGTATGGAAACATAAAAGACCCCGAATAGCCAAGGCAATCTTGAGAAAGAAAAATGGAGCTGGAGGAATCAGGCTCCCTGACCTCAGACTATACTACAAAACTACAGTAATCAAGACAGTATGGTACTGGCACAAAAACAGAAAGATAGATCAATGGAACAGGATAGAAAGCCCAGAGATAAGTCCAAGCACATATGGTAACCTTATCTTTGATAAAGGAGGCAGGAATGTGCAGTGGAAAAAGGACAGCCTCTTCAATAAATGGTGCTGGGAAAACTGGACAGGTACATGTAAAAGTATGAGATTAGATCACTCCCTAACACCATACACAAAAATAAGCGCAAAATGGATTAAAGACCTAAATGTAAGGCCAGAAACTACAAACACTTAGAGGAAAACATAGGCAGAACACTCTATGACATAAATCACAGCAAGATCCTTTTTGACCCACCTCCTAGAGAAATGGAAATAAAAACAAAAATAAACAAATGGGACCTAATGAAACTTCAAAGCTTTTGCACAGAAAAGGAAACCATAAACAAGACCAAAAGACAACCTCAGAATGGGAGAAAATATTTGCAAATGAAGCAACTGACAAAGGATTAATCTCCAAAACTTATAAGCAGCTCATGCAGCTCAGTAACAAAAAAACAAACAACCCAATCCAAAAATGGGCAGAAGACCTAAACAGACATTTCTCCAAAGAAGATATACAGACTTCCAACAAACATATGAAAGAATGCTCAACATCATTCATCATTAGAGAAATGCAAATCTAAACTACAATGAGATATCATCTCACACCAGTCAGAATGGCCATCATCAAAAAATCTAGAAACAATAAATGCTGGAGAGGGTGTGGAGAAAAGGGAACACTCTTGCACTGCTGGTGGGAATGTGAATTGGTACAGCCAACTATGGAGAACAGTATGGAGGTTCCTTAAAAAACTAGAAATAGAACTACCATATGACCCAGCAATCCCACTACTGGGCATATACCCTGAGAAAACCATAATTCAAAAAGAGTCATGTACCAAAATGTTCATTGCAGCTCTGTTTACAATAGCCAGGAGATAGAAACAACCTAAATGTCCATCATCAGATGAATGGATAAAGAAGATGTGGCACATATATACAATGGAATATTACTCAGCCATAAAAAGAAACGAAATTGAGCTATTTGTAATGAGGTGGATGGACCTAGAGTCTGTCATACAGAGTGAAGTCAGTCAGAAAGAGAAAGACAAATACCGTATGCTAACACATATATATGGAATTTAAGGGAAAAAATGTCATGAAGAACCTAGGGGTAAGACACAGACCTACTAGAGAATGGACTTGAGGATATGGGGAGGGGGGAAGGGTAAGCTGTGAGAAAGCGATAGAGTGGCATGGACATATATACACTACCAAACGTAAAATAGATAGCTAGTGGGAAGCAGCCGCATAGCACAGGGAGATCAGCTCGGTGCTTTGTGACCGCCTGGAGGGGTGGGATAGGGACGGTGGGAGGGAGGGAGATGCAAGAGGGAAGAGATATGGGAACATATGTATAACTGACTCACTTTGTTATAAAGCAATCATACTCCAATAAAGATGTAAAAAAAAAAATTAAAGCATATTGATACCAAAAGTTACCAAAACACACACAAAAAAGGCAGAATTAGAAATGATGGATATACAAAACAGCCAGAAAATAATCAACAAAATGGTAATAGTAAGTCTTGACCTATAAATAATTGCCTTACATATAAATTGATTAAATTCTCCAATCCAAAGACACAGAATGAATGAATGGTTTAAAAAACAAATAAACCAAAAAACCCAAGACCCAATTATATGCTGCCTACAATACAAATACTTTAGCCTTAGAGACATGCATAGACTGAGTGTGATGGAATGGAAAAAGGTATTTCAAGAGAATGGTAACAAACAAAAACAAAACAAAAAAACTCCAAAATTTTTTTTAAAAAAGGCAGGGATAGCGATAGTTATATCAGACAAAGTAAATTTTAAACTAAAAATGGTAAAAAGAAACAAAGAAGGTCATTGTATAATGATAAATGTGTCACTCCATCAAGAAGATATAGCAAGTGTAAATATTTATAAACCCAACATCAGGGCACCTAAATATATAAAGCAAAAACTAACAGAAAAAGGAGAAATAAACAGCAATCCAATATAGTTGGAGATTTTAATACTCTTAAAATCATCCAGAGAATCAATTTTAAAAAAGCAGATCCAGGGCTTCCCTGATGGTACAGTGGTTAAGAATCCGCCTGCCATTGCAGGGGACACAGGTTTCAGCCCTGGTCTGGGAGAAGACAAGCCACAGAATAACTAAGCCCGTGTGCCACAACTAGTGAGACCACTGTTGAGCCCCCACACCACAACTACTGAAGCCCACGTGCCTAGAGCCCATGCTCCACAATGAGAAGCTACTGCAATGAGAAGCCCGTACACCACAACGAAGAGTAGCCCCTGCTCACCACAACTAGAGAAAGCCTGTGCACAGCAACAAAGACCCAACACAGCCAAAAATAAAGAAATAAAATAAATAAATTTATGTAAAAAAAAAGCAGATCTGAACAACACCATCGATCAAATGAACCCCATGGACATAAACATTCTATCCAACAACAGAACACACATTCTTTTCAAACTCATATGGAACATTTTCTAGGATAGACCATATGTTAGGCCACAAAGCAATCCTTGGCAAATTCCAAAAGTTACAACCGCACCAACTTCTCTGGCCACAATGGTATGAGACGAGAAATTAACAATAGGAGGAAAACTGAAAAATTCACAAATACAATGGAAATTAAACAACACTCTCCTCAACAACCAATGGATCAAAGAAGAAATTAAAGGGGAAATTTAAAAAGTATCTTTAGACAAATGAAAATGGAAACAACACACCAAAACTTACAGGATGCAGCATAAGCAGTTCTAAGAGGAAAATTCATAGTAATAAAAGCCTTTATTAATCATCAATAAAGATTTTAAATAATCAACTGTATGCCTTAAGGACCTATAAAAAGAAGAACAAACTGAGATCACACTTAGCAGAAGAAATAATGATTAGATCAGAAATAAATAAAACAGCAGAAAAAAATGTTTAACGATTAAAAGAACAAATAGCTGGTTCTTTGAAACAATGAACTTGACAAACCTTTAGCTATTCTAATGAAGAAAAAAAGAGAGAGGGCCCAAATAAACAAAATTATAAATGAAAAGGAAATATTACAACTGATACTCCAGAGATACAAAGGATCATAAGAGCCTACTATGAACAACTGTATGTAGAAAAACTGGGCAACCTAAAAGAAATGGAAAAAATTCTTAGATGCATACAACCTACCAAGACTGGATCAAAAAGAAATAGCAAATCTGAACATACCAATTACTAGCAAGGAGACTGAATCAGTAATCAAAAATCTCCCAATGAAAAAAGCTCAAGACCAGACAGATGGCTTCAGTGGTGAATTTTACCAAACATTTAAAGAAGAATTAATGCCAATCCTTCTCAGACTTTTCCAAAAGCTAGAGGAGGACGGAATACCACAAACATATTTTATGAGGCCAGCAATACCCTGATACCAAAGCCAGAAAAGGACTACAAGAAGAGAAAACTACAGGCCAATATCCCTGACATACACAGATGCAAAATTTTTCAATAAAATAATACCAAAACAAATTCAGCCGCACATTAAAAGATCATTCACCCTGATCAAGGAGGATTTATCCCTGTGATCAAGGACAGTTCAACATATGCAAATCAATCAATGCCATACAACACATTTAATAGAATGAAAGAAAAAACACGTGATTATCTTCATAGATGCAGAGAAAGGACTTGACAAAATTCAACATCTATTCATGATAAAAACTCGACAAAGTAGGTATGGAAGGAACACCCCTCCACATAATAAAGGCCATTTACATCAGGCCCACAGATAATACCATACTCAATAGTGAAAGGTTAAAAGATTTTCCTCTAAGATAAGGAACAAGGATGCCCCTCTCACCACTCCTATTCAACATATTACTGGAAGTTTCAGCCAGAGCAATCAGCAAGAAAAAGAAATAAGAGGCATCAGAACTGGAAATGACGAAGTTAAATTTTCTATTTGCAGATGAAATGCTTTTATATATAGAAAATCCTGGAGACTGGTTCAAGATGGCGGAGTAGGAGGACATGCACTCACTCCCTCTTGCTAGAGCACCGGAATCATAACTGCTGAACAATCATCAACAGGAAGACACTAGAACTCACCAAAAAAGATACCCCACATCCAAAGACAAAGGAGGAGCCACAATGAGACGGTAGGAGCAATGCAATCACAATAAAAGCAAACCCCATAACTGCTGGGTGGGTGACTCACAAACTGGAGAAGACTTATACCACAGAAGTCCACCCACTGCAGTGAAAGTTCTGAGCCCCACATCAGGCTTCCCAACCTAGGGGTCCAGCAACGGGAAGAGGAATTCCTAGAGAACCAGACTTTGAAGGCTAGCGGGATTTGACTGCATGACTTGGACAGGACTGCGGGAAACAGGGACTCCATTCTTGGAGGGCACACAAAAGGAGTGTGCACATCGGGACCAAGAGGAAGGAGCAGTCTCCCGATAGGAGACTGAACCAGACCTACCTGCTAGTGTTGGAGGGTCTGCTGCAGAGGCGGGGGTGGCTGTGGCTCACCATGGGGACAAGGACACTGGCAGAAGTTCTGGGAAGTACTCCCTGGCGTAAGCCCTCCCAGGGTCCCTCATTACCCCACCAAAGTGCCCAGGTAAGCTCCAGTGTTAGGTTGCCTCAGGCCAAACAACCAACAGGGAGTAAACCCAGCACCACCCATCAACAGTCAAGTGGATTAAAGTTTTACTGAGCTCTGCCCACCAGAGCAACAGTCAGCTCTACCCACCACCAGTCCCTCCCATCAAGCCTCTTAGATAGCCTCATCCACGAGAGAACAGACAGCAAAAGCAATAAAAACTAAAATCCTGCAGCCTGTGGAACAAAAACCACATTCACAGAAAGACAAGATGAAAAGACAGTGGACTATGTACCAGGTGAAGAAAGAAGATAAAGCCCCAGAAAAACAACTAAATGAAGTGGAGATGGGCAACCTTCCAGAAAAAAGATTCAGAATAATGATAGTGAAGATGATCCAGGACCTCGGAAAAAGGATGGAGGCAAAGATCGAGAAGATGCAAGAAATGTTTAACAAAGACCGAGAAGAATTAAACAACAAACAGATATGAACAATACAATAACTAAAATGAAAACTACACTAGAAGGAATCGATAGTGTAGGAATTCCTTCCTACACGAGAAGGAATCAATAACTGAGGCAGAAGAACAGATAAGTGACCTGGAAGACAGAATGGTGGAATTCATTGCTATGGAACAGACTATAAAGTAAAAAGAATGGAAAGAAATGAAAACAGCCTAAGAGACCTCTAGGACAACATTAAACGCAACAACCTTTGCATTATAGGGGTTCCAGAAGGAGAAGAGAGAGAGAAAGGACCAGAGAAAATATTTGAAGATATTATAGTCAAAAAGTTCCCTAACATGGGAAAGGAAATAGCCAGCCAAGTCCAGGAAACACATAGAGTTCCATACAGGATAAACCCAAGAAGAAACACGCTGAGACACAGAGTAATCGAATTGGCAAAAATTAACAACAAAGAAAACTATTGAAAGCAGCAACGGAAAAATGACAAATAACATAGAAGGGAACTCCCATAAGGTTAACAGCTGATTTCTCAGCAGAAACTCTACAAGCCAGAAGGGAGTGGCATAATATATTTAAAGTGATGAAAGAGAAGAACCTACAACCAAGATTACTGTATCTGGCAAGGATCTCATTCAGATTCGATGGAGAAATCAAATCCTTTACAGACAAGCAAAAGCTAAGAGAATTCAGCACCACCCAACGAGCTCCACCAGAAATGCTAAAGGAACTTCTCTAAGTGGGAAACACAAGACAAGTAAAGGACCTATAAAAACAAACCTAAAACAATTAAGAAAATGGTCATGGGAACATACATATCAATAATTACCTTTGGGCTTCCCTGGTGGCGCAGTGGTTGAGAGTCCGCCTGCCGATGCAGGGGACGCAGGTTCATGCCCCGGTCCGGGAGGATCCCACATGACGCAGAGCGGCTGGGCCCGAGAGCCATGGCCGCTGAGCCTGTGTGTCCGGAGCCTGTGCTCCACAACAGGAGAGGCCACAACAGTGAGAGGCCTGCGTAGCCCAAAAAAAAAAAGTGAATAGATTAAATGCTCCAACCAAAAGACACAGGCTCACTGAATGGATACAAAAACAAGACCTGTATATATGCTGTCTACAAGAGACCCACATCAGATCTAGAGACACATACAGACCGAAAGTGAAGGGATGGAAAAAAATATTCGATGCAAATGGAAATCAAAAGAAAGCTGGAGTAGCAACACTCACATCCGATAAAACAGACTTCAAAATAAAGAATGTTATAAGAGACAAGGAAGGACACTACATAATGATCAAGGGATCAATACAAGAAGAATATATAACAATTATAAATATATATGCACCCAACATAGGAGCACCTCAATACATAAGTCAACTGCTAACAGCTATAAAAGAGGAAATCAACAGTAACACAATATAGTGGGGGACTTTAACACCTCACTTACACCAATGGACAGATCATCCAAAATGAAAATAAATACGGAAACAGAAGCTTTACATGACACAATAGACCAGATAGATTTAATTGATATTTATAGGACATTCCATCCAAAAACAGCAGATTACACTTTCTTCTCAAGTGCGCACGGAACATCCTCTAGGATAGATCATATCTTGGGTCACAATCAAGCCTCAGTAAATGTAAGAAAATTTAAATCATATCAAGCATCCTTTCTGACCACAACACTATGAGATTAGAAATGAATTACAGGGAAAAAAAGGTAAAAAACACAAACACATGGACGCTAAACAATATGTTACTAAATAACCAAGAGATCACTAAAGAGATCAAGGAGGAAATAAAAAATACCTAGACACAAATGACAATAAAAACACGACGTCCCAAAACATATGGGATGCAGCAAAAGCAGTTCCTAGAAAAAAGTTTATAGCTATACAAGCCTACCTCAAGAAACAAGAAAAATATCAAGTAAACAATCTAACCTTATACCTAAAGGAACTAGAGAAAGAAGAACAAACAAAACCCAAAGTTAGCAGAAGGAAAGAAATCATAAAGATCAGAGCAGAAATAAGTGAAATAGAAACAAAGAAAACAATAGCAAAGATCAATAAAACTAAAAGCTGGTTCTTTAAGAAGATAAACAAAATTGATAAACCATTAGCCAGACTCATCAAGAAAAAGAGGAAGAGGACTCAATAAAATTAGACATCAAGGGCTTCCCTGGTGGCGCAGTGGTTGAGAGTCCACCTGCCGATGCAGGGGACACGGATTCATGCCCTAGTCTGGGAGGATCCCACGTGCCGTGGAGCGGCTGGGCCCAGGAGCCATGGCCGCTGAGCCTGCGCTCTGCAATGGGAGAGGCCGCAACAGTGAGAGGCCCGCGTACCGCAAAAAAAAAAAAAAAATTAGACATGAAAAAGGAGACGTTACAACAGACACTGCAGAAATACAAAGCATCCTCAGAGACTACTACAAGCAACTCTGTGCCAATAAAACGGACAATGTGGAAGAAATGGACAAATT
This sequence comes from Phocoena phocoena, assembly GCF_963924675.1. Lineage (NCBI taxonomy): Eukaryota > Metazoa > Chordata > Mammalia > Artiodactyla > Phocoenidae > Phocoena > Phocoena phocoena. The sequence continues at coordinate 17,219,058 of NC_089231.1, forward strand.
ATTAGAAAGGTATAACCTTCCAAGACTGAACCAGGAAGAAACAAAATATGAACAGACCAATCACAAGTAATGAAATTGAAACTGTGATTAAAAATCTCCCAACAAACAAAAGTGCAGGACCAGACGGCTTCACAGGTGAATTCTATCAAACATTTAGAGAAGAGCTAACACCCAGCCCTCTCAAACTCTTCCACAAAATGGCAGAGGAAGGAACATTCCCAAACTCATTCTATGAGGCCAGCATCAGCCTGATACCAAAACCAGACAAAGATACTACAAAAAAAGAAAATTACAGACCAATATCAATGATGAATATAGATGCAAAAATCCTCAACAAAATACTAGCAAACAGGGCTTCCCTGGTGGCGCAGTGGTTGAGAGTCTGCCTGACGATGCAAGGGACGTGGGTTCATGCCCCGGTCCAGGAGGATCCCACATGCCGCGGCTGGGCCCGTGAGCCATGGTCGCTGAGCCTGCGCATCCGGAGCCTGTGCTCCATGGCGGGAGAGGCCGCAGTGGTGAGAGGGCCGTGTAACGAAAAAAAAAATACTAGGAAACAGAATCCAACAACACATTAAAAGGATCATACACCACGATCAAGTGGGATTTATCCCAGGGATGCAAGGATTCTTCAGTATACACATATCAATCAATGTGATAAACCATATTAACAAACTGAAAAATAAAAACCACATGATCATCTCAATAGATGCAGGAAAAACTTTTGACAATATTCAACACCCATTTATGATAAAAACTCTCCAGAAAGTAGGCACAGAAAGTATCACTCAACATAATAAAGGCAATACACGACAAACCCACAGCAAACATCATTCTCAATCATGAAAAACTGAAAGCATTTCCTCTAAGATCAGGAACGAGACAAGGATGTCCACTCGCACCACTATTATTCAACATAGTTTTGGAAGTCCTACCCACAGCAACCAGAGAAGAAAAAGAAATACAAGGAACACAAATTGGGAAAGAAGAAGTAAAACTGTCACTGTGTGCAGATGACATGATACTATATATAGAGAATCCTAAAAATGCCACCAGAAAATTACTAGAGCTAATCAATGAATTTGGTAAAGTTGCAAGATACAAAATTAATGCACAGAAATCTCTTGCATTCCTATACACTAATGATGAAAAATCTGAAACAGAAATTATGGAAACACTCCCATTTACCATTGCAACAAAAAGAATAAAATACCTAGGAATAAACCTACCTAGGGAGATAAAAAACCTGTATGCCGAAAACTGTAAGACACTGATGAAAGAAATTAAAGATGATACCAAGAGATGGAGAGATATACCATGTTCTTGGATTGGAAGAATTAATACTGTGAAAATGACTATACTACCCAAAGCAATCTACGGATTCAAAGCAATCCCTATCAAATTACCAATAGCATTTTTTATAGAACTAGAACAAATCATCTTAAAATTTGTATGGAGACACAAAAAACCCCAAACAGCCAAAGCAGTCTTGAGGGAAAAAACGGAGCTGGAGGAATCAGACTCCCTGACTTCAGACTATACTACAAAGCTACAGTAATCAAGGCAATACGGTACTGGCACAAAAACAGAAACATAGATCAATGGAACAAGATAGAAAGCCCAGAGATAAACCCACGCACCTATGGTCAACTAATCTATGACAAAGGAGGCAAAGATATACAATGGAGAAAAGACAGTCTCTTCAATAAGTGGTGCTGGGAAAACTGGACAGCTACATGTAAAAGAATGAAATTAGAACACTCCCTAACACCATACACAAAAATAAATTCAAAATGGATTTGAGACCTAAATGTAAGAGCGGACACTATAAAACTCTTAGAGGAAAACACAGGAAGGACACTCTGACATAAACCACAGCAAGATCTTTTTTGATCCACCTCCTAGAGTAATGGAAATAAAAATAAACAAATGGGACCTAATGAAACTTCAAAGCTTTTGCACAGCAAAGGAAACCATAAACAAGATCAAAAGACAACCCTCAGAATGGGAGAAAATATTTGCAAATGAATCAACGGACCAAGGATTAATCTCCAAAATATATAAACAGCTCATGCAGCTCAATATTAAAGAAACAAACAACCTAATCAAAAATGGGCAGAAGACCTAAATAGATATTTCTCCAAAGAAGACATACAGATGGCCAAGAAGCACATGAAAAGCTGTTCAACATCACTAATTATTAGAGAAATGCAACTCAAAATTACAATGAAGTATCACCTCACACCAGTTAGAATGGGCAACATCAGAAAATCTGCAAACAACAAATGCTGGAGAGGGTGTGGAGAAAAGGGAACCCTCCTGCACTGCTGGTGGGAATGTAAATTGATATAGCCACTATGGAGAACAGTATGGAAGTTCCTTAAAAAACTAAAAATAGAATTACCATGTGATCCAGCAATCCCACTACTGGGCATATACCGAGAGAAAACCATAATTCAAAAAGACACGTGCGCCCCAATGTTCACTGCAGCACTATTTACAATAGCCAGGTCATGGAAGTAACCTAAGTGCCCATCGACAGACAAATGGATAAAGAAGTTGTGGTACATATATAGAATGGAATATTAGCCATAAAAAGGAACAAAACTGAGTCATTTGTTGAGACGTGGATGGATCTAGAGACTGCCATACAGAGTGAAGTCAGAAAGAGAAAAACAAATATCGTATGTTAACGCATGCATGTGGAACCTAGAAAAATGGTACAGATGAACTGGTTTGCAGGGCAGAGATTGAGCCACAGATGTAGAGAACAAACATATGGACACCAAGGGGGGAAAACCGTGGTGGAGTGGGGGTGGTGGTGTGCTAAATTGGGCGATTGGGATTGACATGTATACACTGATGTGTATAAAACTGATGACTAATAAGAACCTGTTGTATAAAAATATATATAAAATAAAATTCAGAAATTCAAAAAAAGAAGAAAATCCTAAAGACTCTATCAAAAATAACCTGTTAAATCTAATCAATGAATCCAGTAAAGTTGTAGAATACAACATTAACATTGAAAAATCAGTAGCATCTCTATTATAATAAATTATCTGAAAAAGAAAGAAAATTATTCCATTTACAGGGGCATCAAAAACAATAGCCTATTTAGGAGTGAATTTAACCAAGGAGGTGAAAGATCTCTACTCTGAAAACTACAAGACACTGATGAAAGAAAGAAATCAAAGACAACACAAATAAATGGAAAGGTATCCTGTGTTCATGGATGTGAAGAATATTGCTGCAGTGTCGACACTACCAAAAGCCATCTAGAGATTTGATGCAATTCCTATCAAGATTCCAATGGCATTTTTTACAGAAGTAGAAAAACCAATGCTAAAATTTATATGGAAGCACAAAAGACTCTGAATAGCCAAAGCAATCCTGAGAAAAAAGGACAAAGTGGCTGGTATCACTTTCCTGATTTTAAGCTATACTTATAAAACTACAGGAATTAACAGTATGGTACTGGCATAAAAACAGATAAATAGACTAATGGAACAGAATCAAGAGCCCAGAAATAAACCCAAGTATATATGGTCAGATAATATTTGACAAGGAGGCCAATAATACTCAATGGTATACTGCAATAAATGGTAAAAATTGGATATCCACATGGAGAAGAATGAAATTCCACCCTTATCTTACACCACTCACAAAAATTAATTCCAAATGGATCAAAGACCTAAATGTAAGACCTGAAACCATAAACCTCCTGGCAGAAAACACAGAACAAAAGCTCCTCGACATGGATCTCGGCAATGATTTTTTAAAATATGACACCTAAAGCACAAGCAACAAAATAAAAGATAAACAAATGGAACTACATCAAACCAGAAAGCTGCACAGCAAAAGAAAAAAGTCAACAAAATTAAAAGATAACCTTTGGAATGGGAAGAAGCATTTGCAAACCATTTATCTGAAAAGGGGCTAATATCCAAAATACACAGGGAACTCACATGCACAAAAAATAAGAATCCAATTTAAAAATGGGCAAAGAACTTGAATACATACTTGTCCAAAGAAGATACACGAATGGCCAACAGGTACATGACTACGCTCAATATCACTAATCATTAGAGAAATCCAAATCAAAACCACAATGAGATATCACCTCACTCCTGTCAGGATGGCTAGCATCAAAAAGACAAAAGATAACAAATGTTGCCAGGATACAAAGAAAAGGGAACCCTTGTGCACATTGGTGGGATTATAAATTGTTTCAGCCACTATATTAAACAATATGGAGGTTCCTCAAAACATTAAAAACAGAACTACCATATGATCCAGACATCCCACTTCTGGGAATATATCTGAAGAAAACAAAAAACATGTGAAAGTGATATCTGCATCTCCATGTTCACAACAGCATTATTTACAATAGCCAAGACATGGAAACAACCTAAGTATCCATCAATGGATGAATGGATAAAGAAGCTGTGCTATATACACACAATGGAATATTAGTGTAAGAAACGAGGAAATCCTGCTATTTGTGACAACACAGATGGCCCTTGAGGGCCTTATGCTAAGTGAAATAAATCAGGGAGAGGAAGACAAATATTAGATGATCTTACTTACACGTGGAATCTAAAAAAATAGCCAAAATCATGGAAGAAGTGATCAGATCTGTGGTTATCAGAGGTGGAGAAGGGTGGGAGAAACTGGATGAAGGTGGTCAAAAGGCACAAACTTCCACTTATAAGATAAATAAGTACTAGGGATGCATGATGGCTATATGCATAACTATACATGTAAGTTGTATGATAAGTACATACATAAGCTGTTAAGAGCATAAAGCCTAAGGGTTCTCATCACAAGGAAAAAAAGTTTTCCTTTATGTTATATTGATATGAGATGATAGATGTTAACTAAACTTAATGTGGCAATCATTTCACTATATATGTAAGTCAAACCATCATGCTGTACACCTGAAACTTACACAGTTCTGTATGTCAATTACACCTCAATAATACCGGGGGCGGGGGGGAGATAACACATATGGCAAAACAGCACAAGAACAGATGCTCAACATCGTTAGTCCTTAGGGAAATGCACGAGGAAGGATTAAAAGAGGCACGAGAAAACTTTTGGGGGTGACGAATCTGCTTACTATGTTGATTGTGGTGATGGTTTAATAGGTACATGACATGGTAAAAAACTGCACACTTTAAATACAGTAAGTCCCCTACATACGAACCTTCAAGTTGTGACCTTTCAAAAATGTGAACATGCGGTCCATCAGTCAGGCGTGAGTGAAACTGCAGCTTTCTCCTATTGCTGATGATCCTTCAGCTCTACCACCTCCCACCTCCTCTCCCTCCTCCAGTAACTCTTCTTGCCTGTCCACTCGATGCCAGCCCCTGTATGCCAGCTGTTGTACTGCACTACGATACTTTTCAAGGTACTGTACTGTAAGACTCAAAATGTTTTATTTTTTGTGTTTGTTTTTTATGTATTATTTCTGTGAAAAGTATTATAAACCTATTACAGTACACTAGTATTAATATATAGCTGATTGTGTTGTGTACCTAGGCTAACTTTGTTGGACTTACGAACAAACTGGACTTATGAACACACTCTCAGAACGGAAGTCGTTGGTATGTAGGGGGCTTACTGTATGTGTACCTCAAAAGAATCTGTTTTAAAGAAAGAAAAAAAAAGCAAAGAAGTGGGGAGTGAGACTTTTAAAGGTGAATTATTTTTTCACGTTTTTAACATTTTTTAAAAGTTTTGAACCATATGAATATATATTATCTACTCCAAAAATTAAATAATAAATAGAAATGACATTTAAGCCAAAAAAGGGTAGTTTGAGTTGATATTTTTCCTGCTTAAGTTACAAATCCTCTCAAAGGATTTCCCTAGCCCACAAATTCCTCACTAGACCAGCAACCCTCAGCTGTTTACTCTGCTCCCTTGGGTGACTGGGAATCATGGTTATAGACTGAGAGCAGTGTTCTGTTAGGCCATGTATATGTACATATGTTTTCTTTGACCTCAGAAGAATCTAACATCTTAAAGTCATGTCAAATATGGGGTAGCACCAATAAAATCTGAGAGAATGTCCAAATTCAAAGACCAGTATAGATTTGCTTCTGTGCCACCCAGTATCAGCTAAGATGAGCTCAGCAGTAAGATGCATAGGAAGAAATAACTCTCATAGTTTTTAAATTATCAGAAATTTGGCCTCGGGAATTCCCTGGCAGTCCAGTGGTTAGGACTGCACACTCTCACTGCCAAGGGCCCGGGTTTCAAACCCTGGTTGGGGAACTAAGATCCCACAAGCCGAGCAGCACGGCAAAAAAAAAAAACAGAAAGGAAATTTGGCCTCAAAACTCCCGGTTTTTTTTATTTTTTTGGCTGTGCGGCTTGCAGGATCTTAGTTCCCTGACCTGCGATGGAACCCATGTCCCCTGCAGTAGAAGCGCAAAGTCCTAACCACTGGACCACCAGGGAACTCCTTGGCCTCAAAACTTGAATCGGGCTTCCCTGGTGGCGCTGTGGTTGAGAGTCCGCCTGCTGATGCAGGGGACACGGGTTCATGCCCCGGTCCGGGAGGATCCCACATGCCGCAGAGCGGCTGGGCCCGTGAGCCATGGCCGCTGAGCCTGCGCGTCCGGAGCCTGTGCTCCGTCCGCAAGGGAGAGGCCACAACAGCGAGAGGCCCGCGTACCGCAAAAACACCACCAACAACAAAAAACAAACTTTAATCAAATTATAATGCAGCTGTTTACTATAAACATAAGAGGAAGGGAAATTCTAACATAGAGAGAAATCCAAACCTCCCAACCAACTATGGCGGTTAAAAACCCAGGGTGCTCCCGCCAAATTCAGGATATGTTCCTCACTCCAGATAACCTGCCTATGATCTCCAGCTGGAGAGACAATCAATGTTCCTTTGCCCCCTGATGCTGTTCAACAACAGCCAACATTCCTCAGGTGCTCTCACAAGCCATGGAATGTTTCTGTTTTTTTCCACCAAGGGATTAAAAATATTGGATCTGGACTGTGAAGCCAACGAGGGATGGTTCCATTGTCTAGCATTTCTCATCAGGAAGCAATTCTCCCAAGTGATAAGAATCAACCTTTAGATTAGAGGTCTATTTGCCAAATGGGAGTCATCTTGCAGGTTCGTTACAAAATGGATGCTGAGCCATGCTGCATAATGAGTAAGGCAGTCTATGGAAATCCTACAGGAGGCTTCCTGTTACCATTCACTTTGGAATGCTCACCTACCTTCAGCTTCCTCATTTAAATTTTGTGTGACTGACATAAAAGTGCATGCTTATTGAAGAGTTTAATAGAGATAACACTAAGGACTATTTAAAAAGTAGAGTTACGGTTCAAGTTTTTGGAAAATTTGCATCAGAATTTCACCATTGTAAACACCTTGAGTAAATGTGGACCAGAAGAGCTCTTTTCAGTTTACTGGGTTTATCCAAGACTGGGATATTTCTTAGGATTTTGTGGCTTTGGGTGAAAATACTTTCACTTTGATCTGCTCCAACAGCAAACAACAACAAAACACCCCATAAACCAAGATATCATTAGCTAGGCCTCTAGAAGCCTCAACTCCTGCTAAACTGGTACCATGATTGCTCTTCAAAATCACCTGGAGGAGGTCTCCCTCATTGCTTTCAGCGAACACAATTCACTCTGCTTTGAAAGCTTCCCCAGCTCCTTTCATTTAACTCTGCCTTCACCTTTCTTTAAGGCTACCCAAAATCCCACACTGTACCCAGGACAATTCAAAGAAACTACCCCTGGCTACTGTGAATTGTGCTTTCAGAAAGCAACAAGCAGCCAGAGCACACGCAGCCCGGTGAGCCTGCAGGGGGAGCTGGAGAATGAAATGATGGGATTTATGTTTCTAAGTGTTGGCCCTGGTTGAAGTGTAGAAATTAGAATGCAGAACTAAGGAGGATCCAGAACACAGGAGGGATGATACCACAGCTGAGCCCTGAACACACTGGTTGGGGCGGGGGAGGTGTGTCAGGAGAACCCACTCGGCAGAAAATCCAAATACAACCTTATAATCAACCATCTGCAGATTCAACTAATCTCAGGTGTGTAGTACTGCAATATCTATTAATTGAAAAAAATCCACCTATCAGTTCAAACTCGTGTTGTTCAAGGGTCAACTGTACTTACATGGTACTAGAAGGTAAGGATGGGTGTTGAGGCTGAAAAGTTTGAGTTTTGAGGAAAGACCTTCAGAAAGCTCCTATTTAATGGCCTGAAGCAAGAGATGGGTCATTTCCTGAGAAGTGGGGCAGTGGAAAGGATCTCCAGGGTCTGAGATACTTTGAATTCACTGGGGGCGAAGGAGGGCGGGGCAGGGGATGGGACGGGCCCACCAGAAGCCCTCAGCAGCTTGAAGGCTTGAAAGTGTGATTATGCGGGATCGTGGAACAAAAGAACCATGATTAACTATCGATATCACCTGTGCCCTAATTCAGAAGGCTCACTAGATGCCAAGCACACACTAGGCATTTCTGTATAACTCGACCTCATACCAACCTCACAAAGGCAACCTTTCCAGAGGATGATTAGCATTTTACACTCGAAAATCCTGTGGCTCAGAGAGGTTAAGGAACCCGACCAGGGTCACCGAGCCAGAACGTAAGAGCCCTGTGTCCTAGGGTATCTGGCTTCAGAGCCCCATTATTTACCCTCCTTAAAGGACAGCAGGACTTTAAAATAATTTCACTCACTTTTTAAGGGAGAAATTATAGATAAAGCTAGCAGTTGACGAACATGAAGGAGCCTGAGAATCACTGAAATAAATTAACAAGCAAACCTAAGTATTTACATTTAACTCTACAAGTTACGTTTTCAGTTCCTTAAATTAATAGTTTCACCGTAATGATAACCCACTTTTTGTCTGCAATTTCAAACCGGTTTTAAATATTACTGAGATTTTTTTTTTTGATTGTTTGACCAATTTGCTAATGAAGCAAACACTAGGCCTCTCCTCCCAGCACCCATCCCCACACCCCCGTTCCCGGCCCCGGGATGGGGAAAGGTGCCTGAGAGGCGCTTACAGTGATTTCTGCCTCTTCTCTCTCCGAAGCTGTTTTGAGGAGCAAATAACTGAGTGCTTGAGAAAGCTCTAAAGACGCCTGTGAGTTTGCTCGGAGACGAAACGCTGAAAGCACCGCTCGAGGTCCGGCCTGCCCACCACAACTGAGAGATGCGCGCGCAGCCGGAAAAGCAGGACCAGGTGCGCACACGCGGAAGTGCCCGGAGACAAAATGGCGCCGCCGCCAGCGCGGGCTTTAAGCGCAAGTCGGCGGCCAGCTACGGTGGCCCTCGGGGGCCATGACAGTGTTAGGACCGCGACTTCGCTTGAGCGAAGGGGACGTCCGCCGAGAGACTAGAACAACCCTGACTGGGCGTGGGGCCGAAACATCGAGGACCGCTAGATGAGGGTGCTCCCAGCAGGCCACAGTCAGATGAGGAGAAAAGAGCAATGCCATTCACTGAATTCATTCATTTATTCATGCACTCATGAGCACCGTCAAACTTCAGTTTGTTCTTGTAAGTGACCCCTTCCGCGATGCTGTAAGGGAAGTTCTGCTTCCGGAGGGAGGCTGGACTAAACGAGATTGTCCCCCCAACAGAATGATACCAATCACCTACTGAGAGCAAGGCTCAGTGCTAAGTGCTCTGGAAGGATGCCAGGATGGCCTCTTACCTACAATCCGGTGGTGACATGTATGGGCCACCTACCAGACACAGAGCAGAGGCAAGTTCAATGCCGGCTGTGGGTAGATGAGGAGAGAACCGCCCTGGGAAAGAGGAGGTGCGACCCGACCACTTTGTTTTTATTACTGGGGGTAGAGGCTGAGGGTAGTGGGCAGAGGGGCTGGCCTGCAGTAGCCCTGGAGCTGTGTTCCCTTCTCCCACTTACATTTCCTGTGGTCCTCACTGGTGTTAGGAGAGGTTGTCCTTCCCTTGCGCGAAGAACAGTAAAGATTTCTGCCTACTGGCCTCAGTGTGGGTCACAGACATTTCAACTCCTTCACAGAAATGAAAATACCTGGAGAATTGTTTGAAACCAACAAACATACAAAATAATAATAATATGCATTCCACTATGGGGGAGATTGCACCCAACATTGTCTATGACACCTCGCAGGGTGTCGTAACTGCCTCTCAGTAGGCTATACAGCTCTCTTTTAAGCCAGATGCTTCTGGGTAATGGGGCATGTATCAGTCTACTATTGCCACAATAAAGCTGTGTAACAAACTGCTCCAAAACTCAGAGGCAAAACACAATCATTTATTCTCACTCATGCATCTAGAAGTCAAGCTGGTGTGGGCTGGGTTCCGATGGGCTTGGCTCCAAGCTGCAGACTGGGTCCAGGTCACATTTCTATCACCTTCCTTGGACCAGTGGGCCAGTTGGGGTTCACTCTTCTCATGATGATGCAAGAAAACAAACTCAACTGTACAAGTACAGTTTAAACCTTTGCTTGCATCACATCTGCCCACCTCCCACAGTCAGAGAAAATCCACATGGCCAAGCCCAACATGAATGAAGCAGCAAAGTACATTTCTCACATAGAAAAGGGAAGCATGTGTGAATATTTTAAGTAATAATCTAATTTGACACAAAGCACATGATTACACAGTGAACTCCACAGTTACGCGCCCACTTCACTGAAAATGTGTTCCCTGGTTAGAGAAGATGCTGTGTACTGCGGAGATGGACATAGCATTCTCTAAGTCCGCAGATGCCAGGGCGGCAGGCAGGGAGGGTACAGCCGCATGTGGACAACCACTCTACAGTTGACAGGCATATTGCTGCCTCCTCCAGGAGTTGAATGTAACCCACCAGCCACCAGCTGGACACCTGGTCCCCCCAAAGACTAGTGTCCTATCAGGTCCTCAAAGCTGGCTTCTGCTGTTGTCAGGCTGGGTCCTCTGCAGTGGTAGTCAGGCAGCCAGATCAGCCTTGATGAAGGGCAGCCCATGCCGTTGAACCCATGCATAGCCTCCATCCTGTTACTATGGCGACTTTGTATATGGTTTCTTTGAACAAGCACTGGGGGTCTTGGGCTGGGGCGGGTGTGTGTGGGAAAGGCCAACAGCCACAGTTTCCAAAGACCTCCTCTATACTGAATGCCTTCTCCTGGGTATTTACACAGGGCAAGATATCTTCACATTCTGGCCCCATGCAGAAAAATTCATCCACATACTTCCCCACCAGACTGCCATACCTAATCTCTAATCTTGTTCTTTCCAAGTCTCTGATCAACTGGTCAACCCTTTAGACAGTGTCCATCAGTCCCTCAGGCCATCTCCACTCATGTAAGAAATGGAAAACCAGTCATCCACTCAACGTTCTAGCATCTGAGATGATTTCCCTTCGCCACTGTCTTTTCAGAGCTGCACCCAAGTGAGGCTGTAATACAATAGCTGCTCACGTCTGGCTCATGCCAGCATATTACACAGGTGTCACGGACCGGACACGGGGAAATCCCCTGAGTCTGTACGTGTGGGTTGAGGAGTGGTCGAAGCAGGTGTTACAGGAATCTGTCATTTTCAGGCCCAGTCCTGTAGACCCACTTTCCTCTTTACAGTGGAATGTTTCTGTGTACATCCAATTTTATGGATCAGGTGAAACTAAATTCATGAAGGGTAGTTCAGATGACTGTTAGTGCCACCTGACAGGTCCTGTGGCCTTCAGTTGAAGGTACAGCCAGCCTGCAATGAGGGAGCTAAGGGAATATGTACCCCTACTTCACTCCATCCTTGCCGGTGCTCCCCACTGGCTGCATCTGACCAGAAGCCAGAGAGCCCACTGATGTGTCCACATAAGCCAGCCTCTGGGGGCTCAAAGCAGGATGAAGGGGAGAAATTCATTGGTTGGGCTGTGGTGTCAGCCTCTAGTATGGCCCCCAGTGACCTCCACCCCCTGGAATTCACCCCCCATGTAGTCCTCTCCCATAGTATACTAGGGATGGTCTGTGTGACCAGTAACATATAGCGGAAATGATGAAATGTCATTCATTGGTTAGGTTATGAAAAGGCACTGCAGCTCAGGGTTTAGTTGTTGTGGCAGAGAGCTTCCTAAGATGGCCCTATGATCCCTGCCGCCTGGTATTCGTGCCCTGGTATAAAACCCTTTCTTTGAGTGTAGGCTGGACCAAGTGACTCGAATCTAATGAACAGAATATGGCAAAAGTGATGGGATACAAAGGACCGTGGCTTCCCTCTTGCCTGCATGCTCTCCTTCCTGCTCGCTTGCTCTGATGAAGCAAGCGGCCCACCGGAAAGGCCCACGTGGCAAGGAGCTGAGGGAGACCTCTGGCCAAGAGCCAGCGAAGAACTGAGGCCCTCAGTCCAACAGCCTGTGAGGAACTGAATCCTGCCGACACCCACGGGAGTGTGTGGGAAAGCATCACCCAGGTGAGATTTACAAATCTTAGCCTGTGCTCACTTCAGCAGCACATATACTAAAATTGGAAGGATACTGAGATTAGCATGGCCCCCATGCAAAGATGGCACACAAATGTGTGAAGCATTCTGTATTTTTGAGTAATCTTACATACAACTTTCAAAACAAACTGCTAAAAAAAAAATCTTAAATTAGCCCCAGATGACACCCCGATTGCAGTCTTTTGAGAGACGCAGAACCTGAGGTCCCACCTAGGCCTTGCCCAGATTCCTGGTGAGAAAACTACTGTTCCTTGGAGTTTGGGGGTAATCTATTATACAACATAGGCAACCAATACAGTCTCTCTCTCTTTCTCTCTCTCTCTCTCTCTGTCTCCGTCGCTCTCTGTCTCTCTGTCTCTCTATCACTTGCTTCTGTGAGAACTCAGCTGCCCCGTCACTGGCAGCCCTCTGGGGAGCCCACCTGATGTGAAACCACAGCCTTCTACCAAGAGCCATGTGTGCGCCTGGCAGCAGATCCTCACCTAGTCAAGGCATCAGGTGACTGCAGCCCCTGCCCACAGCTTGATTCCGGAGAGACCCTGTGTCAGAACCCCTGGCTCCGCTACTCCCGAATGCCTGACCCTCAGAAACTATGTGAGGTAATGAATTTGCCTTGCAGCAATAGATAACTAACACACGAGCAAAGAGAAACCATTCAGCAAAGAGGAAAAGGGGAAAGTCCGTGAAACTGGGGGAAATATTCTTCAAGAAAAGTATCTGGTTCATATTTTTGATAGACTCGGAACCTATGCACAGAGTTATTTTTAGAGTTTCTTTCATAACAAGAGTTTGTTTTCCTTTGATTCAGGGACAAACTCTGGTATTCCACTAAGCTGAGAATGATGACGTTACCTACCCTTTACTTAGTACCTACGACTGCTGGGCAGTGAACTTAACCTTCACAAATAGGGAAATTGAAGCTCAGACGGGTTAGCTCATTTATCCCACGGCACACAGCAAAAGGCAGAACCAGAATTCCAACCAGGTTTGAAGCCCTAGTTCTTTTCACAACGTTACCACGGCCTCCGTAATAGTGACTCTTGTAACTTAAAATAAAAACACACCCTATAGTCCGAGTGACAAATACAGAAATACATTCATTCGTTCATTGAAGTCAGAAAGTTAAAACATCTTCATATTTCAAAGCAATTAGTGAATGGGAGACAGGACTACCCTTAGCTCTGTCCCTGACCCTTACCTCCACCCCCAGTTTGTGGCTGGAGCTCAATGTATTTGATGACGACGTTAATTCCACAAGCATTCCACTATCTGGGGATGTGGAACGCAATCCAGGATCCGGTTTCCGGAAGGGCCCTACCGTGCCCACAACGGGAGGTGGGGGGTGGCGCGGAACTGGAAGATTCAGCGGGAAAGTTGGGGAGACGCAGGCCGGGGGGATCGGGACTGCAGCGCCACACGGATGTCAGGGAGCCAAGGAGTCCCAGGTGGTGCCCCCCGCAGCCCGCAGCTCACCTAGAGGGAGAGAGGGGAGAGGGGCGGAGCCACACCCGGAAGTTGCTTAGGCCCGAACCAAAGATGGCGGCTGCGGCGCCGCTCGCCCACGCTTCGTAACCTTCTGTAACCAATGGAGCCGCGACGCTCGGGTGACTTACTGCGACGACTTCTGCACGACATTATCTGATGCAACCTCCGAGTTGAGGAAGCCGCCGGTGCACTTTGCGGGTGATAAGGAGGCGGCGTGTTGGAGGTGATGTCCTTGGAGGTGACCAGGGCGACCGCGGGGATGGTGCTAGGTGAGTGAGGCTCGGGGACCCCGGGGTGTGTAAGTGGCGCGGCGCGGCGCTCCTGCTTGGGGCAGCAGCCTTGTTCCGGCCGAATACAGCTCTTACCCTGGTGCCTGGCGCAGACTGGGCGCCCCGCCGCTGTTTACGTGAATGGTGGGAGGGAGGAGGGACTAGGACCCACCCTGGGTCCGCGCTCGCCGAGCAGGCCCGGCTCCCCTCGAGCCCTGGGTGCCCCGGCTAGGGTGGCGGCCGCTCCCGGCCCGGCCCCACTGCGAGAAATCCCGTGATTCAGCTGAGACGTAGGCAGAGCGAGGCATGGCCAGACCTCAGGGCAGACCCCAAATATGTGACTCTTCCAAGTGACTGGCAGGAAAGGACTTAAGAATGCGATTTCTTTTTCACATATCCTCACTTATATTGAGATTTCCTGGGAGACCATCTGGTGCAGTAGGAAAAGGAAGAGATTTAGGAGACCTGGGTTGATGTCTCTGCTCGCTTACTCCTTGTGAGGCCTTCAGTTTGTTTAACCTCAGAGCTTTGGTTTCCTTTAAAGACCAGAGAAAACCGGTATTTATTTGATTTCTGTGCTCTAGCACCAGCATATCTGATTTATATATTTCATCCTCAGTACTTCAAGATGGGTATTGTTTTCCTCATTTTATAGGCTCAGAAACAAGCCCAGAAAGGTTAAGTGAATTCTCCAGGGTCACTCTGGCTTTTAAGGTACAACATCCAAGCTTCCAGTTTGGTCTGGCCAACTGAAAAGCCATTGCTTTGTTGTTGGGGATTCGAGTAGATAGAAGCAGTACCACAAATGAAAATGATCAAAGTTCCTTTTGAAAGCTGAATTTAACTAACCCCTTTCTATGGGATGGATGTCCTTGGATAGGGGAGTGGGAGAATAATTATGATATAATTTCTTTCGGACCTTGATAATTTTTACCGATCAGATGCTTGTTCTGTTTACAAAGATAAAGAATGGATAAAGCAGCTGCAGCATGAGGTGACTGATAATTACTGGCCAAGTGAGTAACTTATTCTCTTTTTGTGAAACAGCAGAGCTGTATGTCTCAGACCGAGAGGGAAGTGATGCTACTGGTGATGGAACCAAGGAGAAACCTTTTAAAACAGGCCTTAAGGTAGTGCCTCTTTCTCATTAGGAAAACGACTTTGCATTTATTAATGACTCATGCCAGTTATTCTGTGACTTGTCAGGAGTTTTATTTAAAGCACTAGGTTTGAAGAGAACTTTCTGAAAAGGACAAGTAAGGGGTATATACAGATATGTAGCTTTAAGGGTATTACATTATCTACGTCTAAACTTTTTCTTTTTTTTTGGCTGCGCCTCAAGTCTTGTGGGATCTTTAGTTCTCCGACCAGGGATTGAACCTGGGCCCTTGTCAGCAAAAGCGCCGAGTCCTAACCACTGGAATGTCAGGGAATTCCTCTTGAACTTTTTTTTTTTTTTTTTTTTTTTTTTTGCGGTACGCGGGCCTCTCACTGCTGTGGCCTCTCCTGTTGCAGAGCACAGGCTCCTGACACGCAGGCTCAGCGGCCATGGCTCACGGGCCCAGCCGCTCCGCGGCATGTGGGATCCTCCCGGACAGGGCACGAACCTGTGTCCCCTGCATTGGCAGGCGGACTCTCAACCACTGTGCCCCCAGGGAAGCCCTCCCCTTGAACATTTTTAATAGGTATCTTCTTTTCTTACCATACGGCATCGCATCTCGGAATTTTTCTCTCCAGTGAGTCAGTTGGCCAGTTTTTAAATTCTTGTAGAACTGAAAATCATCTTCCCTTAGTCATCTGAGTTTATGCTCACATTTCTTCCAAACTGACTCCTAAGAGTTCTCTCGGTGAATTTACCACTCGAATCCAAACGTGATCTTGAGCCTTGAGACTCAAAGACCTGATTTATATCAGTACCAAGAACAGAGCAGACACTCATGAACTCATGAGTCTGGAGCCTAAAGCCAGGATGCTAATTTAACAATATATTATTGTTTCTCAGGGTGTAGAATCCTCCTATGAGTTTAGCATATTCTCTTTAAGCAGACTTACATGGAAAGCCAAATACAGTTCAGATGGGTTCTTCGAGAGCTTCGACTCAGGATTGAGTAGGTACCTGATGGCATTGGGTTACGGTGTGGGCCAAGAAGACATCCCTCTGCAAGTAGCCGTGGGCTTGCCTGTAGACTGGAATGGCTACAGCTGCTACATAAGGAAGTTGATTAAAGCCCTCTCCCAGGACAGCACCAGGAAGCGCACTGCCCTGACACTTCTTTCTGTGTATCTGTGTCTGGCCAATCCCCCTTCTTGTGAGCTTTGTTACAGTATTCATTTAGGTTATTATCAAGTGTTCCTGTCCTGGGACCACTCTCTCCTCTTTTAGCTCATACTCTGGTTATGTTTTGGTGTGTCAACCATGGGTCTTAATTTTTTAACTCTTAGAGGGAAATCTTTCTCATTTTGGATTGTTGGGGTGATTCCTATGGCTGCCCAGAACTGACAGTAGTGTTTAGATGAATGTTTGCAAAATGTCGCTGTTAGCAGAAATGTGCCATTCTGATTTGGAGAATCACAGTTTGACTCTTTCAATATCACTGATTAACAAAGGAGGGATCAGTACAGACTGTCAGGTAGTCAATGAATCCTTAGTGATTTACAAACATCCTTACAAAGTCTAATTGTTAAAAGGAGGAACTGAACTCTCCTGGATGTTTCCAAAAGATCCAGGTTCCCTCCTCCTCTGTAGCAATAATTGAGTTGAGACCAGTATTAAATCAAGATGAAAAGTATTTTTCAGGTTTGGAATCTAGATCTTAAGAAAAGGTCAGTTTTCATAAACTTCAGATCTTACACGAGAGACAGTCATTCATTGCATTTCTTGGTTGATGATAACTTAGGAGAAAATTTGAAGGAATATTTGAAGCAGTTAATAAAACACTTATCTTTTACATACTTTCAACTATCTATTTTTTTAAAAACGAATACCAACTATAAAATATTAAATGATAATATTGATGTCTGATATGTCCCAGTATTGGTGAAAAGAGGTACATACATTCTACACACAGGAATTTTTCCAGTTAAATGAAACTTAGCCTTCTGTGTACCTAACCACTGTGCTCTTGAGAGAGTTTCAGAAATGACTTCCCTGGTTTCTTCGTGAGGATTAATCGTCTGCATGTGCCCTGCAGTTGGCCTTTGCCATCAGCTGTCTCTTCTGTTGTCAGCGTACCTCCTGTCGGTCCCCAGGGCCACTTAAAATCTGTTGTTTCTAGTCCACATGGGAAACTATATACTATGTAACCGAACTTGCTAGAATTGTTTGGGAAAGGACGTTCTACCTTAAGCAAAATGTTCTTCGAATGTTCCGCCATTCCTTCTGTCGACATTGACCTTTGGCTGGTGGGGTCTTATGCTTTCTTCTGGGCTCTCGATTATTTTCTAGGTGATCAAAGTTACCTCATAATTCAGGTGTTATTTTGATTTTAAAAATTGTACAATGTTAAAGAAATGTCCTTTTTCCTTGTCCCTCCCTCCCCAAGGCTTTGATGACAGTTGGAAAAGAACCCTTTCCTACCATCTACGTAGATTCACAAAAAGAAAACGAGGTAGGGTGAACCCAAAGCTTTACAGAATTAGATTTTGTGAAGAAACTTTCATTAGAATACAGCGGTCTTGAAAACATTAAATATCTGTTTATCCCTCCAGAGGTGGGATGTTATTTCTAAATCACAGATGAAGAACATTAGAAAACTGTGGCACAGGGAACAGATGAAGAGTGAATCCCGGGAAAAGAAAGAGGTGAGCAGTAGATTTGCTCTGTGAACATTTTTCAAGTTGGGACACCAGAAGCCATGTTAACAAATTGCCTGGTTATTAAAACTAGGCAGAAGACAATTTACGAAGAGAGAAGAACCTGGAAGAAGCAAAGAAGATTACCATTAAAAACGACCCAAGTCTTCCAGAGCCAAGTTGCGTAAGTGTGATGTGTATCGTTTCAAATATCATGGACTCACGGGGTCAAACTATTATTTCTGTGTCTGAGGGGCATGCCACGTGCTTTGTTCCTTTGCACTGTTTGTCTCTTCTTTTCTTTCAAAAGGGAGAGAGCGCAATAATGTTTGAGAGTTATGAGGCTGGTCCTTGCGGGGCTCCTTTTTTGATAGAATTTAGTAATTACGTGTTGAACGAATTCTGTCCCGACTAAAAGCTAGCAGCCCTGGAATCCAGGCCTGGTGGGCTGTGTGGTCTCAGACGAGTGATTTTACCCTCCCCTGGGTGTCAGTTTCCTCACAGTAAAAAGAAGAGTTGAAATCCAAGATTTTCATGATTTCTTAAATAAAGAAAAAGTTTTTGAAATTTGATTATGTCTATAATCTTTCTAGACCAGAATGCTGGACTGTGAATGGACATGGTTAGAATTCGAACGGTTCTTACTGCTGCTGGATTGCCATTGTTTTCTTGCTTCCTTAGTGAGGAAGCTGTTTTCTTGGCCACACCCTGCAACCCCTTCCTCCCCTCCCCTCTCTCCTCCATCCCTCAGAGGAAAAGCCAGCCTTGGTAGCTTCCACCACCCAGGGTGGTGGGAGGGATGGGGAGGTCAGGGAGAGGGCTCTGCGTGGACTAGGCTTGTTGCTATTGTGAATTCATTAATTTTATATAACAGTATCTGAAGTTCTGATTGTTTCGCAGACAGTTTTGCACTAAGAGAAAGAAGACTTGGATTTTTTTTTTTTTTTTTAACCCCTCCAGTGTGGTGAAATTATTTGGCTCTGACCTGTAGTAGAGTGGCTGTCAGAAGTTTTACACCACTTGTGAATTTTTAACACTTTTCTGCCATCTATCTAATATTCGTGACAAAATTGGTATGTGACCAATGACATACTGGGTCAAATGTTTTTTATTTTAACTTGACAGGTGAAGATTCGTGAATTAGAAGGATATAGAGGCCAAAGAGTAAAGGTATTTGGCTGGGTCCACAGGCTGCGTAGGCAAGGTAACTGGCATAGCTGTCCTTTTCTCCCTTTAATTTTCAATATCCCTGCTCTTAGATGATGAAGAACATTAAAAAAAAAAACATTTACTTCGGGGTATTTTTGTTTGAGAGTGCTAGCTTTTTAAAGGAAGTACTAATTTGTATCCTCAATTGGTTCTTATTTAATATGACTATTGAAAGTTTAAAAATTATTTAAATGGTACTTAACTGTAAGCAGTCAAAGTGATCAGAGGTATCCAGGAAATATTTGTCTAATTGAATTGACTTCTTTAAGGAAAGCAGGGGGTATATTACCGGAAGTGCAGAACCAAATCTGAAACTTACTGATGGCAGTGATGTTGATTTTTATAATTAGTATGTTTGTACTTGGTCATGATGTCTTGCTTTCTCTTTCTGCTTTTGTTATTTTATTACATGTCTTTTATTGTAAGTGGTTGTCAAATCCTTCATAAAAAGAAAGGGAGCATAAAAAACCAAGAGTGCTTCTGTGCGGCAGTATATATCACCCCCCGCTGAATGCGCTTTGCTAGGTATTGCAGGGGACTCAACGGTGAATAAGACTTAATCCCTCGACTCACATGCTTACTGTCTTGCTTTCCCATGATCGTGTGGGTCAGGAGGCTCACATAGGGTTTAAAAGTATGAAGGGTTTGAAACATGAAGAAGGCAAAATACAAAATACTGGTGAACCCTTCAGAGGAATGGGGCCGTGTGGGAGGTTTGAACTTTCAACATTTAACCTTGGAGGTTCCTTTACATAAGAATAAATTATGAGAAAGTGCTTTCAAGTGCCTCTCGAACAATCTAGCTAAACTTCTCTTTCCCGTTTTTAGGAAAGAATTTAATGTTTCTGGTGTTGCGGGATGGTACGGGTTATCTCCAGTGTGTCTTGTCAGATGATTTGGTAAATATTTTCATATTTACGATGAAAAGTCAGTTTTTTTCAATAGGTTACTTTATTGTTAGTTTTGGGAATCTTAGGGTCTATGCTTATTTTAATTGTTATTGTGGGAAATTTCCAACATCTCAAAAATGGAACAGTAGGAAGAAACCTCACACGCTCATCACTCAGCTTCAGTAACATCTTAGTTGAGCTGCTGTAACTAAGTCCCATAAACTGGGTGGCTTGTGAACAACAGAAGTTTATTCCTCATGGTTCTAGTGGCTGGAAGTCCATACCAGGGTGCCGGCATGGTCAAGTTCTGGTGAGGGCCCTTCTCTGAGCTGCAGACTACCCACTTCCCGTTGTGTGCGCATCCTCACGTAGCAGAGAGCAGAGGAGGGTTTCGACATACGAATTTGCAGCAGATACACGCTAAGTCCGTAACGAGTAATGATTAATATTTGGCCAGTTCTGGTTTACTGCTCCCCACCTTTTACCTCCCAGACATCATATTTCATATAAACATACTTGCGTATGCATCACCAAGAAGAAATATTTTTAATATAACCACACTACCATTATCACACACCCCCGAAATTAGCAGAACTCCTAAATATCCAGCCAGACTCTCCCAATTGATTCATGATGTCTTCTTTACAGTTGGTTGGTTTGAATGAGGATCCAGACAAGATCTACATGTTGCATTTAGTTGATATGTCTCTGAAATCACTCTTAATCTATAACAGATCTCCCTTTTCATTCTCTTTTCTCCACCCCACTCCCCCTTGCCCTTTATTGGAAAAAGTCTGGTCGTTGGTCCTGTGGGACTTCTCCCAGTCTGGATTTGGTTGATTGCATCATAAGGTGTATTTTAACATGTTCCTCTATCCTTTGTATTTCTTACAAGCTGGAGGTTAGGTCTGGTCAGATTAGGTTCTGCTGCTGCTGCTTCTTGATATAACTACTTCATGGACAAAGCTGTATTCTTCCAACGACATCACATCATGGGGCACATAATTCTGGTCGTCTTTATGATTAGTGCGTTCAGATGCTGATGGCCTGATCCCTCCTTTATAAAGTTTTCCATCACTTTTCTCCTAATGATTTTAGCCAGTATTGATTATCATAGTCTAAGTGAACTCCCTGTATTATTTTAATAGTCTAAATTTTAAAGAAAAAGAGAAACGAACTTTCCAGATACTTTTGAGAGATATGGACTAGTGTTATTTATGCATGTGTATGTATGTAAAGTATGTATTTACATATATATGTGTGTATCTGTATATAGATGAATGTTTGTTGGCTGTCTTATTTTACTAGTTTTGGACGAGAGAACTTGTTTGTAAGTAATTCCCTTTGCTTTCTATATGGTAGACTATTTTAAATGTAAATGTGAGTAACTGAATTTGAACTTGATCTTCTTATAGTGTCAGTGTTACAATGGAGTAGTCTTGTCCACTGAGAGTAGTGTCGCAGTGTATGGAATGCTAAATCTTACCCCAAAAGGCAAGCAGGTGAGTGCGTTGAGTTCCTCACTAAGAGAAGAGTTGTGTACTTGTTTGTTTTCCAGTGTCTTTATTTGTATTGATACTTTTGGTATTTGGCATATAAATAGACAAATGTGATGGGCTTGCTAAATTTAGAATGCCTTTTCCTTTCCTGGTGAGATACGTACACTGTACAGCTTGTGTGCTCTTGTAACGATCTCAGGGATTTTCAACCTAAGGAATTCCTGAATAAACTTGATGGGTGAGAACAATTTGCTGTGTCTGTGTGAATAATTTTTCAGCTAAGTGGAAATGAAAATTTAGTCTACCAAAAGTTTTTCAGGAAAGAACAGTGATCTAAAGCTGAAACTTTGGGGATTTCCCTGGTGGTCCAGGACTTCTCGCTCCCAATGCAGGAGGCCCAGGTTCGATCCCTGGTTAGGGAACTAGATCCCGCATGCTGCATCGAAGACCCGGCGCAGCCGAATAAATATTTAATAAATAAAATAAATCTGAAACTTTTAAAATAGAATTTGAAAGCCTCTTTTTAAAAAACTTAAAGCTAGGCTTGATAGTCAGAGGGTTGTCTGTTCCCCAGCCAACAGGCATGTAACCTATGCCAGTTAGAGTTACTTGTTGGTAATTATTGGTCAGGTAGCAGTGCTGTTGTGGTTATATTTGTTTGTTGGGAAAGAAAACAAACAAACGTGACATATCAACCACCAGAGGGAGCCCATCGTGTCCTCCTGATAGACTAGAAATACTGATAAAAGAGAGTCTCCCAGAGTCTATGTGAGGAACCTATGTTAAGAGTGAATATGTGGTTCAAGTTTACTGAATTTTCCTTGAAAGTAATGTGATTGCAAAATGGAATGGTTTTTGTGATATTACTTGCTGTCCAGTGTTTGGTACCAAGATAGCTATATATTTCATACTGTGTGGCTTCTAAAATGTAATGCTTTCAATGGAATTATTAGGGAGAATTTGAATTTTTACTATATATATATATATGTTCCAAAGAGAAACACCTTTTAGTAAAACCTTTGTATTTAAGGAGTTTTTCAATGTGTGTATTATGTTACTTTTAAATTATTGGGCAAAGGCTAGAAAGGTATACCAAAATGTTGACAATAGTTAGTGGTTACTCCAAGTCGTGGGATTATAGTTTATCTTATTTTCTGGTTTGTGCTTTTCTATTTTTTAAAAATTGTGTACGTGTATTTAGTCTGAAAGAAATATTAAATAAATATAAAATTCAATTACCGGGTCTTCGTTTTTAGAAGGGTAGGCTGATAATGATAAGGTTCTTAGAAATATGAGCTTACTAACAACTTTTATATAAATGAGAATCTTTCCTACTGTGAATTTTGTTTCCTTCTCCCTCCCGACCCCTTTTTAAAAAATGCAGGCTCCAGGGGGCCACGAGCTGAATTGCGACTTCTGGGAATTGATCGGGTTGGCCCCCGCTGGCGGCGCTGATAACTTAATCAACGAGGAGTCTGACGTGGACGTCCAGCTCAACAACAGACACATGATGATCCGGGGAGAAAACATGTCCAAAATCCTAAAAGCACGTTCTGTGGTCACCAGGTGCTTTAGAGATCACTTCTTCGACAGGGGGTACTACGAAGTAAGTACGCGTTCGTCATCCTTTGCAAACAATGCCTCTTGGCACTTTTGAACTTAAACAGTGGTGCTCACAGAAGGCCTTTATTTACTCCTTTCCGCCTGAGTAGATCAGTCCTCCAACGTTAGTGCAAACACAAGTGGAAGGCGGTGCCACACTCTTCAAGCTGGACTATTTTGGGGAAGAGGCGTATCTGACTCAGTCCTCTCAGCTGTACCTGGAGACCTGCATTCCAGCTCTGGGAGATGTTTTTTGTATCGCACAGTCATACAGGGCAGAACAATCCAGAACACGAAGGCACCTGGCTGAGTACATAATTGTCATTTTGTTTTTATTTAAAAAAATTTTTTTTTTTTAAGAAAGTATCTTTAGAGAAGCAATCTTGATGTAGGTAAATGATGTCTGTGTAAAAACCTCTGATGTATTAAGAGGCTATATGAAGGGCAGTTGAATAAATTAATGGAAACTGTCTAAGAGGTTTTGCCTCTTAGGCCATAACTCACTAAGGTCTGTTCATTCACTTTGTCTTGATCCTTTATGTGTTGAGGAATAAACAAGAAATGACTATTAAGGGGGAAAGGAAGGCGGGTGGGCTAAAACTACTCTGGAGAGTTGGGAGTTGATTAGCAGGGCGGGAGTTTTCCCTTTCTGGACAGTTTCCCAGCATTAAAACCCTTGCTTAAGAGAAACTTTGTGAAAAGAAGAGAGGCTCTGAGCTACTGTCTTGTTCCTCAGATACACTCACGTGGAAGCAGAGTGCCCTTTCCTGACCTTTGAGGAGCTCCTGAACCGATTGGAGGACTTGGTCTGTGACGTGGTCGATAGAGTCTTGAAATCACCCGCAGCAAGCGTGGTGCGTGACCTCAACCCGGTAGGTCTGCCGTTGTGTGGAAACACAAAATTAGGATCCTGCTTCGGAAGGCAGTGAAGTCTTTTTTTTAGATCTTTATGTTTTTTAGGTTTTTTTCAATAGATTTTTTTTTTTAGGTTTTTATAGATTTAATAGCTTTGTGAGCTTTGAAATAAATGATTAATATATATATAGGTATAATTGATATATAACGTTATAGTAGTTTTAGGTGTACAGCATAATAATTTTATGTATCTAAAACAATACCGAGTTATTAACTCTAGTTACCATGCTGTACATTACGTCTTGTTAATGGAACTTACCTATTTTTTCTTTTTTTTGTGGTACGCGGGCCTCTCACTGTTGTGGCCTCTCCCGTTGTGGAGCACAGGCTCCGGACGCGCAGGCTTAGCGGCCATGGCTCACGGGCGCAGCCGCTCCGCGGCATGTGGGATCTTCCCGGACCGGGGCACGAACCCGTGTCCCCTGCATTGGCAGGCGGACTCTCAACCACTGCGCCACCAGGGAAGCCCGGAACTTACCTATTTTATAACTGGAAGTTTATACTTTGGGACTCCCTTCACTCATTTCCAGACTAATTTTTTTTTTTTTTTTTTTTTGGCCGTGCCACATGGCTTGCGTGTCTTAGTTCCCTGACCAGGGATGAAACCCAGGCCCTCAGCAGTGAAAGTGTGGAGTCTTAACCACTAGACCGCCAGGGAATTCACCACATTGTTTTTAAGTCTGAAATAACATTTTATAATAATGATAAATAGTGTTTCTTAAAATGGAAACGTTAGTGTGAATGGTTTCTTTATATACACTGTATTTCTCCTTTCTGCTGTAGAACTTCAAGCCCCCCAAACGGCCTTTCAAACGGATGAACTACTCAGATGCTATTGTGTGGCTAAAAGAACACAATATAAAGAAAGAAGATGGAACTTTCTATGAATTTGGAGAGGTATGTATTCCTTTCTAGTCGTTGTTTCAAAGGTAGCCTTGTGCTTAAGTGGATTGCTACTTCCGGTTAATTAACGAGTAACGCAGAAGGCATCTGCTGTTGTCAAATAAATGATAACCACGGACCCTCCTTCTTGGGGTTGTCTGAGGATCCATGGCTTAGTAGAGGTAGAGTAGACCTTAGAGCAGTGCCTTTTCTGTAGTGTTCAGTAAATATTAGCAAGTTTGTAGCCTTCACATCCCATCCTTTATCTCTTTCCTCTTCCATGGTCACTCTGTGGTCTTGACTTACCAGCTCCAGCTGTAATTCTCTAGACTGGCAGGATGCTTAAGAAAGTTATAAACTTTGAAATCACATGCAAAGTGTTGGTATGTGTATACATTTGTTTTGGTTTTCTGAAGAAACCGTCTGGCTCTTTCAAAAAGGATTCCTCCCCCCAAAACAGTGAATTATAACTCCTTCATTTGGAGGCAATTCAAAGAAGAAAATCGCCACTGATTAAAATGCAAAACCAAGAGAGGAGGCTTTGTTGGGGAAGGTGGCCCGGTGCCCCAGATACACTGAGCATGTCTGTCTTGCCCAGGACCACCCTCCCAGCATGTTTTGGGGGCATAGATTGTTAACCTTATTCTAAGCCCTCTTCCCTGTGCATTTAACCACTCTTTACATAGTATTTGCAAATCTGTTTTACAGATGAAATGTGAGTAGTAGCTGCTAACTAGAGTTTTCTTTCGTTTTTAGAAAGAATTTACAGAGGACAGACAGTGTACTGGGTCTATGTAAATTACTTTTATTGTATCATGAATTCAGTTGATGATGTATAATAACCAAATTCTGTGCTGAAAACCTGAGAACTGTTATCGCCCAGCACTCAGCAAAGTAGTGTGATTGAGCGGAAAGAGCACAAGCTTTGGAGTAAGAAGCCCCCCAGGTGGGCTTTGCTCCCACCTCTGTCCTTATTGCTGGTTAACTTAAGGCCAGTGACCCCGCTCTCTGGTTCCCTATCTCTGCCTTGGAGGTAACGTCCACCTTGCAAAGTTATGAGAACTTAATGAGCTAAATGCTTAGCAGGGCCAAGGCGCAGGAAGTCCTCCATGTGTGTCAGCGTTTCCTCTTTGTGTCAGTATCATCCCACACACATGAGGGCGCTAGAGTAGAGAAGAGGTCTTCAAACTTTTCGGAACGTGCAGTACGACCCCTTTTCCCCAGTTCAATTGTATGCAGGACTCTAGTATGTAAAGCGGTTAGAGGCGGAGAGACCAGAGCTCTCCCACTCACCTCCCGTTTCCTCTCTGGACCTTAGACGACACAGGGCTCCAGGGACGAGAGCTTGAAAACAACTGTGCCAGGTGATGGCTAAGCTCCCTCTCAGTTTCTTACATTAAACAAATCAATGAGTCTTATCCATTCTCTCAGTCTGTTTTTACTGGGACAAGAGTTTTCAGTTTTAACTTGAATTTATGTGTGGTTTACTGAAGGATGTTTGAGAGGGAAGCAGATTAACTTGATTCATCATCATCTAACCTGTCTTGGCTAACTGCTCCAGGTGTGGTTACACTTATAAACTTGACACTGGTTATTTGTCTTATGACTGTGTCTTACTGCCACTGAAGGCATGCAGATTTATTGTAACAGGAAAGAAGCAGAGAGAACAGGAGAGTTTAAAGATTGGTGTTATTAATAACATACTCTGTGTAGATCACTGGTGTTGTGGAGCATTCACTGATGATCTTATGCCTTGTGGGACTGAGTGGACTGCGTTTGCTTCAGACCTAGATAAAACTGGCCACTGGGAAAAAAAAAAACTGAGCAGTATCTGGGAGGTTGTTTGTTTTGGGTGTGTGTTTTCGTTCCTCAAGCAATATGGCACAGATATACTGCAGGAGGAGACAGATCTATTTACAGTTCATTTTGCAGAAATTGTCCCTAACACCCACGTGGTTATGGGTTATGGGTGGGTGTGTATTCTGGACTCCGTTGCATGAATAAGATGAAGGGCTGCTACTGGGTCAAAGAGCTGCTTCTGTCTCGTTGCCTTTCGAGTTGTAAATGTTAATGAAGTCTTGTTTAACCTCAGGATATCCCAGAAGCTCCTGAGAGACTGATGACAGACACCATTAATGAGCCCATCTTGCTGTGTCGATTTCCTGTGGAGATCAAGTCCTTCTATATGCAGCGATGTCCCGAGGATTCCCGCCTTACCGAATCTGTCAGTTTGGGATTCAAATAGTATTAGAGATTTTGCTTTTTAAAGGGGCGGGCACTGCCACTGGAATAAGATACAGCTCACAGCAAATATTTCATTATAAATCTACAGTACTTAAAGAAGTGTTTGTTGTCCTCTGGGTTTAACCTATCTTGTTAAATTATAGAATTTGAATAATATCTGAATTAAGCATGATCATTGTGCTCCTTTAGTTATAGGAGCTTAATTATGATTTTCATTTAAACTCTAGAGCAAAGCCGTGACTGAGAGCCTAGTAGTAACCGCATTTTATTTACTCATTTTTGAAAGGTCGACGTGTTGATGCCCAATGTCGGTGAGATTGTGGGAGGCTCGATGCGTATCTGGGATAATGAAGAGATACTGGCAGGTTATAAAAGAGAAGGAATTGACCCCACTCCCTATTACTGGTACACAGATCAGGTAAAAAGAAATTTTGTTAATCACTTTAAATTTTCTTCACTGTAATAGTTCTGTATAAATTGAAACTTTTAAAAGGGAAGTATTCAGGGTGATACTTTGAAATTTGAATGAGCTATATTCAGTTTCATGGTTATAATAATGTGGCATGGGAATACTGCTAGTTTTGTCTTTGGGCAATAATATGTTAACTTAATTTGAAAACCTATTAACTCCTGACCTTGCTTGTAGCTACTGAATTTTTTAAAATGTCATTAGGTGCTACCAGTATCTAGTTTTCGTTTTCTTCTGATAAACAGAGACATTAACTTAATTTAAAAGTTTGAAGTCTCTTCTTTCCAGGGTGGCAAATCCTTGGTTTATTTTTCATACCAAATCATTTTTTCACATGTGGTCCATGAAGGAGTATAGAGTAAGGGTTGAATTCTTTTTGTTGTTTTGCTTGTTGTTGTTTTCCATTAATTTTTATTGGCATATAGTCGCTTTACAATGTTGTGTTAGTTTCTGCGGTACAGCAAAGTGAATCAGCTATAAGGGGTTGAATTCTTAACCACAATAAGCTGACTCATTTTACAGTAGAAAATTTTAACTATTTCAGACAAAATTTATTTTTTTAATTTTCTTTTTTGGCCATGCTGTGCAGCTTGCGGGATCTTAGTTCCCCGACCAGGGATTGAACCTGGGGCCATGGCAGTGAATGTGCAGAGTCCTAACCACTGGACCGCCAGGGAGACTCTGGACAAAATTTTAAACTGAGCATTCATTCCTCTCTATCGCTCTCCCTCTCTCTCGCTCTCTCTTTTTAAACAGAGAAAATATGGCACATGTCCACATGGAGGCTATGGCCTGGGCTTGGAACGATTCTTAACCTGGATTCTGGATAGATACCACATCCGAGATGTATGCTTATACCCTCGATTTGTCCAGCGCTGCAAGCCATAACCGATTGCTTCTGGAGATTTAAGCAAAGAACACGGTTCATTGAAGGAACAGGCTGCCTCTTTAAAAAAAAATAATAAAACAGCCTAAATCTTCCCTTTTTTATTCCACTGGGGTATATCCATTTCTGTTTTCTCTTTTTGTTTTTTATTCCTGCTACCGTGAAAAGCAATCCAAATCATTTGAATATCAAGTGACATAGATGGTGTCATTTTAAGAAAAAAACCCATTACAAAGTTTGGGGGAAAATATGTGGCATGTAACTGCCGTCATGAGTATATTTCAGCATTTTATCCAATTTTAGGTTATAACCTTTGTGTCATATATACGACATATATGATTCGTTTTAACTTATAGTCTGAGACATTCCGGTAACTTAATCTTTCTGTCCTTTTAATTGTAACTGGAATTCTTTAATTTATATCATTTTATTGTATCAGTGAGTTAAAACACACACCGTGGGGAAAAATTGACAATATGCTGTAAAAATCTGCTAGTATTAGAACAGAGTATAAATCAGCAGTAGATACAGGAATGAAATGAATTGTCTTTTGCCTCAGTTGTTAATCTTTTCTAAATCTGATAGCTGTTTATATAATTCTAAAGCATACGAATTTATTTGGAAGAATTTGTAAAAGTGGAGTGGCCTTAAACAGTTTGAAGTAAGAGCAAGTTTTTTGTTTTTGTTTTTTGGCACTTCAGTGAACAGCATTCTTCCTAGCATTAGTTCAAACTAAAGAGGCAGGGTGATCTTCACTCTTCCCTGGTAGCTCCTCAGTAATTAAGAATAAATAAGTTCCAGGGCTTCCCTGGTGGCACAGTGGTTGAGTATCTGCCTCAGGGGACATGGGTTCGACCCCTGGTCCAGGAAGATCCCACATGCCGCAGAGCAACTAAGCCCATGTGCCACAACTACTGAGCCTGCACTCTGGAGCCCGTGAGCCACAACTACTGAAGCCCTTGTGCCTAGAGCCCGTGCTCTGCAGCAAGAGAAGCCACTGCAATGAGAAGCCCGCGCCCCGCAACCAGAGAAAGCCCACGCACGACAACGAAGACCCAACGCAGCCAAAAATAAATAAGTTTATTTTTTAAAAGTAAATAAGTTGGGGCTTCCCTGGTGGTGCAGTGGTTGAGAGTCTGCCTGTCGATGCAGGGGACACAAGTTCGTGCCCCAGTCCGGGAAGATCCCACATGCCGTGGAGCGGCTGGGCCCGTGTGCTCCGCAGCGGGAGAGGCCACAACAGTGAGAGGCCCGCGTACCGCAAAAAAAAAAAAAAAAAAAAAAAAAAAGTAAATAAGTTCCAAAAGTATTTGCAGCTGGAATCTTCATGACAGCCCTGCATGGCTGTTGGAGTCACCCCACACTGTGTCTTTAGGTCTAATCTGTGCTAACTTATTAACTTGCAGGCTTATTGAATGGCTTCATTTCAGATTTGGTTAATTTTCCCCCAAAATGCATGTCATGTATCCTCAATGAGCTGTATTCCCAGCAATCAATAAATGGATACACGTAAAAACTCTTTGCTGACTTAATTTTTTTTAAGCTGATTGTCGCTATTTCACATTAATTAGTTCATGCCTTTTGCATTTTTTAAATCTTTATTTTTCATGATTTGTATATGTGAAACTAGATATTCCTGAATTTGGTAGGTATTAGTAAAAGTACATAGTAATGGAAAGGAATGGTTTTTAAAAATTAGATGTGGGTCCTAGTTACATCATTTTTATCATCCTTTTTGTATTAATTTTGGACACATTAGATTATATCTTATTTTGCAGTTAAGTAAAATGACAGATGGAAATGGGGCATTTGTCGTATATTTGGCCTCTATCTTTAAATGAAAAATACATGTAAGAATGGGAATGAGCTCTAACTGGATGCAACTAGGCAGTTCATTTGATCAGAATTTAGGTGACGAGGTTAGGCTCAATTAGATTAGATTTTAATTGTATAAATGGGCTAAAAGTTTTAAATACTGAGGGAGAGCTGTGGGGTTAGGTGGGGATAACGGAGTCAAGATAGTGGTGACGTCAAACCAAGAACCCAAGCAGCGCACCTCACGCACGTGGACTCACATTCCCTTTTCTCTGGTTGTCCCTGTAATCTAAGCGTCACAAGCCCACCCCATATCCCTGCCAAGTGTCCACCTCACAGACACCCGGTTCTGAGTTCCTGCTCTCGTGGGACTCATCTCACGGCCCTTTCCTGCCTGAAACTTCTTCCTAATACGTGATCCTCACACCAGCAGCCCCCTTCGCCTTTGGTGGTACTTGTGTAGCTGACCTGCTTTGGAGACAGATGGGAGGCTAATACTGTAGCAATTCAGATGACTTCAGTACTGAGTTTGTCAATGTCTTACAGCCGTTTCCACCCACCCAGCTCCCCACACATGGCTGCCTCTAGCATTTCCTAAAAATTTCTTGTTTAGTGTATAGAGCAATGAGATTCTGTCATAAGCAACCTTCCTACGCATTGGGGTCACCTGGGCCTCATCCCAGGCCAACAGAATCCGGATTTCAGGGCTGGGCCCAGGATGCTTTTTTTTTTTTTTTTTTGCGGTACGCGGGCCTCTCACTGTTGTGGCCTCTCCCGTTGCGGAGCACAGGCTCCGGACGCGCAGGCTCAGCGGCCATGGCTCACGGGCCCAGCCGCTCTGCGGCATGTGGGATCTTCCCGGACCGGGGCACGAACCCGTGTCGCCTTCATTGGCAGGCGGACTCTCAACCACTGCGCCACCAGGGAGGCCCCCAGGATGCTTTTTAAAAGCCCGCCCAGCTGAGGCTGTGGCAGACTTAGTGTGACTGTCACTGAGTAGCTACCTCCCTCTTCTAAGCCAGCCTTAAGCCTCTCATCATCATGACTGTAGATCCTCATTCATCTCACATTAATCTCTTTTGAAATTGTTCCCAATCTCTGTGTTAAAATGGGAACATTGGGGCAAGGTTGAGACTGTCCAATATTGCCAGTGGCCACAAAAACGCTACACCTGTGCACTAGTTAGCTTTCAAGTCATACCGGGAAATTCTCAAAATGATGGTAGCTGCCAATAATGGAGTACTGGTTTGTGTCAGCCATGTACTGTCACATGCTTTAATCCCCACAATAACCTCTTGTGAAAATTATATAAATTATAAATTTATACAATATATGTTATAATTATAGCCCTATAATCCCTATATATGGATAATAGCCCTATTACCCCTGAGGTAATGGTTGAGAAAAGTTTAAAAAGTGCCTGAAGATGCACTGTTAAAAGTGACAGAATGAAGTTTGAAACTCCAAAGCTTGCATTCCTTTAAGCTTAGAATCCTATTATTTCATTCAGTCCTTCTAAGGAAAAAAGATATTATGATGTACAAATACTGTCATTCATAGTATTTGCTAATCGCTGGTCAATTAAATGATTCAGTCTCTTATGCTGAAAAGTTTCCTTCTACCTCATAGATTACTACTAACTTGATGATAAGATGAAGAATATTATCTTTGAGAAAACATTGGTTTTCTCAGCAGTTCAAAGATGCTGGTTTCTGGCGTCAAAATTTAACACAGTTGTAGCACCCTGGCTCACAGAAAGAGTGGTGCTCAAAATTTTAACTTACTCTTTAGGCATTTACTTCCATGTCAGGAAAAAAAACATGCTTCTATTACTTGATCGATTGTTCGGTTTTAGACGCTCTCTACTGCTCTTCTAAAGAAGATTGCGCTTCTTCCTCTCCCTGTCCCACCATTCATGTGCATGCCTTTCTTCTCCCCCTCTTTCCAGCTTAGTTAAATCATTACTTTGGTTGACCATGTTGTATACTATGACTGCTTTTCCTTTGCTGGCCAACTTTTCATTTTGCCCATAATTAACAGTCATCTCATTTTTTTCTTTATCATTAGTTCACTTTCCAAAGACGCTCAGACACATCAGGTGCTCATCAGTTATATCTTCCCATAGAAGCTTCTCTGAGAGCTTGTCTGCTGTAGTGTGACAGCCACACTTCAATCTTGAAACATAGCTGTCATCCTGGGATCTTCTTTCACTGTCATCCCAGGTATCCCCTTCACCTTTCTCCTCTATGGACAGCCTGTTTCCTGTATCCCATGTTTCCCTGTTTCTTGGTTTACTTCCTCTTTTTGGTAGAGCACATCCTCCAGTAATTTCCTGAGAAAGGGTGCATGGAATGTCAACTCACTGAGAACTTGCCTATCTAAAAAATGTTTTTAATCTATCTTCACATTTAAACCATAGTCTCTATATAAAATTGTGGGTTAAAAAGAATTTTTCCCTCAGAATTTTGAAACCCTGGCTTCCAGTGTTACCATTCTAGCTTCCAATGTTGCTATGGAGAATTCCCAAACATTCTCATACATGGTCCTTTACATATGACCTGTCTATTCTAGAAGCTTGTCCCCATGTTCTGAAATATGATATTCCTTGGGACTGTTCATCCATTCTGTTGGGCAGTTGGTAGGCTCTTTAAATTCAGAAAGTCAGGGCCTTCAGTTGTGAAAACTTTCTTAAACTGTTTTTTTTTAAGTGTCCCCTCTTTCGTTTGTTTTTCTTTCTTTCTACAATTGCTATTATTCAGATAGTAGACCTCCTTTTATCTTTTTTTTTTTTTTGCTTGCTAGTTTCTGAGAGCTTTCCTCAACTTTTCCCTAGTCCTTCTGTTGAATTTTTCATCTCTGTTAGCATAGTAAAATTTAAAAAATTTTTTATTCTGACCTCAGAAAGTTCCATCTTTATGGTCTTTTACTCAAGCTTTCTTCTTCCTGTATGTTTTCTTCTGTTTGCTTGGGTCTCTTTCTTCTTAGAGGCTTTTTTCAGATGTGAGGTGATACTTGGTTTTCTGCTGAGAATTCCAAATAGCAGATAAAATGCTTTTGACGTATGTGGGAGGAGATGGGAGCCCTCCTGTACGGTGAGCTGCCTGAACTGTTGAGTATGTTGAGTATGGGAGTCCCTGATGTCATCATCCTTAGATCTTTCCTCTTGGGCCAGTTGGATTCCAGACTCTTCCCACCTCCTGTGGGGGGAAAGGGTGAAGAGGGCTATGTGTCCACAACTTCGGTAAGTCTAGTTCCCCAAATCTATCTCAATGTAGCATCTCTCCCTTTCATCCCCACTTCCAGGGCTACCCGCTGCTGCCAGTCTGGAACCTCCTAGGGATTCTGTCATGTAAATCCGGATGGTTCTTGTCTTAGGATGGCCATTTTAAGATTCAGGGTTTTTTGAGTTTGCTAAATCATGAACCATTTATCCATCTGCCTTCCAGCTCCCCAAATTTGTTGCCATCATTCCTTTTTCTTTTTTCCCCGTCATTTTAGGTTTGTGCTTGAAAACAAACAAAACACACCATCACTGTCAACAACAACAAAACCTCTCTTGACATTTTAGTGGGGTTTGGGGGTCGGAGTGAAATTACATCCATGTGTTCAAGCCCCCATTTTTACCCAGAGGTCTTCCCTCTGTATTTGAAGATAAATCAAAAGGGAGTGGACATAGGTGAAAGAGAATAAATGTTCAATTATTGTTAGCTATTAGGAAGGACAAATTAGCAAGGAGAGTGATGAATTCTCTGTAAATTGTTTTGTAAAACGAATTAATGATTAGGGCTTCCCTCGTGGTGTAGTGGTTAAGAATCGGCCTGCCAATGCAGGGGACACGGGTTTGAGCCCTGGTCCTGGAAGATCCCACATGCTGTGGAGCAACTGAGCCTGTGCACCACAACTACTGAACCTGCGCTCTAGAGCCCACGAGCCACAACTACTGAGCCCATGAGCCACAACTACTGAAGCCCATGTGCCTAGAGCCCATGCTCTGCAACAAGAGAAGCCACCGCAATGAGAAGCCCGCACACCACAACGAAGAGTAGCCCCCACTCGCTGCAACTAGAGAAAGCCTGTGCGCAGCAACGAAGACCCAACACAGCCAAAAATAAATAAATAAATAAACAAATAAATAAATTTATTTTTAAAAAATGAATGGTTGAATGAATGGTCGGTTTCAATCCTTATTTCTATGTAGATGACCACTACAACTTTCTGTTGGATGGCTGTACCTGTTTGTCCTTCTTGCAATGTAAAACATACTCAGGCAAAAACAAAGACAATATGAAAACAACAAATATAAAAAAGTGCATTCATCTTTGCCTCAAACCAGCTGTACTGCTGACTAATGTATTTCTCTTTTTTGGTCTCACTACTGCTGAAGACCTTGAATTACCCGATTCTGCCCTCCCTCTAATCTCCAGTGTGCCATTACTTGCCTATTTCTGTCTTCACTTTCCATGGCCACGCCCCTCAACACCTCTTTTGTGAACGGTGGCCACTGTCTTCTATTTGTTCTCCCTGTCTCTCCTCTCTTATAGCCTGGACCCTGCTTGCTCAATCCTTTTCCTCAGAACACAGGCTACTCTTCTCCATGACTGTCATGACCATGCATGACTCCCGTTCACCTACCAACAAAGGTCCAACTTCTCAGCACATTCAGGCTCCATCCTCAGCCTTCTCTCACCACGCTTATCTCTGAATCCTTTCCAGATGCTGTGCGGTGGCCAAGTGAACGTCTTGCTCTTGGTAATCACGTGCTCTTCTGCCTTCAGAGTGTCCCCTCACATTCAGTATACAACAAGCCTACTTTTCTTGTAAATTCTATACCACCCTGATGAAAAAGCATCCTTGCATCCTCTCAGCCTGAAACCACCACTCATTTTTATCAGGGAAACTTCTGCTCACCTCTTCCTCTCCCACTATAAACAGGTAACTCTACTGGATAAAGATAATAATTCCACACAGACCCTCCTCTTAGCTGAGTGAAAGGAACACCTCTAGGCATCAGAATTGGAGAGGAGGGAGTAGAGAGGGTCTCTAAACCAGAGCTGTTAGGTTAGGTATGGGAGTTAGAGGGAGAATTGAACCCAGATAAAGGCACTCAGGGATATTTTTAAAAGTTATACTAGGGCTTCCCTGGTGGCACAGTGGTTGAGAGTCCGCCTGCCGATGCAGGGGACACGGGTTCGTGCCCCGGTCCGGGAAGATCCCACATGCCGCGGAGCGGCTGAGCCCGTGAGCCATGGCCGCTGAGTCTGCGCGTCTGGAGCCTGTACTCCGCAACGGGAGAGGCCACAACAGTGAGAGGCCCGTGAACCGCAAAAAAAAAAAAAAAAAAAAAGTTATACTAAAGTATACTATTCGTACAAAAAAGGGCACACACCATAAGTGTGCAACACTACGAATTTTCACAAAGTGAGCACATCATGTACGCAGCTCCTACAGTGCCCACCCTACACCCAGACAGGAAAGTGGACCAAGGGCTAGACCCCTCTCTGCATGAAACAGGGACTTAGGGGGCTGGCCCTTCTGTGAAATCTAGAAAACTGGCCCTGTAGCCAGAGAAGGACATGGAAGACTGCCACCTGCCCAGGGCTCTGGACAGGGGATGAAAGCTTGCTGGAAAAAGTCAACTTTCCTGGTTTGAATGTATCTGCAAGGGGCAGCACTACCAAGCCAAGAAATGTACATAAACCCCATCTAAGCCTGGTGGGACCCTGCAATCCTGGCAGAGGCAGACCGGAAATGCTCTGGAGGGACTCTCCCGCCACCCCGGGGGCAGAGACCTCTCTGGAGAAAAACACTCTTGCCCAATATGATCTCAAAAAGAGTTAGAACCCTTAGGAGAAAATGAAATTATGTCATGTGTCTTAATACTGGCGCAAGAGCTCCAGTTTTCTCTCTACACCGCAGGCAAAGTGAACCTTTTGAACCATAAGCATGGATCATTCTGTTAGAGGGAGGTCACTTGATAAGATGAAGTCTTTCATCACCTAATAGGCCGAAACTCCTTCCCCTCCACCCCACACACTCTGCTCAAGACACGCAGTCTCTCTACTGTCTGTCAAGGTCTTGTTATGGGGTGAACTGTGTCCCTCTCCCTCAAAAAAAAAAACCCGATATGTTGAAATCCTCCCCTCTGGTACTTGGAAACGTTATCTTATTTACCAGTAGGGTCTTTGCAGATGTAACCAAGTTCTGATGAGGTCAATAGGGTGAGCTCTTAATCCAATACGACTGGTGTCCTTCTAGAAGGAAAGATGGCTATGGGAAAAGAGACACACAGGGAGAAGGCTACATGACCACAGAGGCAGAGATGAGAGTGATGCTACAAGGCAAGGAGAGCCAAGGGTTGCTGGCCACTGCCAGAAGCTAGGAAGAGGCAGGAAAGGATTCCCTCCGACAGACTGCTGAGGGAGCATGGCCCTGTTGACACTGACTTGGACTTCCAGCCTCAGAACTGGAAGACAATATATTTCTTTTTTTTTTCAGTACGCGGGCCTCTCACTGTTGTGGCCTCTCCCGTTGCAGAGCACAGGCTCCAGACGCGCAGGCTCAGCGGCCACGGCTCACGGGCCCAGCCGCTCCGTGACATGTGGGATCTTCGC
This sequence comes from Phocoena phocoena, assembly GCF_963924675.1. Classification (NCBI taxonomy): domain Eukaryota; kingdom Metazoa; phylum Chordata; class Mammalia; order Artiodactyla; family Phocoenidae; genus Phocoena; species Phocoena phocoena. The sequence goes on from NC_089231.1 coordinate 17,256,085, forward strand.
GGACCGGGACACGAACCCGTGTCCCCTGCATCGGCAGGCGGACTCTCAACCACTGCACCACCAGGAAAGCCCCCATTTCTGTTGTTTTAAGCAGCCTGGTTTGTGGTATTTTGTTCCAGCAGCCCCAAAACTAATACAAGCCTCAAATGTGTTCCAGCACTTTCTGATCCCTCTGCTTGCAAAGCCCTTCCACAGAGAACCTCCCTCACTTCCCACAGGCCCCTGTTCAACTGGCACCTTTGCAGAGAGGCCCTGTCCCACTGTACCCCCGAAACTAACGTTTCCTGCCTCTCTCCATTCCTTTGCCTCATTTATTATTTTTCTTCATGGTTCCTAGTCATAGCTAACCTTATGGTATGGATCTTTTGTTTATTGTCTGCCTTGCCTTCTAGAATGTAAGTTGCATGAAAGTAGAGATAGTCCAATTCATTGCTGTAATGCTCAGTGCCCACCACGTGCCTGACCTAGGCATGCCCTCCATACATATTTGTTTCATAAATGAATGAGCTACTTGAGAGTAGAGTTTATTTTTTTATCCTTCCCAGTATCCGATATAACACTTTGCTCATAGTAGACTCTCAGAAAATATGTGCAGATGAACTAATAAACCCATAATCACTAGTGGGCTTAAGGCTCTGCGTGGTTAAGAGTGGCAGTCAAAATGCACATCGCATTGGCCTGCATTTGGTGGCCTCTTTGCTTAAAACAACTGTGGGGACAATCGGTCAGTTTTCTGTGAGTAATCATCAGAGCTCACCATTTGTCTGCTTCACGCAGCCACTGTGTCTCTTGCACTGAATGCCCCCAACCTCGCCCTGTTGTTCTGATTAAGGAGACAGAATTGAGTAATCTAAATTTAGTTTGTGTAGCTCAGAGGTGCCAATCATGGCAAATAATGAATTGGGGATCTCCCCCCACCCCTTTCCTGAAGCATTGAGCTGAAACCAACAAATTCATTTTATTTAGGATCACAGGCTGGATTCTGAGTGCTATCTGTGAGAAGAGAATGCTTTCTTCACTAATTAAGTCAACAGAGCTCAGGCAAACCCTCTCCCGGGTGGTGGGAGTGCTGCTTATCTGAGTTGGCCCAGAGAATGTGCTTTCTGTTTGTTAAGGGAAGTGGTTATAATTTTGGTACAGATATTTAAGCCAGAAAATAATGCATTTATATACACATACATATGTGTATATATACATAAAATATATACATATATATATATATCTCATATAGTTTTATAAATTTCTTTAGCTTTTCAAGGGCTTTCTGGATTTCTTAGTAAAACCCATATTTAGAATTCACATCTTCTGATTTAAGGGCTGTGTTTTCCTATCAGTTTTGAAAAGGACCCATATAAAGCATACTTTATCTGTTTTCACTTCAAAAGAACATAAAAATTTACTCACTGAAAAGCTGTTGTATTTGATGCTTTTTGTAAGAAATAAGCCATAGATTAGAAATAACAAATGTCATGAAGAGCTCTTTGGGGAAAAATAATGAAGTTCTGTTTCCATTTGTAACCTATGAGTCTTAATATGTGTGTCGGGAGGTTTTATACATGAGTATAATTTTGAATGAGTTTTTTAAGAGTCAGTAAAAGGAAAATGAATGAAATTTGCTGATTCATTTTTTAAAATGAATGATTCATTTTTTAAAATGTTATTCATTTTTTTGAAATGAATAATTTTATTCATTTTTTAAAATATTATGTTGATATATTTTTAATTTTTATTATTTTTATTATTTTTTAATATTTATTTTTTATATTAAAAAGTTTTTAATATTTACTATTTTATTTATTTTTATTTTATTTTATTTTTTAATTTTTATTATGTTGATATATTTAATAAAACATGGCTTGTTAGTTCCTTTTTTTTTCTGGCCAGATACAAATTTAACTTGCCCCAATGTTGATTACATGAGATTTGGCACCTTTATGCCTTGTCACTAATCATCAGCATTTCCCTGGGAGGGACCAGAAGACCCCTGCTATCTCCACTTAGCAGGAGCGGTACAGCACCCGGGATGGAAGGGTGACTTATCCTGAGCCTTCTGAGCCGAGAAGAGCCCACATAGTTCAGTCATTAAAAACCCTGGGCTTTTTCTACTTCTCTGGCCTTGTCGACACTTTTTCCAGCACAGCATTTCAAACTGTAAAGACGTTTTGTGTAGCTGATTTAAAAGCAATGGGTTTAGGCTTTAGGTAGAGGAGTATATTATCTACAAAGATCACCTCTTCAAAGGGCAAATTAGACTAATGTAATTTTCATTCTGAGAACTGAGAGCTAGCAAAATGTATAGGAAAGCAGTTGATACGAGGAGCAAGTTTTACTGTCTGTTTAGGGGACACCTCTTGCCTGATTTGAAGACTGTGTAGATAATATGAAAGGCAATCCACTTAAGTTGACATTTTACACCAAGCTGAATACCAGAAAGAGGACCCACTTTAATAATAAATAAACGAATTCAATCAAGAGCATACATTTTAGCTACAGAAAACTGGTTTTGCACTCAATCTAGACTCCATTTTCCTGGAATGTTCCACGTGGCTTGCCCCCTTACTTCCTCAGGTCTTTGCCCAAATGTCAGTGAGGTTTTCTCTGACCCATCTATTTCAAATTGCACTAGCCTCCCCTCTCTCATCTCCCTTACATAGCTTCATTCTTTCTAACGCTCATCATCACCCTAAATACTACATATTGTGATTATTTTCTGTCTCTCCCCTAATCCCTATGTAAGTCCCTTGTCTGCTCTGTTCACTGCTGTTTCCCCAGTGCACACAGTAGGTGCTCAATACTTGTTCAGTGAATGAAAGAATGGTGCCTGACACCTTTCTATTCCAAAGGTCGGTCTTGTACTTCGAGACGCACTGAGCATTAGGGCCAGATGGGCGGGCAGAGGTGTGGGAATGTAGCAAGGGCTAGAAATGCGGGGGCACCTGTTCTGTGCGCGGGATTGGGGCCAGGCAGTCACCCTGCGAAGGTGCACAAACATGATACTGACAGACCTCACCCTACCAGCCCACCAAAAAATGTCTGCCGGACTGGCCTTCCCTTTTCCTAATGCTATCACGTTAGCAGTCTAATGTTTGTTTTCTGGTCCCAGCTGTGAAACTCTGCTGCATAAAGATACTACAGAGGAACTTAACAGGTATGTCATGAGTGTCTGATATAAAATAATTCCTTTTCTCATTCTGAAAACAAAGCAAAATAAAACAGGGTCGGTACAGTTGTGCTGTAACTAGGCCACAAAACTGGAGAATTGAGGCAAAAGCATTGTCACATGTAAGTGATAGTAGTGGAAATGTGAAGAAAGTTCTTTACGTTGTCATGGCTGCAGTTCCTGCCTTGGTCAGGTGGGCGCATGCAACCAGGGCGTTCGTTCAGGGCTACCCGCACGGATTTTTGGTGGTTTGGGTGGAAGGTGCCAATTGCACAGCCTGGGACCCTTTCTTACCCTGGGGCCCTCGCTGCTGCAGGGCGGGCTCCCGGGGAGGGGCGTGTCTCCGCCTGGCCCCGCCCCTGAAGCCCCGCCCCTGCCCGGCACCAATGAGCGGGCGCACAGCCCGGGCGCAGGGCGTGGCCGCGCCTGATAAGGAGGCGTGGGTGGTGGGTGCTGAGGTCTGCTGCTAGCCGTTGGTGGGGCCCGCGCCTGGGTGTGCTGCAGCGGGAGGAACCCAGGTCCCGGGCCGAGGCTGCCCCGGGAATGGTTTTAGTCAGCACAAACATGGCTGCGGCCCTGCGATCTGCGGGCGTCCTGCTCCGCGATCGGCGTAAGTGGGGCTGTCGCGGCCGCCGCCGAGGCGGGGACAACGGGCAGCTGGCGCCCGGGTCCCCGGGCCTGGGAACTTCCAAGGAGCGGCGGCGGGCTGCGCAGGAAGCTGCCTGCGACGGGGCGAGGGGCGGAGAAAGGATCCGGAAAGGGGCGCTCCACTGGGAGGGGCGAGAGTGGGGTACGTGGGTCCCCCGAGGACCCTGAGAGGCCGCGGGGAGGGGTCCCGGAGTCACATCGGTCCGCTGGGTGGCCGTGAGCAGTGGCTGAATTTCTAAGAGCCTTAGTTCTTATCTGTAAAATAAGAATAATGATAGTGGCAGGATTGTTGTGATTTCGGGAGGCAGAGTGTGTTAAGGGCCTGCCACAGAGAGACAGTACCGTTGGCATCATTATCCTCATTATCACCATGGGCATCTACCCTGGGGTTCCCTCTCTGGTGGTGGAGGTCACACTGTGCCCACTGCTGCCCTGGCCCCTGGCATCACCCGGTGCTCACTTGTCCTTGGCAGCAGGACCCACCGCGGGGCAGCTCAGGCTAGTATTTTCTAGAGATATTTGGAGAAGAAGTAAGACCCATGGAATGGACAACCTCACACGTTTCTGATACAGAGGTGAATGTAGGTTGTGTCCACAGGATGAGCGGACGGGACTCTGGTTCAGACACACCTGGTTGGGTCACTAGCTCTGCAGCATTCCTGTGACCCCCCTGAGTGACGCATTCACCCCAGCTTGAACTTTGCTAAACATAAAAGAAGGTAATACCTCATAGGCTTGCCGTGAAGATTAACAGGGTACAGGTAAAGCCTGTAGCACAGTCCCTGGCACACAGTAGATACATAAATAACCTCAAAATGTTCAGTTATTAGTATGTTAAAGGCTGCCACCTACTAAGATGGTTAATTTGTATATTTGAATGATGACTGGACACAGACCTGACTTATTTTTCTAAGAAGTTCCCTAATTCATCAATCTGTCACCTACTGAGAAGGAGTGGAGAGTCTACTCTGAAACTCCATATCTTATTACAGGTGCCTTTGTTGGAAAAATAATAAGGACCCAGTGTCCAATGACAATCAGGTCACTAAGGGCAGTGGGAGATGAAAGACATTATCTTTTAAGAAAAGGAAGCACAGTGCCAGCAACGGGGCTGAAAGAAGTATCAAATTAGTCTTTTCTTTCACCGACCCTTCCTGTGGCAAAGAAAGTCTGACAGGCTCTAGAGTTGAGGTCATAGAACAATATGAGAAACTTTAAATGCTTTGTTGTCCAGGTTATAAGTAACCAAGTGGAAGGATTCAGAAACCACAGCAGAAGTAGATTTGAAGTTCAATTGAATTACAGACTCTGATTTTAGATGTACTTATAATACTTTAATTATCTTGTTTTATATGAAGGGATTAACATCTGGGTTAGAAAAAATTGAGTAGTATTTCTCAAAATGAATTCTCAAAGTAGAAAAGCAAAGTTTTACACTATGTTTTTAGCATAGTACAGAATTAATAAGAAGCTCCCTAGTATATATGTATATAGTATATACGTATATTTTAGAAAGTTAATAGAATAAAGAATTATTGTTTCTTTGTGACGTTTTCTTTCCAGATTTTTTACGTTAGGCATATATGTCTTTTGTAATTGGAAAAACCAAATCTAGAATAATAAAAAAGAATATCAATGTTTAAATTAATACATGAGAACATTCTGGCTCCATACTAGAAAAATAACAATTTTTTTCTTAAAGCCTCCCCTCGCCAAGTGTTTATTAATAGTTACAATACAGAACCTTATTTCTGTTAATTTTTAAAATGATACTCATGTTTATAAGGACCTTTTGAAATAATCTTCATCTGTTGTGTGATAGAAAAGGGCTGCATTGGGTACTTGTGTATCTTGTTTTCTACCCTCCCACGTACCACCCCCAAGCATCCAAAATATTAAATAATTGTTTTGGAGAATCACTTGATACCCGTGAACTTCTTAAGTCACAGGTATACTTTTGAATGATTCACCTATTGGGTGTGTCCAGGAATTAATGAAGTTTTGTTTTCTTACATCATCTTTTCTGCATATCCCTTGGTTTTATAGCTTTTATTGTTTGTAGGCCTTCCAAAGGTAGACCAGTTGTCCATGCCAAGAGTAGGGTTAGAATTACCTGGTCTTAGTTCATAAGTGGACAGATCCTTACTATTGAGTGTTCTTACTTCATGCATTGTGCCAGACACTGTTCTTGGGGCTGGACATAGATTTTTAAAATTTTTCCTCATCTTTACAACAGCCCTGCAAGTTTGGCCTTATCACTGTTTTACAGATGAGAAAAGTGAGGCTTGGAGTAGCTCAGTGAGTTGCCCAGTTACTGTCACACAGTTTGTTTGGTCCTATCTGGAATTTCTGCTCAGATCTGTCTAGCTCCAGAACACACACTCTTACACCACGCGATGCTGCCTGTGCCTTTGAATTTCTCTTAAGCTGTGAGCTGAGTGTATTCAGGAGTCTCCTTTTGTTCTTTAAATAATTACTTTAAACTCCTTTAGCTAGAGTAGTACTAATCATTTGGTAGGAGATACTCTGTTTTTCTGGAGTCTTCAGATCATCAAGGGAGAGGAGTGTTTTAGAGAAGTCCTTGAGAGGTGGGTGTGTTAACCCTATGTCCTGAGCAGAAAGGATCCATCATTAGCATCACCTTCTTTGAGAATTTATTTAACCTCAGAGAAGAGAATTTTGTAAGTAGAGGGCACGGCAATAGTTTTCGGCAGCTTGAAAATCTACCAGCTCCCAAACTGTACTAAGCATTGCTAATGTACTGGTTGGAGACTCTAGTCTCATCCTTATTCCCCACCCCTACCCCACCCCCTTTTAAAGTTTGCAGGAGGAAATCTTATTATATTACCAGCAGTCAAATTATGTAATGCCAAAGTTCTATTCTGATACACCCCATGGAATCTGATATAACCTCATTTACATAAGGAATTGCAGACATCGCAGCTTGATTGAGAACCTGGTTAACTCTCATCGTGTAGTTCAGAATTGAACTTGTCTGAAACAAGGAGATGTGAGTTGGTTTGAGACTTCACGTGAGCGGAATTGAAGTTCTTTATGTCGATCTTTGCACTTCTGCTTTGAGTTAATAAGGATTATTCAGCTCAAGCTCACGTAATTGGCTCTGGTGGGAATGTGCACAGTCTGGATAGTTGGAAATCTAAGTGGCCTGGAAATATCATTCTCCTATATTTTATAGACCTGCTAGGTGATAAAAAAAGAAAAAGAAAAAAAATCAGAGACGGTGTAGTCCCTACGCTCTAGACACTTACCAAGGGAAATAATACTGGTACCAATATATGAGGCAGGCCCTGTGAAGAGTGCTTCACTGGTCTTATCTGCTGTAATCTTTACAAGGATGCAGATAACAGGGTTTCACCATTTTACAGCTGGGGAAACTAAGGCTCAGAAAGATTATAACCCAGCCCCAGTTACATTACTAGTAAGTGGCAGAACTGGATTCAGAGTCGGGTCCATTGGTCCACAGCCCGGGTTCCTCACCAGAACACCTTTGACTCGTAAGCAGGAGGAGGGTAGAAGGAGGCTGATCTCAGGCTGGTTTCAGACCCGCTGGTTTGAGCCTGGGGAAGGGAGGTTGTGTGTATACTGCGGGGCACGGTAGTAACTACTGTCCTGCATTTTGCCATCTTGAGTACCTACTGTGTGGTTTCAGTTTAATTTCACTCTGTGTTGTTTAAGGATGAATACCCTTCATGCTATAACTGGGTATGGCCCATGGACTCCTCGATCCAGATAGGCTCTCCAGGCCCACAACTAACTTTGTGGTGCCCAGGACAAGACCCGTATACAGCAAGCTAACAGACTGTGAATTATGTTCTGTTCTGCTGTGCTGACAAGTAGACCTTGCTAACGGCCTGGAAGGGTGAACTCTTGAACTCTTCACAGTTCCTACAGAAATGCCTCGGCCTTGAGAAAGTTGCCTCGGGCGGGCAGACTTCCCTGCTTCTCTTCCCACTCCTGGCCTGCCCGGCATGGTGAAGAGTTGTGCATACTCCAGTGTGTATGGATGTTCAAGCTCCATTCTTGACCCTGTGAACAGCCACCAGTTGGCTACCCTTCAGATCAAGAATTGCTTATACTGATGGTGCGATCTGCCATCAGGAGGATGGATGCAGGAAAGAGGTCTGCGCCAGACCCTGGAAGTGGAGCTTTTGGGGCAGGGAATTCTGAGGTCCTGGGTCCTGGGAGCCTGGTCAGGAATACGGGGCATGGACTCTGGGGGTCCATGAATCCTTGGCCGTGCAGATGGCATACCCCATGGGGCAGGGTGCAGAAGGAGGTGGACCAGAATCGGCCCTTGAAAGCAGAGCACCTCCGTCCCCCGGCCCTTGTCAGAGTCCAAGGGCAATTCTGGGGTTCTTAGTTCTGGTACTATATTGGAGAAGGCTAGGAGGCAGATATGAGATCTGTGCAAGTGGTGGAAAACTGGCCCAGTTTCCACTCCTTAAATCAGTGTTTCTTAACCTTTTCTGCAGGCTCCTCACCTTTCATATGAGCAGTATGCTGCCGTCATAACATGCGGTGATCTCATGAGGGATCATATCAAAAGCGGCGGCCAAGGCAGTGAGAGGAGGTGTGTGTGGCTTCTAAAAAGGCTCCATGCAAGTCCTGTAAGCCATCCTAGGGGATGCCATCCCACCCCCTCAGAGAGGTCTTAAGAGCCTTCACCCACCTGCAGTGAAATGCTGGGGAAATCGCCTCTGCTGTAGCATCTCTATTAAATTTTAGATCCAGGAATTATGCTCTGAGGACCTCTTCAAAAGCAATTACTTTCCAGCTAGATTTCATGCTGCCACTTTAATTTTGTCACAGTGGTATATGGTGGCTCAAGGGCCTGTCAGCCACGGAGGTGCCAGTCGGGTGCAGCCACAGCAGCAGCTGCCACAGAAACAGCCCAACGTGCCAGAAGCCCCAGATGTCAAGTTCAGCCGGGGAACAGGTATGAGTCTAATTTTAGGTACTAATAAGGATTTCTCTTTCTTGACACAAACACCGGTGGATACCAGCTACCTAGGAGAAGAGGTGTTGGGAAAACTCAGTATGTAAGGAGTGGTATGTTATTTTCTTGGCTTCCTTTCAATAGCTGTTAAACTTATAGATTGCACCCCCAATTAAGGCTTTAAAAGTGTTTTTGAATTTTGATAGATTTTTTTACATTTTCTGTTAAAATCTTTTTCCCCAGCTTTATTGAGGTCTGGTTGACAAATAAAAATCCCACAGGGCTTTTGTTAAAGGACACAGAGTTGAGTACAAAGAGTCTGCAAATCGTGTGGGAATTTAGTTTTGGAATATGTCCCATAACAGAAATTATGTGTATGCTGGAAATATGTTTATGAACCTGACATGATTGTACTTATGAAATACATCTCCTGTGCAGGAAAAGGAATAACTAATCCACCAAGAATTTCTGTAGTAAACTGTTAAGGCAGTGAATATTATTGTAAATGCCATAATGTGATTTACAGTTTATTAAAGAAACAAAGTACGTTCCCTACCTCACCTCTGCTGTTTGCGGGTGGACATCAGCAGGCATGGCGTTGCTACTGGGTGTCCTCTTCAATATCAGAGGCCACAGCTGTTTTCAAGTCTTCCTCTGGTACAGAGGCAACAGAAGACTGCAAAGGTCGCTTTTTAGATGAGTACACAGATAGGAGTAATGCACTTTAACACTGGGCAGAGAGAAAGTAGCTCTGAACTATTAACGCCTTGACCTTTCTGGTAGACCAGATGTTCCACGAGAGCTTTACAGCTTTGAAAACAGTCATATTTTGTGTTTGTTACTTTTAATTGTGTGATCCTGGGTATGATGATGGAGCACTTAGTGAACTGAGGTTTGTTGGGGATAGGGCAGTAGGTGGGGTCCCAACTCATCTCCTTTCGACTCTCCGGCCTCCTGAAAAACCACACGTGGGAAGGGAGACAGGAAGCACAGACACTGTCTCCATCCTGGGGGCATGCCCAGCAGGGCGCCACTCCTCCTTGCCCCCACACGGCCCCTCTTTTCTCACCTCAGCCATAGTACAAAGTGCTTTAAGTATTTAGGGTTTGGGGTAAGTATTTGGTGTAAACTGAAGAACTGATTGGATGTGGAACCCTGGGAGAAAAATTATTTCATTACTATGTTATCCTGGTGGCAAAAGTCAACAACGTAAATTGCCTTAAGGGCTTCCCTGGTGGCGCAGTGGTTGAAAGTCCGCGTGCCGATGCAGGGGACACGGGTTCGTGTCCCGGTCCGCGAAGATCCCACGTGCCGCGGAGCGGCTGGGCCCGTGAGCCATGGCCGCTGAGCCTGCGCATCCGGAGCCTGTGCTCCGCAGCGGGAGAGGCCACGACAGTGAGAGGGCTGCCAACCGCAAAAAAACAAAGAACAAAAATTAGAGATGCTGAAGTGGTGAGTGTCTTTGTGAGTCATTCTGATGCCAGATATGAAGAAGGCCTCGTGCTGCTTAGTGCTCAGACTACTCTAGACAATGCTACACTACAAATTTGTCCTCAAAGGGCTGAGTGGTACATGTTTTCAGGCTTCGTGGGCCATTTGGTCTTGTTTGCTGCTATTCACCTCCTCCATCATAATGTGAGCCACAGGTGATACGTAAACAAATGACTGGAACTCTGTTCCAATAAAACGTTTTTTAAAAAAATTTATTTATTTTATTTATTTATTTTTGGCTGTGTTTGTGTTGGGTCTTTGTTGCTGCGTGTGGGCTTTCTCTCGTTGCAGCGAGCGGAGGCTACTCTTCGTTGCGATGTGTGTGCTTCTCATTGCCGTGGCTTCTCTTGTTGCAGAGCACGGGCTTTAGGTGCACGGGCTTCACCAGTTGTGGCTCATGGGCTCTAGAGCACAGGCTCAGTAGTTGTGGAGCACGGGCTTAATTACCCCGTGGCACGTGGGATCTTCCTGGACCAGGGCTCGAGCCCGTGTCCCCTGCATTGGCAGGCAGATTCTTAACCACTGAGCCACCAGGGAAGCCCTGTTCCAATAAAACTTTATTTACAAAAGTAGGCAGGGGGTGTGTGGGCAAATCTGACCCATGGACTGGAGTTTGCCAAACCCTGTTCTAGAGGCAGCATAGATCCTCTGACCAATTACATCTTGGAGATTTAATGAAGAGCTGGGATTTGTTTTTTATCTTGATGATGACTATATATAGTAGAATAGAATTAATCTGTTCCTTTGTTAATTGATGAGCTTAAGTTTTGGTTTGTCCAATTAATAGTTCAAAGGAAAAACCTCATATTTTGAGAGTGCAAGAATATAAATGGCAAAATGTGGCAACCTTTTCAAATGAGAAGCTTTCAATATGTTTGCCGTACACGCTTTTACATTCAAACAAGGGGAACTTGACCATTCAGACTTTGGTGTCAGGTGTTCTTTGTCTGGAGGGGAGAAGAGACAGCAACCCTTGACTAAAGCTTTGCAGTTCACATTCGGGAATAGAGGGATGTTGGACTAGGGCTTCCTAATGCGCCATTTGTCATGCACAACACAGTTTTGAATTAAGTGCAAGCGTATTTAGGTATTTTCAAATTGTGTGTTTCTTTCATGTGTAAGATCAACATGGTTTGCAAAACATGGGTTTGCAGGGTAGAGTAACATCCCATTTAAAGCCACTCTTGTTCTGAGCTCAGGTGTTATAGATGAAAAACAGTTCTAAATCCTGTTTGCACATTGATGCCCTCTGTGGCTTAGGTAAGTCTCTAAGCGTGGGGTTTCTTAACCAGTAATCTGTTAACTGGTAGCAATTCATGGAAAAATGCACTTAATTTATTGTGAGTCACAGCTTTTGAGGGTGAGAGACAGAATCCCAGAACACCAGTGGCCTAAGTAGAAAGATTAAGGGAATATTACAATTTCACAATATAATGAATCTGGAATTTTCAGGTATCAAGAAAACAAAACACCAGTTTGTTAATTCATTGATAGGACTTCTGGCCCGAGGGGGTAGAAAAGTTATGGAACAACAACTTCAATGTGGTTGCTTGGTTTAGTAAAAAGAGATTAAACCCCTTTCCTCTAACACAGTGTTTCTGAGCAGAGGGTGGGATGGGGGATCATTTTTGTCCCTGGGACATATTTGGCAATGTCTGGAGACATCTTTGGTTGTCACAGCTGGGGTAGGGTGTGTGCTATTGCCACCTAGTAAGTAGAGGCAATGTTGCCACTAAACCTCCTACAAAGCACAAGACAGTCCCCCAACAAAGGATTATCCAGCCCCCAATGTCAGCAGTGCTGAGGTCAAGAAACCCTGGCCTAAGACAATGATGTGAAAAAAGTGAACTTGCTTAATCTATATAATGGGGTCTAAATTAGAAAATCCCTGAGTTTATTGTAATGCAGCTCTTCCCTTTCCCCAGAAATTGGTCCTTATTTTGAAAACTTAGGCTGAGAATTCAGATTTCTACTTCATCTACCTATACTATGTTTGATCAAGAAAATGGTTTCTACTTGTATAAATCTGACACACTCTGTTGCCTAAAACTATTGCCAAACATTAACATTTTTTTAAAAATTACAATTAAAATGTCATCATGATATGATTAGCTTTAGAACACGTTAAGAGCAATCTTCCAAACGAGACCCATCTCAGCAGGATTGCTGTAGTCACTGCATTAGCTAGAGGTGGTCTTGGCGCAGGAGATTCAGAAAGTAGACCCCTCGGCATTTGTAATAATGATGTTTTAAATCAACATCAGGCTGCTTATTCCTCGGCTGCTTTATCAAGAGTGAACGGAGAGGATACCCATACGTTGGAGTATTATTCAGCCATGAAAGGGAAGGAAGTACTGATTCATGCTGCAATATGGATGAACCTTGCAAATTTTATGCTAAGTGAAAGAAACCAGACACAGAAGGCCACATATTATGATTCTATTTCTGTTAATAGGCAAATCCATAGGCCCAGAAAGTAGATTAGTGGTTGCCAGGGGTGAGGGAGAGGGAGAATGGGGAATGGCTGTAACGGATAAGTGGGGTTTTGGGGGCTGAGGAAAATGTTTAGGAATTAGATAGCTGTAATGGTTGCCTAACGTTGAGCATATATGAAAAAACACCAAATTGTACAGTGTAAAATGGCAGGTGTTATGGTATGTGAATTATATCTAAATGTTTACAGTACACAAAAAGAAAAAAAAGGATGAGTGGAAGAAACACTCCTTGTCCTTTCTTTTCCCCACCGGCAGCCTCTTTCACTCCTGTCATAGGAGGAAAGACAGGCCTGCAGTTCTCCACGCTCCCATCTCAGGCTTTGACCTTGTGGCTCCGACCAGAGTCATGGTCTTCTGGTGGCTCCCCGAAGCTCAGGGGAGACACTTGGTCCTGCTCTGGCTCCATCTTGCCCCCTGGCTGGTTTAGGAATAGAGAACTCATCGTGGCCTGGCTCACTTCGGCGGTGCAGGCCTCAGAGCAGCTCTGGAGTTTATAAGTTTACATTTTTGCGTAGTCCTTTTAAAAAAAAATTTCCCAGAAGCTGCATGACTTTCTTTTTGTTTCCTTTTGCTCATCCAGTGGTTGATTCTTTAGCCTGGGACTAATTTGAACAATTCAGAACAGTGTTTTACAGGAATTACCTAAGTAGTGGGTTTTAGATGAAGGATGGCAAGGTGAGTGTAAAGTGAGAAACGTAGTTTATCACAGCAGGGGACACTGAGCAGGAGTAAAGGCAGGCTCTGGAGAAGGAAGCAGAGTAGCAAGAAATAATTTAAGCCATTAATAATTTAATAATTAACTAAAGAGAAGGGAGTAAATAAGGGCTGATAGTTTACTGGGGAGGTTTAAAATTATAGGGAAACCCACGGCTCCTCTGTGTAGAATAGAACCTACTGTTCATGCCAGCTTATGCTGAATAAGTACATTATGCACTTAATTCCCAAAATAACTTTTTGAGGTAATTGGTGGACTCTCTATTTTACAGATGAGGAAACTTAAGCTTGGAGAGATCAGGTAACCTGTGTAGGCACGAGGCAGTCATATGAACAAGTGTTTCAGCCTCAGGACAATTTTAGGTTTACACCTTGACCCTCAGTCCCCAAAGAATGGGATCTTTGTTCAGGGCTGACAGTTTAATAGAGGAATATTTGGAGCCCAGGGAAAGTCCAGGGACAGGGATGGAGCTAGACGGTGAAGGTCAGAGTCTGAGCTGGGACCTTGGACTGTGCAGAGCTGGAGGCCCCATGTGTTCACTGTGATGGCAGTGAAGAGATCTGTAGCTTTTCATCTTTGCATTGAACAGATTAGTTGAGAGTTTGCTAGCAGAAACAAAATTCTACCCTAGATGTGTTACAAATCAATTGTTGCCTTTTGATTTATGTAGGAAGCCGAAAACTGGAATATTAATGCTGAACATGGGAGGCCCTGAAACCGTTGGAGAAGTTCACGACTTCCTTCTGAGGCTCTTCTCGGATCGAGACCTCATGACACTTCCTGTTCAAAAGTAAGATACATGTAAATGCCCATACTTATCCATAACCTGTGCAGTGCATTTTGCCTTCCATGTATCTCAGTTCTGTAGTTAAAAAATAAATAAATAAACGGTTTTAGTGCACATCTGGTAGTGCTAGAGCAGCATTCTTATTTTCTACTAGTTATGAGAAGGCTATGATGTAAGAAGAATTGTGGGGGAGAGAGAAAGCAAGTTAGCGAGGATTCCCCTTGGGCCGTTTCCTTCCCAGAGCTCTGGAAATTGCAGCGGTCTGGACACAGCTGAAGGAGCTATAAAGATGTATTTGTACTTTGTACTTAACTAACACTCGGGGAAGCAATGAGTACTATTCATTGGTGCTGTGGAATTGAGTTCTTGCCGTCCTTCTTCCCTTCCTTTCATTCTCTCCTCCCTCTTTTCTTTCTTTATTTTTTTTTGAGGTATGATTGATATTTGCTGTATATTTTGATGTGTATGACTGAGTTTCACAATATCTTTCTTTAAAAGTTGGAGTCTAATTGCTTTACAGTGTTGTGCCGTTTCTACTGCACAGCGACGTGAGTCAGCTATATGCGCACACATATCCCCTCCCTCTTGGACCTCCCTCCCACCCCCCTCCCCTACCCCACCCATCTAGGTCATCACAGAGCACCCAGCATAGGGTTTTTTTTTTTTTTTTTTTTTGCGGTCCGCGGGCCTCTCACTGCTGTGGCCTCACCCCTTGCAGAGCACAGGCTCCGGACGCTCAGGCTCAGCGGCCATGGCTCACGGTCCCAGCCGCTCCGCGGCATGTGGGATCTTCCCGGACCGGGGCACGAAGCCGCGTCCCCTGCATCAGCAGGTGGACTCTCAACCACTGCGCCACCAGGGAAGCCCAAGCATAGGGTTTTTTAATAAAAAAAATTTATATATGCGTACGATAAAAAATTGCAAATAGTTAATAAGTGTTTATAGTAAAAAGCAGATGTTTCTTTCCCCTTGGACTCCAGCCTCCCACTTACCCACCCCGGAGGTAAGCACTGTTAGGTCCAGAAATAGTCCAGGCACATCCAGGTGTATACACACACACACACACACACACACACACCCCTCTTTTACACAAACATGAATGTACTTATGTACATCACTTGGCACTTTGCTATTTTTTTTTTTGAAACTTAATTTTTCTTGGAGATTATTCCATAACAGATTATATAGATGTGGCTCATTCTGTTTTCGTGACTGTATGGAATTGCATTGTATGGCCATACCTTAATTTATTTAGCCAGCGCCTCACTGACGGACACTTAGATTGTTTTCAGTGTTACAGTGAACATCCTTGTGCACACATCTTTGCTCACGTGGGCAAGTATATCATAGGATTAACATGCATCTTCTTAAATAAGAGGAATGCACGCTGCCTAATGTCTTGTACGTCCTAGTTCCTATTAGGTACAGGATCCAGAGGTGGTAAGTTAGTAGCTGGCACACAGCCAGGTGCTCTGCACAGGTGTCTGAGCTCCTGAATCTTCAGGGCCTGCTGCTAGAACAGCTTGTAGGGCAGGGTGGATACTCCTCAGAGACTGTCTGGTTCTCTCTCTCTAATCTGAGCCGGAAGAGCAGGCTGTTGTCAGTGACCTCGAGCTTCTGTTTTTAAAGGCTTGATCTTAATAGGCTCTTCTTAAAATTTTGCTTATCTTTTTTTTTTTTTTTTAATGAGTTGAAAATGTTTCTGAGGTTGCTTAGCTGGAATAAAATGATTTTAATGTTCAATGATTTAGTAAGCTGGGACCACTCATTGCCAAACGCCGAACCCCCAAAATTCAGGAGCAGTACCGCAGGATTGGAGGCGGCTCCCCCATCAAGATGTGGACTACTAAGCAAGGGGAAGGCATGGTGAAGCTGCTGGATGAGTTGTCTCCGCACACAGGTATGGTGTTTCCCAACTCACATCTCACTAGGTTGGTTCTTTCAAAGTATAGTTATGAAACTCACAACACTGTTGGAAGCCAAATGCAATTCTGGGTACCAGCAGCTCTCGATTTGCAGGGGGTCCTACATGATGCCCGGCCACTGAACTCAGTTCTTGTGGCATTTTCCTTTGTCCCCAGATGTATGCCTTTTCTATTACTTCCTTATGTTACAAATAAAAAAGCTAAAGTTTCAGAACATTAGTCTCAAAAGGAAGTTGGAGGGTGCGTTAAGTTGAGCTGGACTATAAGGAAGAGGCTACCTACCATGAAGAAGCGGATGCATACATCATCGTCCTGGAAAGAAATCTTTGGGGAATAGGTTGAGGCTGCTGCTATTGTTGTTTCTCTCTGTGTGGATGACTAATTAGATCAGCATTTAGGGCAGAATTAGCTAGCTGCAGCCGTGAGGCTCTAAGCAACTTTCAGCAACCGCTTTCAGCTCTTGGCAATACCATGATCGTGAGTCATTTAAGTGCCTCGTTGGGCATGACACTAAAAAGAGGATTGCACACATCTGGTGACTGTTCTCTGAGAGCCTCTAACGCAAATTATAATGTGCAGAATGAAACATTAACTACACAAAGGAACTCTAAGTGCCGTATTTAATTGCATTCAAGACACCATTGATTGCTGGACGCACCATTGTTTTTATATAATACAAAGACACAAGACCTCTGTCAGTTAATTTTAAGATGGTGTCTGTTGTAGACCAATATAAGGTGTTAAAACAAATACTGTGCATCTTAGGACACATGAAATGTGTTCATTGCAGACAGTTTAGGGCTCAGGATCAGGACAGTGTGACACAGTGCGGACCCTCACGGAGAGCAGCCCCGCTAGGCAGGACCAAAAGCGTTTCATTGAGCAGCAGCTCGAGTTGCTCTCAGAATACACTGTTTGTGTCACACGTGGGACAAAGGGCTCCAGCCCTCGGCAGAGCATCTCACTTGGAAAATTGTTCACTTGTGCTTTTGAATATTAGGTTTTCTCCCTGCCTTCACTTGTGGCTTCAGGGCATTTCTTATACAGCTCAGCCACATGTGACACAGTGTATCTTTTAAAATGTGGGGTGAGGGAAGCTTGGCTGACCTCACCTCACACCTACCCAATGGAGAACAAACTCTCTAGTCACTCTCTGCTTATCACGATAAAATGTTTAGCGTGAACCAGATCTGCAGTTGCTATGCTGTCTTCGGTGGGCGAAGGCAGCGGAAAGATGCCATTTTTCCTGGTGACGTCTGAGTCTAGCACCCCTCACCATAAAAACACGAGTAGAGCTGTCAGCCTTGAAAAAGGAGTATACATGCGTCCTTCCCACTTCCTTCTTTCTCTGTGGTGAGACTGCTGGCTTGTCCAGACCAGACAGGACAGCAATGGCCTCTGCCTCCCTGGTTGGTCTGGAAAGAGTCCCATGGAATGACCTGGATGTACAGCAGTGTCCCACTCGCTATCAGATACCTGGTGTTGATGACCCTAGGGCATATCACCAGCCTCTGTGGCCCACGCTGGGACCCCCGAGGCAGGCAAGTTCAATTCTGCCTTTCTGCTGCGTGGTAGATGACCACCTCATCATTTAAGCAAGCCTGCTTTGGGGGTGTTTAATGCGGCCCAAGACCACCCACGCATTCATTCATCAGTCGCCTACTGAGTGCCCTGCGCTGGTCAGTACTGCTACTCACGGTTGAAAAACATGGTTTCTACTTACAAGAAGCTTCTAGTCTAGTGGAGCCTTGCTGCTGCAGGCCAGGCTGCTCCAGGGGCAGAGAGAAAAATCCTTTGAAGACTTGCTGGAGGGATACCCTCCGAAACGAGTAGAGCAGCTGATGATCACACGGAGTGTGGATATAGGAAACAGGAAACAGTCTCAGAGTTTAGCAGGTTCTTTGGGGGAACTTTGCATTGAAGAGCAAGAAGATTACCAGATGTGGCCCTGTGGCCCCCTCGGGGCTCGCCCAGGTTACCCAGAAAGAAGCTTCTTGTCCTGCTGCTCATGCTTTGCTGAGTGGACCTGAAGCTCGGCAGTGAAGCCCCAGCTGCCACTGGGTGGGGCTAGCACTGGGTTCCCTCCCTCCCTCACCCCTTCCTGCTGCTTCTCCTTCCTGCTTTCAGGTTTCCTTTCTTTCTTTCTTTTTTTTAACATCTTGATTGGAGTATAATTGCTTTACAATTGTGTGTTAGTTTCTGCTGTATAACAAAGTGAATCAGCTATACAGAACACTCTATGACATAAATCACAGCAATATCCTTTCTGACCCACCTCCTAGAGAAATAAAAACAAAAATAAACAAATGGGACCTAATTAGACTTAAAAGCTTTTGCACAGCAAAGGAAAACATAAACAAGACGAAAAGACAACCCTCAGAATGGGAGCAAATATTTGCAAATGAAGCAACTGGTGAAGGATTAATCTCCAAAATTTACAAACAGCTCAGTATGAAAAAGCAAACAACCCAATCCAAAAATGGACAGAAGACCTAAATAGATATTTCTCCAAAGAAGATATACAGATTGCCAACAAACACATGAAAGGATGCTCAACATCACTAATCATTAGAGAAATGCAAATCAAAACTACACCGAGGGGGCTTCCCTGGTGGTGCGGTGGTTGAGAATCTGCCTGCTAATGCAGGGAACACAGGTTCGAGCCCTGGTCTGGGAGGATCCCACATGCCGCAGAGCAACTAGGCCCGTGAGCCACAACTACAGAGCCTGCGCGTCTGGAGCCTGTGCTCCGCAACAAGAGAGGCCGTGATAGCGTGAGACCCGCGTACCGCGATGAAGAGTAGCCCCCACTTGCCACAACTAGAGAAAGCCCTCACACAGAAACAAAGACCCAACACAGCAAAAATAAATAAATTAATTAATTAAAAAAAAAAAAAAAAAAGGAGGTGAAGGACATGTCACCTTCTCCATTTAAAAAAAAAACCAAAAACAAAAACTACACCGCGGTATTCCCCTCACACCGGTCAGAATGGCCATCATCGGGTTTCCTTTCTATTCATCTCTTTCTCATTCCTCCTCCCTTCTTATACTTTTTTGCCTACAAAATTATACAATTTACTTTTGAACTGTGTCTATTTGTTTACATGTATTTGGAAAAGTTCTCTTTAGTCAAAAAAAAAAAAAGTGATGATTACAAACAGATAAAAATGTTTCAGACTCTCATTTTTGGGGCAAGTAGTTGTTGCTTGGTGGCCGGTGTAGATATTTTGAGACTTGCACAGGCTCTGTGTAGAATTACTATTGACTAATAACAGTGTGTTACATGAGGGAATGTGACTTGGAATTGGTTTCATGTAGTAATACTGCATTGAGGTCATTTAGTGGACACAGAAGGACATAGATGAGAAGTGCAATCATTTCACTTCATGAAAAATCTAAATCTAAAATACACTTTAAAAATTATAGTTTAGTTATACATGGCTCCTTTTAATGAAGCTCTAAGTACGTGCTACTCAGTGAAATAATTTCGTTCTTTATTGGGTGCAAAATGGGTTCATTTCAGATGGAGCTGGCTTCCCCATCCCTGGTTGTATGGCGTCAGGCAAATAACTTACCCGACTAAACCTCATCTTGAAAATGGGGATGATAACAGAACCCAACTCGTAGGACCACGGTGAAAGTGAAATGAGATAATCCTGAAAGGCATTAGCACGGTGCAGCAGTACATGATAAAAATTCAGGAAATGTGAGCTTTTATTATTCACCATTGGCACAGGGTTCACGATCTGATACAAACTACTAGGCATTATAATAACTTCACACCATTCTCTCAAAGAATCATGTACAAATCAGACGTTTGAACTGTTGCACGTGCTAAATGAACGGACTGGAGATTAATGCAGTTTTACTGTTTAAAAAATGGCTTTTCTATTTGTTCCTTTTTTTACTTCTTTGTAGTTCTCACCCAGGAGTGTTCACTGAGCAGCTGCTCTGAGGGTGGACGAGGCTGGGCCAGCGAGTCATGTGTTTGGCGCTCGCTCTGGCCAGATGTGCTGCCCACCAGATGTGGTGCTAGATGACATCCAGGAGACTCGTTCCTCTCCCCGCGCTCCTGCGGGGGAGCCAGGAGCCTCCGTGCGCGCTTGTTAGCTCCTCAGAATAGACCCAGTCGGAGACAGTGCGTCGTCACTTTTTCTAAAATATGTTTTTGCCGGCCGTCTTGAATTGGACCGTTTAGAAAGCATTATCTGTTCCTTCCAGAGCATTTTACTCTGTCTCACTTCCAGATATGGTCACCGCCCTGCTTTTATCTGTGAGGGAGGCCTCTCCACCTCTCTTAATCTGTAACATTTGAGGAACTCCCAGACCCCAGGCATTTAGGCTACAACTTTCAACTACCGGGCAGCTGAAAAGAAAGCAGGAGAAGCTGGTTGACCCCCAGCATTCAGGGGATCTTACTGTGTCAATCTGATCATTGGATTGTCTCAAGATAGATTAGAAAGCAAATTCCATTTCAGCCTCAGCTCAGAGCACCAAGAGCTCCTGAAAAGCGGACTTGATGATACTGTGATAGTTGGCAGTTTTAGCACGAACCACGTAATCTTTAATCTTTGAACAATCGGTCATTTGGAGTTTGCTTACAGGGCCATGCCCTCTGGGGTGTTTTAACTGCAGGTCACCATATTTTATGCAAGAGACCAAAAAATTGGTAGCCTAGAAGGGACAGGCAGCTGAGAATGATTTCATTTGTATCCCTTCCTTCCTCCTTCTGTAGTTCCCAACCAGAGAATATTGAATCAGACTGTCCTTCCCCTGCACAGACATGCTTCTCTTCCCCTATCGATATTCTGCTTCATTTCTTGGCATCATGCTCCATTGATTCAGTCCCTTGGGTCAAGTTTCTGAGGAATGTTTTCTATATCTATATCTATATGTAGCACACACATATATACATATGTATAAAATATACACACATATGTATATACACACTCAGAGAGAGACACACACACACACACACACACACACACGCAATAAATGTATCATCTTTTTCTTCACTTCAACCTAAATGTTTCTTGTGGCAATTTAGTGTCATGTTCTTAGTTGCAGCCCTGGCTTATGCCTGGACAGTAATGTCATCTCAGGTTTACTATTACTTAATGTTTATGTAGTGTATTTTCAACTTCATCCCTGAGTATAAGTTGAGTGTAATCCTATGAAAAGACAAGGAAATAAAACTGGGTAACTTTAGGAAACTTTCAGTTTTATGATTTTATAAATGCCTAAGAAATTGGTTGAAGATGCTTTAAAAATACAGGAGGAGATAGGAGAGGGAATTGGTAAAGTGATAGGAGAAGGACCACAAAGATGTGCCCTGACTTGGGCCGTTTAGGTGCCAGAATAATGATTTTTAAATCCCACTTAGCGCCTCCAACTTAAGCATTGTTGTTGGTTTGTTCGTTGATTTGTTTTTCATATAAGTGAGGAGAATCATTTGAATCATTTGTTATTAGTGCACTTTTATCGAGTATCCCAGAGCTTTTATATAAACTAGGTGGCCTGGGGTCTGAGGGAACAGAAGGAGGGGACCCGGGTGTTGGAAGAGGCTCGGGGTGAGCCATGGAAAGAGCACAGGCTTTGGGGTGGGGAGACCCACGTTGCAATCTCATCTCAACCATCGGCTAGTTGTGACTTTGGGCAGGTTCATTAACCTTTGAGAGTCTGTTTCCTTATCTGAAAAATGGGGTTTAGATGAGAAAAAAAAAAAAAGCACAATGTCTCCCATGGTATCTGGTACATAAGAGGAGGTTATACTTTAAGGATAAATGCTCTCTGCTCTTGAGTCTCTCTTGTCTCAGCCAAGAGCAGAGAATAAGGCCCAGAAGCTTGAGTTTTAAAAACCATATGCTAAATGGTTGAACACAGAAAACAGTGGTTAAAACTCCATATACCAGCAGAAGACTGGCTAAAATCCAAGGACTATTCTAAACGTGCTCACTTTATCAGCACCATAGGAAATTAGGGTAACTGTCTTTGTTCTGGACACTGCATCCTGTTTGGAATCTATATCAAGATGAATGCTTTCTCCTTTCCACACATGCTTCCTAATAGCCCCTCACAAATACTATATTGGATTCCGGTATGTCCACCCGTTAACAGAAGAAGCAGTTGAAGAGATGGAGAGAGATGGGCTGGAAAGGGCGATTGCTTTCACACAGTATCCACAGTACAGCTGCTCTACCACAGGTAAGGCTTCTCTCTGACAGTGGGAGGGTAGATCTGGCCCTGGCAAAAATAACCAGGGAAGCTGAGCGCGGAAGGAAACGATAAATCATTTTCGATTTGAATGGCAAATCCAGTCTGTCTGTTTTAAACATGAGAGTTCAGGTCAGTCCGTTGGAAATCTCATGGTTCATCTGTCCCTTGAGTTATTAGCCAGTTGACTGAGAATTACAAATGGTGGGTGAAAGGCAGTGGCTTCCAGTGCTCAGTGCTTTAATGCAGCTGTATAATGGATCAGTACTGAACCTTAAGCCACTTTCTATGTTTGTGTAATAACCCTTATTTTTATGGCTACCCTAATATTCTTATTAATGTAGCAAAGTTGATAGCTGTTTCCATTTTGCCAGCAGAGATGTCCATATAACATTGGAAATATTGGTATGTATTTTGGTTATGCTTTGGTTATGGGTTGGTTCCTGGTTAAACCAAAACCCAGTTTAGGGTTTCCTTTGCAAACTTCTCTCAGTGTTCTAGATTATGGGAAATGTTACTAGGTGTTGTTTCCTATATATTTAATTGGAGCTGGAGAATAATCTGTTTTGCCAATCTCTGTATCGTGAGGTATAGGTAAATCTTCTACTGTCACCCACAAATACATTTGTTTACATCCTTTCTCAAGGCTTGCGGTCAGCACATTTTTACTCCCAAATTGCTTTTGGACATTAGTGCATATTATTTCTATAACTATAAGGAGAAAACAAAAGGCTACTGGAAGAAATCTTGGAAGCCTGGTGTGTACCTTAAATATTTATTCAGAGCACCTGTGAAAATGTCTGAGTTCTCAGACACCCTCAAGAGTTTGAATTGTGATTTCTTTTGGACATGTACCTCAATAACTTTAAAATGTCTGCTAACGTTATTGGAGAATAAATCAGATTTTATAAATTTCTAAACTATACTTTGGCCGGGCTTTCAAAAATATAACTCAACATGTAAATGTCCTCTCTCAAAATTAAACAAGTTAAGAAGATGGTTATTTATATGACAAAGGATTGACTAGGGTTTCATTTCACAGCTGGCTCTAGCAGTGTGTTTAAAACAGTAGTATCTGCAGCTTTTCCCTAGTACCTCTGGTGTAAGGGCAGGTACATCCCTTCTTCAGAGATGTGAAAGCCTTTGGGAAGCATGTTCATTCTTTGAGGCCACTAGAGTGTCGTTTATCTGTTGTTTTATTTAGACACATATTGTGGCAGCACCAGTATATTCTATGTATCAATCACTTTTTTTAATCTTGCAATTTTTTTAGTTACGCTTTTCCCTTAATTACTACCTTTGATAGTTCATTGCATATTTCTGAGTGATTCAGAAGACCTGCTGTGGCTTCTCGAAGTCCCTCTGTACATCTGAAGATGCTGTTCACCTGTGAAATGTGGTTTGCAATGTGAAGATGGTGGTGACTACTTTGTGATTTCTGGAGGGATGGTTTTTGAACCTGGAATGGACTCAATTTGGATTTATCTGACCCATTGTATTCTCAGAAAAATGGAACTCCATTTATTTTTCTGAAAATTGAGTCTTAGCCTGAGGGTACATGTGATTTAAATATGGCTTTGTCCTGGCTAGCATTTTAGCTTGGAGACCTAACTGATTAATAGTTCTCATGGAGAAACCGGTGGTGTTGGGAAGCGTGGCAATGTTTTGGAGCATTTGCCCCATGTGAAGATTGAAGAGGAGGCCCCATGTTAGCCTTAGGTTCCTAGGATTAAGGCTTGGCTCCAGTGCCAGCTCCTCTAGGCCAGGAAAAAGATTGCACTGGGTTGGCACCATCTGCTTTCCCTTAGTCTTCGAATTTTCACGGTTTCCGTCTCTTGTTTAGAAATACAAGTTTTGTTAGATTACCTGTAAGGATCTGGTATTCATTCAACTTATTCTAGGGAATGATGATAATTTTATAAAGCAGGTAAAAACAGAGAGTGCGCTTAGAAACCTTAATAAGCTGCTCTTCTTATCAAACAAGCCATTAAAAAGGATGGTTATAAAGCTTTTATTGTAATGTGGAAAATATTCATCTCATAATACTAAGTAAAAATGCCCTAAATACTCAGGATACAAAACTGCCCATGTCCTAAAAAGTATAACTTTGTAAAACAAAACAGCTGTAAAGAAAAAGAATTGGAAAGAACTACCTTAGAAGAAAACAATGACTGTATTAGCATTCTGGGGTCACAGCCAGTTTCTTTTTTGCTTTCTTTCCCACCCCCTACATTTTCTGTAAATGGGGTTGATTACCTTCATAATGGGAAAAAAATTTAACATGCTTTCAATTGTAAGACTTGGTCCTTGCTGATAATGACTGCTTGTATTTCATAAATCCGCTGCCATTGTGCTTCTCTAGAGAAGTGGCCTCAATACTCTTGGAAAGGCCATTGAAATTGATTGCTTTTTAGTGATCTTCATTTGCAGGGTAGTTAAATCTATATGCATTTTAGAGTATTGAAGTGATTGTAATTAGACTGATTCAGTGCAGAAGACTTACCTGCTTTGAACTTATTACTGCCTTTACTAGTCTGTTTTTTTATTTTCACCATAGCCCACATGCGTGTACTAAGTGGCCCCTGTATATTTCAGGCAGCAGCTTAAATGCCATTTACAGATACTATAATGAAGTGGGCAAGAAACCCACGATGAAGTGGAGCACGATTGACAGGTGGCCCACACACCCCCTCCTCATTCAGGTAAGCCAGCCGCTGCCAGCTGCGTCTGTCACCCCAGCTTCTGGTGTGAGTCAGGTTCTTGTCCCTGCCTGGTCTGTGGGTGTCCCGAGTCTTACTGTTCTCTTACTTAAATTGTGTGCTGAGGATTAACAAAAGGTATTAGAGTCTTGATTTATTATGACAGGAGGAAATAAATTTAAGGATTAAAGGGTAAACTCTTTTCTTTCCTCAGATTAATAGTATTAGTTACAGACCATGGCAGAATTATGTTTTGAGTTTTGTGTTTCACAGTGACCAAAAGAACGTTAAAGATTATGCGAGGAAAAAAAAAAAGATTATGCAAGTTGTTTCATTTAATCTCCATTCATAGACTGAACAGCTGACAAACAGATCCTCTATTTTCTAAATCCTTTAAAATATCAAAAGATTAAAAAAATTTTAAGGTAATATATCTACATGTTCTGAGACAGAATAAATTTAACATTTCAATTGAGAAAGTTTCATATATTAAAAGAAATTTCTCCTACATAGTTTATATTTGTAATATTTATAGTAATAGATATTTGATTTTAGGAGAATCGGTTAAAGCTACAATTCTAAAGCTTTGAATTGGTGTTATTATGTACCTTTTCGCCCTTTGAATAGGGGAGTACTACTGGCTGTTGTCCTTGATCAAACAAATATTATTTTGTTCTGTTGGTGGAAGTTTCTACCTTCGAGTTAGTTTAGGTAGAAGAAATACTAAGTGATGTGGATTTCATCCGTTTATTTTTCATTCCTCGGACCGTCTCTGGCAAAATACCAGCTTAACACTTTTTTGAAGCCTGGAGTAACTTAAAATCGATAACCACTAGATGGTGGTAGACATCGTTGAAAGCAGGCCGGCTCGCCCCTGAGCAGACGGTGTTTTCCTTAGGCCCGTAGGTGCTGTCAAGGGTTAACGCTTAGGTTGAAATCCAGTTTTAAGTAAAAAGTGCGAAGTGAAAAGGAGGCACCTTCCCTCAGGGATGGGTGTAGTTTTGGTCTCAGTGTGGTGTCCTCCCCCCCAACCTCCCTCCCAGTTTGCTCTTTGCTGGGTCCAGTCCGGACCGCCTGAGCCCCAGCCTGGCCTGCCTGTTCTGCTCTTGGAGGCCTGTGATTGGAAACAAGGGGGGTTTCAGGTTAGCACTGACATGTGGTCGCAGAGAACCGAGGGATCTGCACAGCATCTGCCTGCCCTAATTGAGGGAGTAATTAGATTTGCATTAATATTCAGTCCTTTGAAAAGGGGGGAAGCAGAAAGATGGAAAGGTCTCTTCACTGAGGAAGTCTCCCTTCATAAAATGAAAGGGAATTTTAGAGGCATTTATCTGCCCTCCTATATGGTGTGATTGAAGGCTCTGAGAGCCGCCGGCTTCTTTCATTCTGCAGAGGGATTGCGCATAGAAAATAGCGCAGATGGATTTTAGATGATTTCAGGAACACTTCTGCTCGCCCACGGCTCCTCTATTTTGATAAAGACTGAGTCTGTTGTAAGCTGTAACAAATTGTGTTTCTACTTGCAGTTATGCAAGATGATAAAAGGAAAAAATACTACTAAAATTTTGAGGAAACAAAAATTTATGGTTAGATTTTATTAGTATCATGACGATTACGTGAGGAGATTTGATATCTAGTGGAAATAGAAAAGAACCCCAACTAAACAAAAACTAAAAGTAAAAACTGAAATTAAAAATTGTGTGTTTAGTCTACATTTCTATCAATACGTATTATAGGTAGTAATTACTCAAAATAGTCATTTTACTACTGTATCTAGCTGTTGGGATATTTGGTGTAAATGTATGTCCCAGGCTCCTACTTAAACTTTGCGTTGGGCCTCCTTATCTAGGCCTTTGTACAGTCTTTTCTGAGCATCCTTAGTCTCCAAACACTGCAGAGACCACCAGGAAATATTGCTTTTATCTGTATCTAATCCTATCACATTGACTCTATAGGTAAATTACACATTTTGAAAAGGGAACTAACTCTCTAGGTACTGTTTTGTGCCTTAGAGCATTAATTTGTCAAAATTTGTGGGTTCTGGAAAGATTAATAATATCCCAATATTTATTAGGTAATAATTTGCTCATCCTATAGTATTAACCACTGATATATCAAAATGCCAACAAGTACAAATTTACATGGTTCTGGTAAACTGTCCTTTATAATTTTTTAAAATAATGCTTTAAAAACCTTTTTATTTGGAAATAATTTCAAGCATTGGAAAAGTTACAAGACTAAGAATAGTATATAAGGAACTCTCATTTCTTTGTTTAGATTCACATATTAATAACATTTATCCCACTTGCTTTATCATTTGCATGCTGTGTGTGTATGCATATGTATGTGTGTCTATGTATACATAATTTTTTTCCTGAACCTTTTGAGAATAAGATTTTTATACACACACACACACACACATACATACATACAGACTTATAAAACCACCCTTTACACCTAAACAGCAGGCATATTCTTTTCGATAACAATGATACAATAATCTACCTCAGCAAATTTAACATTGATACTTAAATCTATCTAATCTACATTCATATTCCAATTTTGTCCATTGACTCATTAATGTCCTTTGTAGCATTTGCTTTATAAGTTAAATGCCAGAGTGATTAAAGAGTGAGATAGAAGAAAGCCTCTTCAGACCTGGTATTTCAGCACCTATTGTTGTGACTGGGGGACGTGCCAACTAAGGAAGGGAGTTAACTGGTCTGGTGGAGAGAGATGTGACGAGGAAGGGGGGCTGCGTTCTAGCCCAGGTTCCGCAGATGCCATGCGGCTGAGCGGGCTGAACGGGCCCCCCAGTCAGCCTCAGCTCCCTGCTCTGTGGATTTAATGAGAGTTGTACAACCTCTCATCTGTTGTTATGAAGGCTGTCATGAAGATTGACTCAGTGAGGAAAAGGTCGTAAAAATAGAATCATTTTCTTATTCCTCTGTTATTTCTGTCTAATGTATTTTAATGTGATAGGCCTGAAAGCCAAGCTAAGGGAGACTTAGTAAGACCCTGTAAGCTGTTTTCCTGCTAGCCGAGCAAATGAGAGGTCTTAAAACAACTTCTCCTTCCCATCTGTGTTTCCTTTCCATCTGGAAGTGTGCCCTGTGCCTCCCAAGGGGAAGCGTCCAGAGCGTTCGTTTTCAGTGAGCCATTAGCGAGCTTTAGAAGTTTCCCATCAAATTCCCCAGGCCCCTGAAACCGTTATGAGCCATTTTGATGATGAACCAAAGCAAGAGAGACTGTACAGTTTGCAGTTTTTTTTACAAAGACAATTCTGATGTTTGAGGGCTTCTCTGAGAGTTTTGGTGTCGCTCTCATTTAAAAAAATATTTTCTTTTCCTTCCATGTCTTTCTTCCCGCTCCCTCCTTATCCCCCTTTCTTGGTGTTCCCACAGTGCTTTGCCGACCACATTCTGAAAGAACTGGACCATTTTCCACTTGAGAAGAGACGCGAGGTGGTCATTCTTTTTTCTGCTCACTCGCTGCCGATGTCTGTAAGTAAGAACATTCTGTTGGATGACCCAGTGGTAGAGGATTTCGAAATGTGTGACATGGACTCAGCTTCCGTTTGGCCTAAGCCCAGTGCAAGGAAGAACTCTAAAATCTCAAACTGAACTTGGTGCTAATTTTAGACTCGTTTCTTGAAGCCTAATAACAATTCATTCAGACTATACTATTGTGAATAGACATTGTCTCAATAAGTCCCTTTAAAATGGTAACTTGAAGATATATTCCTACATAAGAATTTTTAATAAGTGGGACAGTTAAAAGGAGACTGCTTTTTGCCTGCCCTGTTGAAGGAACTCAGCCTGACGTTTCAGGGTGTTGGATTGTAGACTGTGCCACCAGGGAAGCCCTCAACCCCATTCTTTTGTTCTCAAGACTTGGGCTGTTTGAATTCCCGGAAGTGATTAGTTTTTAATTTGCCAAGGCTAGGGAGCACATTTTGGCCAGTGAATATAGAGTGTGTCAAATTATGATCTGGTTGCTCCTGAGTTTCTCATATTACACTGGGTGTTCATTAAGATACCGCATCTGTGCCATCACTGTTGCATTTGTGGAGACAAGAATGATGGAGCTGGTGTATGTATGATATACAGAAGTGCTTGGGATAAGCAGCCAGTTTCATCAGCTTAGAACCAGCATTGTACCCTAAAAACATTACTTTCAAAGCTGGAGAGGTAGAGAATTACATTTTCTTCGGTGTTATTAAGGTTTTAACTCCAGGGATAATGGAGTTAATACAAGTGTCGTGTCTGGGGCCACTCTTCTAATTGGTCTGTGCTGCCACCTGGTGGTCACCAGGGGCAAGCCCGTTGCAGCTTCTCTCTCCCGCTTGTCACCTAAGCGGTGCCAGGTTCAGCAGTAGGCAGCTCTGGAGAGAAACTTCTCTCTTCTGGAAGCCTGCCTGTTCTCTTTTCTGGTCCCATGCAAATTCTCTTCACATGTCCGTCCTCTTGCTCTGTCCTTCTCCTTTTTATAACCGTCCTGTGTGTGATGAGGCCGTGTCTGAAGTGCCAGAAGGGAAGCTCTCTAGCCAGGAAAGGAGGAAGCACGTTTTTATACGGGAACGATTCCAGGTGCTGCCTTCTCTCCTCTGTCTCTCACTTCACTTCCCGTTCTTCCCCTCAAGGACTGAAGATGCTGCTTCCAGGTTTGTTTATTTGGGGTTTTTTTGCTGCCCAGGGTCTTGGGTGAGACTGAGAAATACCATGAAGTCAGGAGGATAAGGATGGGGTAGGGAAGGCAGAGGGATTGTCGAGCAAGAAAACCGTTCTCACAAGCTCTTCGTTTTCCCCTGCATTCGCTTCTAATGACTTTTTCCCCGTCATGACTTTTTTTTTTTTTTTATTTATGGCTGTGTCGGGTCTTCGTTTCTGTGCATGGGCTTTCTCTAGTTGTGGCAAGCTGGGGCCACTCTTCATCGCGGTGCGCGGGCCTCTCACTATCGCGGCCTCTCGTTGCGGAGCACAGGCTCCAGACGCGCAGGCTCAGTAATTGTGGCTCACGGGCCCAGTTGCTCCGTGGCATGTGGGATCTTCCCAGACCAGGGCTCGAACCCGTGTCCCCTGCATTGGCAGGCAGATTCTCAACCACTGCGCCACCAGGGAAGCCCCTCGTCATGACTTTTTAAAAACGTATTATGTTGAAGTCATTTTAGACTTACAGAAAAGTTGCAAAAATAGTACCGTGTTCCCTTAGCTTCTCCTAATGTTGACATCTCACATAACCCGAGTCCAGGGATCAAAACTAAGGACCGAACGGCGGTGCAGTGCTGTTACCTGAAGGCCTTACTCAGATGTCACCACTTCCTCCTCAGTTGTCTCTTTTCTGTTCCAGGATCCAATCCAGGATCTTACATGGCATTTACTTGTCACGTCTCCTCAGGATCCTCCAGTCTGTGACAGTTCCTCATACTTTCCTTGTCTTTCATGACCTTGATATTTTTGAAGAGAGATTTTAGTAGAATGTTAGTTATTTTGTAGCATGCTCCTCCATTTGGATTTGTCTGGTATTTTCTCATGATTAGACTGAGGTCGTGTATTATCAGGAAAAAAAAACCCTGGGGTGGTCTGTCCTCAGTGTAGCGTATCAGGGGAACATGCTGGCAGTATGTTTTACTACTTGTGACGTGATCCCTGGTCATTTGTCTAAGGTGGTATCTTCTGGATCTGTCCATTATAAGGTCACTATTTTTCTCTCTGTAATTACAAATATCTTAGGCAAGCTACTTTGAGACCGTGCAAATATCTTGTTGTTCCTCAGACTTTTGCCCACTAATTTTAGCCTCCATCAGTGGATATTTCTGTGCTGTTCTAATGGTGACTTTATATTTCCCTCATTCCTTCTACATTTATGTTTCTAATGGCAAACTAACTTTTAATAATATCATGAAAAGGTTCATCATTTTATTTCGACAATGTTTGTTGAACACCTACTATATTCCAGGCAGTCTTCTATCCTCTATCATAAGATATGGGAGTGAACAAAATAGACAAAAATCTTTGCCTCCAGAGCATGGGGGAAGGGGGACAGATGATAAACATAATACATAAGAAAATAATCTGGAATATTAGGAGGTAATAAGTGCTATGGGAAGAAATAAAGCAGGGTAAGGGGGCTAGGGAGTTAGTACACAACTAAATATTAAAGAAGTGAAAGTAACACTTCTCCTGAACATTTTCAGAGGTATTAGCAAGCTGTTCTGGCTGTGAGTAGCATTTACAGGCACTGTGCACAAAGCATTGCCATGGTCCGCTGTTGTGGGAAGAGTGGGGAAAAGGGATTAGAACACACAGGCCATGCTCTTGAGGAGCCTGGAGTCTGAGCCCACGTGCCGCTTCTTTCTCTTCTTCCACTAGTGTTTACTCTGTGTCCACCTGGTCCCCATAGACTCACACTGTCCGTACAGCACTCTTTTGTTTTTCTTTTTTGCAGTACGCGGGCCTCTCACTGTTGTGGCCTCCCCCGCTGCAGAGCACAGGCTCCGGACGCGCAGGCTCAGCGGCCATGGCTCACGGGCCCAGCCGCTCCACGGCATGTGCGATCCTCCCGGACCGGGGCACGAACCCGTGTCCCCTGCATCGGCAGGCGGACTCTCAACCACTGCGCCACCAGAGAAGCCCCGTACAGCACTCTTTCAATTTCATTTCTAAAATCAGGGAGTTCCCTGGTGGCCTAGTGGTTAGGATTCCAGGCTTTCACTGTCGTGGCCCGGGTTCAATCCCTGGTCGGGGAACTGGGATCCCACAAGGTGTGCAGTGCAGCCAGAAATAAAAATAAAATAAAATGAAATAAAATCAGCCCCTCAGGTGACTACCAGGAGTGAAGGCCCGTCCCTTGTTGCCTCTTCCTTCCCAGCTTTTCTGTCTCATTTTCCCTATTTCAGATGGGGGATTGAAGAAACCCATCCTCCATCGCCATACATTGTCAATCTCCCATGAACAACATGGACACAGAATTTGACATGTTCCTACGGGCCTTAGAGATGATTGAGAACAGTGTTCTCCTTTGGCTGATGAAATTGATCCAAGGAAGTTGGGCGTTGAGGTCAGATGGCATGGTCGTTAGCGCAGAAGACAAGGGGCGGCCTCAGGGCCAGGGCTCACGCCACCTCACCACATAGTCCGAGGCTCTCAGCACCCTTCACGGTGTTGGTGACTGAACACCCGTGTCTCTGTTGCAGGTGGTCAACAGAGGGGACCCCTATCCTCAGGAGGTGGGCGCCACTGTCCAGAGAGTCATGGATAAGCTGGGTTACTCCAATCCCTACAGACTGGTTTGGCAGTCCAAGGTAAGTGGCTTCCACACATCTGCAGGCAGTCAGCTCTCTTGAGGATGTGTATTTTAGGACAAAGTTATAAAATGATTAGATTTGGCCCTTTCACGTAGGCACAATGTTCTGTAACCTGACTGCTCCCATGAGCAGAAAGAACTCTGCAAGCAAATAAGAAGGAGGGAAAATCAAGTGACTACTGGAATTCCTCGATTCCATTGAAACAATAGATTATTTTTAATTGTAATCATAGGAATTGTTATATTTTGCCAATTTCGAGAAGGATTCAAGCTTAATATAGAAATACCAGAACCCATTAGAGAAGGTGTAAAACGTGGCCCTCACTCTTACAGGGAGGTGTGTGTATGTCCAGGGCAGTGGGCTGTGGTGAGACGTGGGTCCCTGTGTGCATTCATCCTCCTTTCTCACAGGTTGGCCCGATGCCCTGGCTGGGTCCTCTGACAAACGAGGCCATTAGAGGGCTTTGTGAGCGGGGGAGGAAGAACATCCTTTTGGTTCCGATAGCATTTACCAGCGATCACATTGAAACGCTGTATGAACTGGACATCGAATACTCTCAAGTTCTAGCCAGCGAGGTAAGTGTGGTTATCAATCCCATTGTGATTTGTTTTAAAAGGAAACTCTCTCTGCAGTGATCTAATTGTGTCATTCAAAACTATCGTTCAGTATATATGTTTGCAGGTACCGTGGCCTCGTTGTTCTGAATAATACTTCATCTGAGTACTGATCCGAACACATCAACTTAATCGCATGTTTGCAGTGGGAAAGCACTCTTGTGCCTTTGTGAAACCAGGCAGCCCAGGGATCACTGCAGGCGATATCATTTTGTTTAGTTTGAGTTACTATACCCCTTGAAAGTAATAAAAACTACATTTCCTTAAGAAAAAAATAATTGTACTTCTCACCAGTTTGGAGGAAAAGAATTTCCTTGTTCTATAATTCCTCTTCTTCGCCTAAGAGTGCCCTTTACTTGGGCTGTTACACTGCTTCTGGTTGGGTTTCGAGGCACATAGGAGTCAACGCCATTTAAGAGAAGGGCGTGGAACGAACACTGGAACAGTATGTGTAACTTCCTTGACCTCTGTATGCACTCACTTAATTAGCTCTTTGCTACTATGTTGTGATCAGTCTGATTATTGAAATAACAGATACCATTCCGAGTTGTCTTGTAATGTAAGATGGATGTGATTGTCATTCACATGGAGAAAAACTATTGTTGACCCATCTCGGGGCTTCTGAGGGCCGGCCTGAAACCTGAGTCCACTTCTTAGCATTGTTTCTATGGGAATTGTGGAACCCTTGGGACCCAAGGAGCCCTTCCCTCTCCTCTTCCACCAGACCTCTTGGCCCTGGTCACCCCACGTGTGATGGATGGGGCCCCGGCCTCGAATGATACTTCACCCTTTCTGGGACCAGGTGGCAGGTGCAAGGAAGGGTGGAGAGTGGACTGGGGGAGAGCTTCAGCAGCACCCGACCCCACAGGTTTTTGTACGGATGTACTGGTCATCGATCACACATTGATGAAGGCAGAGGGTGCCTAAGTTACTTGTCAGTAGTTCTGATAAGGAATGTATGGGGAAGTCGTAGTTGGCTCACATGAGGTTGTAGGGTTGTCTATGGACTTCATTTGCCGATGCCTTCTAGGGACTTCCCCAGCAGTCCAGTGGTTAAGACCCTGCACTTCCACTACAGATACAGGCGATCTCTGGTTGGGGAACTAAGATCCCACATGCCACGTGGCACAGCCAAAACAAAACAAAAAAATGATGCCTTCTATATGCCAGCAATGACCTTGGCTAATGGTGACCTTGCTAGAAAACTGAAGTGCAGTGGTCGTTCATACCAGTGTATTTGGAAAACAAAGATTTG
Source organism: Phocoena phocoena (assembly GCF_963924675.1). Classification (NCBI taxonomy): domain Eukaryota; kingdom Metazoa; phylum Chordata; class Mammalia; order Artiodactyla; family Phocoenidae; genus Phocoena; species Phocoena phocoena. The sequence goes on from NC_089231.1 coordinate 17,290,350, forward strand.
TTTGTATTGCATGGTAATTCACATTCATTCATATAACCAAACTGAGGTCATTCCTTAGTAATCAAATGGATTATTAGTGACTAATATATTAGCCTCTAGAGAGAATAAAGAAAACCATCTACTACAATTAATTTCCTTATTTTGAAGGGAGAATACACTACATTTCAAACTGTTAACTTTCTCTAAAAAGTAGTTTGAAATTTTTGCCCCAAATAGAAATTATTGCTTTCTGATAATAAAAATAATAAAGAACTCATTTCAGAGAAGTGTGACATAGAGAGTAGAACTCACTCAGACTCTTACCCCTGAGAGATATGTTAATATTTTGTTAAAAATAAGTCCCCTTTTCCCTCTAAATGTGTGTGTATCTTAATGAAAGTGGTACTCTTCTACACATTTAGTAAAAATGGTATTTTATTCACACTGTTTTTGTAACTTTTTTTCCTCTTAAAAATGTATTAGTATACTTTTTCTTTTTTTTTTTTTACATCTTTATTGGAGTATAATTGCTTTACAATGGTGTGTTAGTTTCTGCTTTATAACAAAGTGAATCAGTTATACATATACATATGTTCCCATATCTCTTCCCTCTTGCGTCTCCCTCCCTCCCACCCTCCCTATCCCACCCCTCTAGGTGGTCACAAAGCACCGAGCTGATCTCCCTGTGCTATGCAGCTGCTTCCCACTAGCTATCTATTTTACGTTCGATAGTGTATGTATGTCCATGCCACTCTCTCACTTTGTCACAGCTTACCCTTCCCCCTCCCCATATCCTCAAGTCCATTCTCTAGTAGGTCTGTGTCTTTATTCCTGTCTTACCCCTTGGTTCTTCATGACATTTTTTTTCTTAAATTCCATATATGTGTGTTAGCATACGGTATTTGTCTTTCTCTTTCTGACTGACTTCACTCTGTATGACAGACTCTAGGTCCATCCACCTCATTACAAATAGCTCAATTTCATTTCTTTTTATGGCTGAGTAATATTCCATTGTATATATGTGCCACATCTTCTTTATCCATTCATCCGATGATGGACACTTAGGTTGTTTCCATCTCCTGGCTATTGTAAACAGAGCTGCAATGAACATTTTGATACATGACTCTTTTTGAATTATGGTTTTCTCAGGGTATATGCCCAGTAGTGGGATTGCTGGGTCGTATGGTAGTTCTATTTGTAGTTTTTTAAGGAACCTCCGTACTGTTCTCCATAGTGGCTGTACCAATTCACATTCCCACCAGCAGTGCAAGAGTGTTCCCTTTTCTCCACACCCTCTCCAGCATTTTTTGTTTCTAGATTTTTTGATGATGGCCATTCTGACTGGTGTGAGATGATATCTCATTGTAGTTTTGATTTGCATTTCTCTAATGATTAGTGATGTTGAGCATTCTTTCATGTATTTGTTGGCAGTCTGTATATCTTCTTTGGAGAAATGTCTATTTAGGTCTTCTGTCCATTTTTGGATTGGGTTGTTTTTTTGTTATTGAGCTGCATGAGCTGCTTGTAAATTTTGGAGATTAATCCTTTGTCAGTTGCTTCATTTGCAAATATTATCTCCCATTCTGAGGGTTGTCTTTTTGTCTTGTTTATGGTTTCCTTTGCTGTGCAAAAGCTTTGAAGTTTCATTAGGTCCCATTTGTTTATTTTTGTTTTTATTTCCATTTCTCTAGGAGGTATACATTTAAGATGTTTCTAATTTTTTGCTTTCATAAACTGCTCTGTAATAAACATCATTTTTCCAATTATTTTCTTAGAAATAATTCCTAGCAATGGAATGTAAATGTTGATACATATTTTATTGGATTGTCCTACAGAAATACATCCTTTAAGTCTCCCATGAACAGTGTTTGAGAACACTTGGGACTCCCCTGGTGGTCCAGTGGTTAAGACTCCTCACTTCCACTGCAGGGGGCGCGGGTTCGATCCCTGCTCGGGGAACTAAGATCCTGCATGCCGTGCAGTGTGGCCCGAAAGAAAAAAACAGTTTGAGAACACTGACCAACTGGTTATCCTGCTGTTACTTCTACATGAAGTTTTGGAATATGATCAATCTCTTTTTAAATTGAGAACTATGTGTTTGCTGAATCTCACCATTTTCCCCTTCCCAGTCTTCTGACTTAAAAGATAAAGCAACAAAAAAGCCATCAGCGTTTCAGAAAGGGAAAGAGAAGATCCTAGCTACCTGAGTAAATAAGAATTAGATACTTCTCAGTTATTTGGGGGATAATTAGCTGGAATCAACTGGATATTTTTGGAGAGGGGAGCAGGGATGGTTGTAAACAATCCTTAGGTTTTTAATTTAGATTTTTCTATGTAAGAATATATTGAAAAACCCAACTGTGCGTATTGGATCCAATCTAGTTTCAATATACATTAAATTAATTTACCTCTTTTGGCACTTGGAATCAAAACGTGTAAAAATTTATGTCATTAAAGCAACATTCTGCTTAGGTAGAGTCTGTAAAAGTATGCATTAGAAAGGTAGACTGAAAAAAGAATGGTAAGCAGATTTAAATTACTTGAGTGTTCTATCAGATACAAACCTCAAAAATGGTTTGGAAACAAAGCACCCATGGGAAGGTAATGGGATGAGGGAAGGAATAGAAATTGAAGAGCAATTTTACAATAAAGGGGTGAAAATCAGCAACTATGTCTGGTCCCCGGACTGTTTTTCATTTCTGGGTAGTCTGGGAACACTTTGGTACTAAGACTTCGAGTTGTGTTTGTGTATGTGTGTTTATTTATTTATTTTATTTTTTGTAGCAGTTTCTTTAAAAAAAAAATAAAAGGAAAATAAAACGTGTATGTATTTTTCCTCCCTTTTCTCATTTGATTTCAGTGTGGGGTTGAAAACATCAGAAGAGCAGAGTCTCTTAATGGAAATCCACTGTTCTCGAAGGTATCTCTAGTGTTACAACCATTTCAGTAGAACATGTCGGAGAGCAGTCCTCTGAGAAACTCTTACAGAATATTGGTTTTCTCACATATTAGAACATTTTGAGTTCCAATTAATTACAAAAATAAAATCGAATCCCTTATGCTCTCGCTCTTTTCTCCTTTAGAGAGCCCCCGTTTTCTTATTTCTACCCACCTATCACTATGTCTAATTAAAAATCTGCCTTTCAGAGACAAGGTTCAGCAGGTGGGGTGAGAGGATTTCCTTTTCTAAAACCTGTATTTGAAACTTTTCTCTAAGCTGAGAATTCTTAGGAAAGGAAGACATCATAGAATTGGGTTCAAAGGGTTCATAGGTTTTGAATGAAAGGAAAGTGGCTCCTCTGGGGGATGGGCGAGGGGAGGTGTGGGAAGCTGCGGCCGCTCTGCTGCTGATGGGTCTCTCCTGCTTGCTGTCTGTCTCCAGGCCCTGGCCGACTTGGTGCACTCACACATCCAGTCCAACGAGCGCTGCTCCACGCAGCTGACCCTGAGCTGCCCGCTCTGCGTGAATCCCGTCTGCAGGGAGACCAAGTCCTTCTTCAGCAGCCAGCAGCTGTGACCCCGCCAGAGCGCCGCGGGGATTTGGCAGGTGCCCAGCCTCCAGACACCTCCGAGGTGGAGGAGGATGTATTTAGCATTAGGGAGGGAGTCACATTGATGTGGGCATAGCCTTTGGCCACAAATTGTGTACCTTCTTGAGGAATGGACTCTGAAATCCTTATTGAGGGGTATTTTTTACAGACCAACACAGTAAGCATTTATAGTTCCCCTCTCTGGGTGAAGTTACTAGTTTGGAATGTCCACTAGGCTATTTTAAAAATGAGTTTTAAAAATTTATCTTATGAGATGCACACGTATTTTCAGTACCAATTTTGGTTTTATTGCCCCCCAAAACCCCTGCAGGGGTACGGAGAGTGCCCTCTGTGGGGCTGTCAGAGTGAGCGAGGTCTGTTTACAATCTCATACTTGTTTTTTTAAAGTGAACATAGTTGAGTAAATGAAATATAATTTGAAAAAAGAAAGGGTACCTAATCTTTCCGTCAGCCCGTGGGTTACAGGATGCTGGTCCGGTGATGTGGTTCCTACAGCGGCTGCTCTTGCCAGTGACGTCACTAGTAATCGGCCATTTTGGTCCTTGTATGTGAACCTCACTTTCCTCACCATGAAACCGAATCAAGTGTAGGTTCCAAAAGTGCTTTGAGATTCCCCAGGCACACAGGGCTGATAAACGTGTAGCAATCCCGCATTTGTCATCCCCACCTTGGTGGGAATCGTTGGTGCCACAGGAGAGGGGGGCTGGAAATGCTAATGAAGGGCTTCATGTCCAGAGCTCCTCTCAGGACCTCGTGGACATTTCCATTGAGCATCTTCTTCATCTTGGTTGAATGTCCCCTTTCCGCATATTTGTTTGAAGATTTATTTTATAAAGTCAACGATGTTTGGTAACCTCAAATTCTTAATTTACAATTTTTATTATAAAAATTATATAACCGTGCTATAGGAAATTTAAAAAATAGAGAAAAGGAAAATAACCACTCTAATGCAACAAATATGATTCATATTATTGTATTTCATGTTAGTCTTTTCCTGTGGCTATCTTAGATGCCATTGTAACCTTGAATTTGTGAGTGAAAAGTTGTCCTAAAAATGTAGAAATAATGTAGGATCAGAGTCAGATCTTCTATACCTGGATTTATATGGATTTTAAAAATCTCTGATGGAGCCACAGTGAATTTGTAATAATTACTTTCTCTTTCCTTTAAGCCTTACAACTTTGTTCTTTGAAAGTGCCTTTCTTTTTTTTTATTTAAGCCAGTGAAAGTATTAGTGGAGTCATAGACCTTCTATATTCAGTATTTACTATATTAATAAATATGACATCATTAAGGTTTTAACCAGTCTGATTCATTCTCTCTGTTAAATCAAAAGTAATCCAAATTCATTACTAATCAAAATTATTAAATAAGAGGAATTTACTTGGTAGTACAAGAAAAGTAACATGCCATCCACGTTAGTTAATAGTTTTCCCACACTGATAACAGCTCTGAAATTTGAGTAGCATCTACACTTTTTTTTTCCCAAATTGGCTTTCCTTTTAGTAGATTGTGTTTCCAGAAGAGGGTACAAGGCATAGACAGTTGTTTAGAATTTTCCTCTTCTGTTTCCACGTACTTTGGGGGGACTAGGTTCAAGGTAGGCTTTGAGTGACCTTGGCGGGATGGCGTAAGGAGCAACTCGTGTGTTAGCCAGAGGGCAGAGTTTAAAGCTGGCGGCCGTAAGAAAGAACTAACATTTGTGTGTGTACACGTGCGCTGGTGTGTAAACCTAGGGCCCTTGACTGAACCCTTGGTACTGCATCTCTAAGCTCTCAACCCAGCCTATAAAACCCCTTCTGTCGGATCCTGAAGATGGCCCAGGAACATGCTTCCCAACGTTGGGTGGAAATGGGAAATTCATTGAGATGTTGCAAGCTGGAAAAAGAAAATTCTGAGTTGACCCCAAAACTAGTGTCCTAAATTAAGGTCGTTCAGTTTCTCCGTCTTAATATGGAAATCCTCAGAGAAAGACAAAAGCTAATCTTTTCTTTCCTTATTTCTAAAAATTATAAAATTAAAAACATTTCATCAAGGTTGTACCCCAGACTTTGTAAATATCATTCCTAGGAGTGTTGTTCTAATTGCCTAATAATAGAGAGTCCATTGTAAAAAAACCCCTTCAGTAACTTCTCCCAGTCCAGTTGGCCTTCTGTGACATTCAGCTTTCTTTTTATAGAAGCTAGCGTCATAAGGTTTCAGGGAATGCACATCAAATGAATTAAGCCTGAATATCGGATGGCTCAAGAAACCTGAATTCTGCTTAAATCATTGCCAGTTGAAATATTTAATCATGTCATAATTATATTGAAGTTTTGTATGCTTGCTTTCTAACATTCCTGGTTAATTCAAACAGTGGCACCTGAAAACTTGATCTTTTTTTTGCTAGATTTCTTCCGGCTGGACAGTTGTGTGGTATGACTATTATCTAATCTTTGCCTTAAAAGACATGCTTCTTTTCTTAATACACTTATTTTGGAAAGTATAAAGTGTGCCAAGCCATAAGGCACCGAGGTGAGTGGTGGGTACCGGTGGGCAGTCCAGAGAAAGAAGCTGATGCTGTCAGTATTCGCTGAATGGCACCAACGTGACAAGCAACAGCAGTGGGCGCCCTTTAGCGGAACCATGGCTCCCAGCGTGAGATGAGTCTTAGGAGGGCTCTGGGGAGTGGGTGACCTCCAGAGAACACATTCACAATCTAGGCTCCCAGGAGAGGAAGAAGTGCTTCTGCTTTTGCTGTGGGAATCTTATTAAGCCTTTCTACAGGGAAGAGGAAGTGGAAAACAAATGCACCCGTGATAATCAGTTTCTTACAATACACTCTGATAGTGTCGGCTTAATCGTTTCTAGCTGAAATCATTAGCTTCCATTTTTAGCATTAACAGCTCCTGGCTAAATTAGTCTACGGTAAGCCATTAGGAGGGATGTTGGAATTAAAAACATCTTTGGAAAGAAGCCTGGTTTGAACCTGTGTTATAAGCCCTTGGGCAGGAGTCGCCGGGTCCTGTTTCTGGTTGTTTGACAGCTGTCACTCTGATGTTCCAGGTGCTGTCTCAGCAGCCGCAGGCCGGCTTTTTTCCTTCCACTCTCCCCAAGGGGTTGAAGCTTTACTTTCCTGACATATTAAGAAGTAATAGATTTTACCCTGAGAATTCATGAGGTATTTTTACCTTTTCCTTATTTAAAAAAAAATTATATACATGAGATGGGATTAACTGCACAGGCATACAAGCAGGGGCTTGCTGGCCAATTGTTCAAATTTCAGGTTGCTACACATAGCAATTATTAAAAGTGTTATATCTTACAGTTTAATTATATTTTAAAAAGTAACAAATACTCAAAAATCATTTCCCTATTATTTTACTATATTTTATCATCTTTATTCTAGAGGTTATTTATGTTTATGATACCTATATGGTGAAAATACTATATAATGATGATGAGCTACTGTACGTCTCCAGCTTTGTTCAGTGACCGCGTTGGTAGCTTGAAATTGGCTACAGTAGGGCTATTTACGTTTGGAAATCAGCAAATACTACAACGTAGGGCTTCCTTGATTGTTTTGTTGATTACCTAGACTTAAAGTGGTGGAAAAAATGTTCATACATATTAAAAGTTGTCATGTCGTTAGCCATTACATCGTGAATAGCACGAAAATTTGAGGAAATATCCTCCCATTATGTGAAAACTAATAGCCGATTTATCCAAGTGAAGTTTTGATATACAAAGTTGTTTTACGTTTGTATCACTCATTAATGTAAATGAAAACATCAGCATTCATGGCAGAACTATATAGGGTGGCTACAGATGTGAGAGCTTGATAAAAGTCAACAAAAGCATTCTCTGAGAATTGATTATATGGAATTTACGGTAAAGAGAATTATGTATTTTATTATTACTTGTAAATTGTGCATCCTGTATCTTTTATACTGGTAAAAGTTATAATAAACATACACACATGTACGTAAAGATTGTTTTTTTCAGAGAGCTGGTTGGTGACCATTTACCAAAACACTACTGCCTCAAACGGAACTTTTCTGGGATGATGGACGTGGTCTATGTGGATCGCATACTTGCGTTGTTCCCAGATTCATTATATAGAGAGAGGTAGCTCGCTCTGTAGATCGCTGTCTCTTTAGAGTGGAAGCTACCCCATGGTTACTAGAAATTTTAATCTTTTTAGTAAGATGCCAGTTGTGTCCAACAAAATCCCACGGGCCTGTTGTACTAACAGGGGCCCTGAGAGGCGAAGGTTTGCTTATATCTGATAAACATCCTTATAGACAGAATCTTTGGACATATTCTCAGTCATTTCCACAGGAAATATCCCTTAGAAGTGGGTTTTCTGGATCAAAGGATATTTATGCAGATTTTAAAAAGAGGATTAAATGAGATCACATGCCTAATGTATTTAGTAAGGTGCAGTGTTTGGGTGGGGTGTGTGTGTGTGTGTGTGTGTGTGTGTGTGTGTGTTAAAGGCCCAATAAATGGTAGCTATTATTGACTTGTGTTACTCACTTGGTTAGCAGACGATGGCTGTCTTGTTCTCAGTGTGACTTTATTCTAGGAGGTGGAATTTTACTCTGTTGTTTTTTCATGAAGATGTGATGGCAGAACGAATGTTATCCTCAAAGTTCAGAGCACTCACAGAGCCTCTAGGAATCAGGGATCAATTCTCTAGTCCTGCCTTTTATGTTCCTTGTTGCATTTACTTTGGGTCACTTGCCCTGAGAAGGTCACAGGTAGAGAGAGAAGAGACAGACTCTAAAGCTGTCGATCCTCCTTCATCAGTAACTTTGCAAAGAGTTTGAATGTTGGGAGAAAGTTGAGTTTCAGGTTTAAACAACTTGGGGGATTATGTGTGGATTTCACTTACCCTTTACGGGTCTGCAGGTACCTGAGAGTTGCCTGTGTGTGTCCCGCCTGCCAGCCTGTCGCCGTGTGGCTCTCAGAGGGCAGGGCCGTCCATCAAAGCCGGGCCGGCCTCCAACTCAGGTAACCACTGCACTTACACAATTGTCCCTTTAAGAAACGTCAGCAGGGAATGTGTTCCTTCCTGTTTCTGCGCTTCTGAAGGTTTTCATGTCCATGCTAACCCACTGCGGGTCTCGGCCAAGGCCCAGTTGCCCATCAATATTGTAAAGTAGCAGCGTTATAAAATTTATGGAAGACGCACAAAGGACAATTCCCTGAAGTGACCAGCCTGCTGAGAGGGGATATTGGATAAAAGGGGATTTCCCACTTGGAAACAGTGTGACATCAAGTGCCCAGCTGGGGAGACCCTTTATACTCGTGGGCTCGGAGCTTGGGGAAGAAGGAAATCTGACCTGGTTTCAAATCCCACCTACAACTGTTAATTTATTTGGTTATCTATTAACAGTCTCCTGGCAGCTTACTTTTATGTTTAAAATTAAGTGCTTGATTGATTATTTTATGGAACAGTGATGGGCTGTTGTTCTATACATAAACCAACCCATTAGTGGGCTCTCTCATTACTGATCTCTTTCCTTCTTTCTTGGCTCATTTTGTGTGCGTGTGTGTGTGTGTGTGTGTGTGCGCGCGCGCGTGCATGCACCTGAAGGTTGGGAGAGCTGGAGGAAAGGACTCTTTGTTCTGGGCTTGTATACATTCCCCAAACTACACATCCACAAGGATTTTCCAGCGTCCAAGGATTAATTCTCAGAGTCCCAGAGAATCTGTTATTATGCTGATTTCATTTTATCAAAAAATCTTAGCATAAGCTCTTAGTTTTAAAAACCTCTACTCTCCTTTTATCTGCTTTTGGAGACATCTTCAAATCTTTCTGTCTTTCTAAGATTTGCGTCTGATGGTTGGGACACTATTATTACTTTAAGTTGGGTTTATTAAGTATTAAATAGGTAGTCAGAGATATCTGTAAGGGAGAACCTGCTGACTCCTGTGCTCGGGAAGGTTTCTCGTGGTCTGGCTGCTTGCTGGTCTCTCGGCCCTTGCGGTGGACAGAGGTGGCCTACACTGGCCTGACCTCCCAGGATGTTCATCTCTAGCCATCAGAACAGTATTGTTCCAGGCTCCTCAGAGCAGCACATACAAAGCAGGATCTGACCTGTGTTCTACCTGAAAAAGGTTGGGAGACGCTGGAAAGAGGTGTCAAGGATGACAATCGAATGCACCTCTGTGTCCACAGTACCGTGTAAGAAGTAAACCGTGTTGTTCTTTTTCTAAGCTGCCCTCATTTGGGGTAGATGGTCCTTCCGATCTATAGATGAGAAGAACAGGTACAGGGACAGGTGATCCAGTCCATCAGCCCTCCCTGCTGCTTTGCCTGTCATCTTAGGAGATCCATCTTAGAAGGAAGTCCAGCTCCCTTCATCTCACAACCCGAGGGTTCATCGTGAATAAACAAGCAATCTGTACCGTGGACCATACTTTAAGTAAGAAGCGTGTCCCTAAGATTTCTATGGAAGCGGGTTTTGTAAATCTAATTACATTTTTCTTTCCTCTCCTTTTTTTTTTGTGGCCATGCTGTGCGGCTTGTGGGATCTTAGTTCCCCGACCAGGGATGGAATCTGTGCCCCCTGCAATAGAATTGCGGAGTCCTGACCACTAGACCACCAGGGAAATTCCTAAATCTAATTACATTTAACATGTATTTTGGGAGGCAAAGGAATCTAAAGGGAAGCATCAACAAAGTAAAGAATGTTTCTCTAACACACTCTCACCTCGGCTAATTTGTAAATCTGGGTTTTGGACTCAGGCTAGAACATGTCTGGGGTCAGTTGCCAGGTCTTCCTGAGAAAGAAACTGGGCTCCATTAGGCAAAAAGTAGATGGAATAATAGTCCCAAAAGCCATTATTAGAAGCTGTATAATGGTAAAGGGCATGAGGACGGCACGTTGGTGTCTGGGCTGGGGGGGGGGGGGGGTGTTAATTTTCCAGGTGGCCTTTTCGTTCTCATCCCTCCTGCAAGAATAGAAATTTCAGTTTGACAGGACCTGCTGCTGGCAGCACACAGGTAGGGTCGGCTCCCTCTGGATCCACAAGTCCTAAAAATGCGCACAACTTTTCCGAGAGGAAATCCTTATTCCATCTCATCTCAGTTCGCGAGGGCTGCTGTAACAATGTACCTCAAACTCAGTGGCTTAAAAATCCCAGAAATTTATTCTGTCTCTGTTTGGAAAGCAAGTCCAAGGTGCTGGCATGGCTGTGCTCACCACAGAGGCTCTAGGGAGGACCTTTCCTCGGCTTTTTCAGCTTCTGGTGGTGCCAGGTGTTTCTTGGCTTGTGGCTGCATCACTTCAATCTCTGCCTCCATCTTCCCCTGGCTTCTCCTCAGTGTCTGCATCTTCGCTGTCATCTCAGACAAGGAGATGTGTCGTTGGATTTAGAGCCCACCAGGGTAGTCCAGGGTGATCTCACCTTAAGATCCTTCATTACATCTGCAGGGACTCTTTTTCCAAAATGGGTCACATCCTAGGTCCTGTGGGTTAAGCCACAGACATGTGTTTTAGGGAGATCCCTTGCAACCCCCTGGAGCCCCCGTCTTGCCTTTCCCAGAAGCCTCTCCCACACGTGCCTCAGGATCTGGGATGCTCCCATCTCCTGCTTTATGGTCAGAGCATAGAAATGGGGTCCCAGGGCTGAGGTGGGTGGTTATAAGCACAAGCCTGGATTCCAACAGGACCTGGAACCCAGCCCTGGCTCCCCATGTACCAGACATGAGACCTGAGTAACCAAACCTCTCAGGATGCTGGTTCCTCATCTCTAGGATAAGAGTAATATCTACTAGCAGCTTGTTGTAAAGAAAAACCGAGACGACAGGTAAAAAGCAAATGCTGTGGACCAGAGTGATCACTCACTATGGTAGCCATTATTATGGGCTGGGAATGGAGGAACCTGGGTGCTTCCATCTTGCCTGGTCCCGGTTAGCCACGAGACCTCTGGTGGGTCCTGCCCTCTCTGAGTATCAATGAAACAGATAAAGAGGCAGTACTCTGACAAAGTGATGCCCAGCCCTTTCCAGCCACAGTGGCCTTGAACCCTCAACCAGGCAGAGACTACCCAGGAGTGCTCCGAGGCTCTGGCAGCTCTCAGTTTTGACCAGCTTTAGTGGAGTTCCTATATACCCTTAGACTGGGCTTCCAAAATAGTGTGGGGAATTTTGCAGCCCATTTAAAAATAATGTTTGCTGCTCAGTTATCCTTTGGAAAATGGTTTTGGTGGGTTGTACTTCACTTCCTGAGAAGGAAGCAGGTTATGGGATTCCTGAGTTAAAGAACAGGGTTAGAGAGCCAGTTCTTTAGTCCATTCTCCCGTGTCGAGGTACGATTGTCCAGAAACAGAGGAATCATGACAGATTAGAGGTTGTCCTGGCACCTGAGCAGAGCCTGTGCTGAGCAGGCCCTAGGAAGGCACAAGTGCGATTTGAATTTACAGATGAAGAAATCGAAGCTCAGAGAGGTGAGGTGACCTGGCCAAGGTCACACAGAGCTGGTCTTCCAACTCTCAGACCAGCATTCTTTCTTTCTAGGGTTCTTATTTCATCCACAATGACTTTTAGGTCCCACTGTTCAGGACACATTGTTATTCAACGCAGTTGTGCTCCTGTTCAGATATCATTAAAAATTTAGTCACCCCTCCCAGGGAAATGACCATCTGATGTGAAGTTAAAAGGAAAGGAGGAGGGTGGCTGTATGAGATAGAGCAGAAAGAAGATTCTTCCAAATGGAGGGTCTGCAATGAGGGCCTGGATGATCCTATATAATGTTTCCATTTCACAATAGAAGACACATTTTATTTGCAAACCAAATCTTTATTTAAAATGATAAGGCACATCTATGTTTTTCTACCCGTGGTCTAGTCTCCGAACAGAACTTTTGCTCATACGAGGTTATTGGGCAACGTTCTCAAGATCTATTCATCAGTTTCCCAGCACCAGGATCTGCTCTGGCTAAGCTAGATATCCTTTGATGTATATTTTTTAAAGAAATGAAACTGCTATAGTAATAAACAATGAGAGCACCGCCTGTTCAGCTCCCGAACTATTTGAATTGTATTTCTCATCAATTCAGAAATTAGTCTGACCTTTGCCCAGGGGCATGTGTGCCAGGTATTAAGGGCTGATGAGGGACAATCTGTGTGGTATGGGAGGTGACATCTGTTCTGCAGAACATGACCTGCTTTGTGGGGCTAACCTTTCACCTATCTGACACCTATCTGATCTTGTCTTTCTTATTGGCTGTGTGATCCACTGCCTCTCAGCCTGTTTCTGAGAACGGTTCTGGTGGCCAAGGAGAAAGCCCTTGGCCTTTGATGGGCCTCACACATCTGTCCACGGCAGGCTTCGCCGCCGGGCAAAACTTAGGAAAGGAAAATGCTTGATTTTCGAATGGTGGTGGCGTATTGACCAGCGTGTGTGTGTGTGTGTGTGTGTGTGTGTGTGTGTGTGTGCGCGCGCGCACGCACGTGCCCTTGCATGTGGATGGGTGGAGGACGAGGGGAGGAAACCAATTTATAAATCACATCTTACAAATCCTTCCATTTTGAGCAGGTTGTAAACTCATTTCTTTGCTCTTCTCAAGCTTTGGTTTATGTGTCGGGATCATGGGATTTGTGTCCCTTCTTCTGGTCTAAGTTTGGGTTTAGCAAGATGCTCCATAAAAATGTTCAGTAATTTGCATGCTCTGGGCTGATTGAGTTGCATCCTTCATATGACCATTTTTAGATGGATTGTCGCTGTGGGCCTCTGTCCTTTTGTTTTCTGGGGTTCAGAGGTTACATCAAAAACCTCCCTGCCTGCCGCCTGATGTGACCTTTGAACTCCAAAGGGCACAAGATCATGAGGCCATAAAATCAGGCACAAACACTAAAGGTGTCATTCTGATTGACCTCCGAGGACAGGAGTTTAGGGCTGGATCACATGATTCCGGGTGGAGGAAATACTGAGAGAGCAAAAAAGCAGGGAGCACTGCACATCTGAATCTCAATCCATGGCCAGGAAGGATGTGAGAGAGCCTCGGGGGAGGGACATTACGCCAATTGCTAAAAATGTCAGCTGCATCTTTCTCAGCCATTTCTGGAAGGACAGTCCCAAGAGTATGCAGCGTCCCCAATCTGAGCCTGCTGGGTGGAAGATGTTATTTTTTAATTCATCTTAACCAGGCTCACTTTTCTGTGTGCTGCCTGCCTTGGCCAGCAGGAAGGCGGCAGGAAGTTATCAGGAGAGGGTCTCTGTGCTGACATTCAGTGTTCAAGCTCTCAGGAAGGACAGCAAACCAAGGCTGAAATCTGAGAGCTGCTGCCTGCCCGGCGTGGAAAGAAGACTTCTATATTAGCCGCTGTTTTTTTTAAAAGGGGAAGAAGCACGGGCTCAGTGTCCAACCTCCCCAGAGTCTGTCATTACAAAGGGGAGAAATCTATTTGGAATAATGATAAAGGTCTCCTTGTGGCTGGCTAGCATTTCAGGGCAAACCAAAACAAACATGCAAGGGAAACTCAGCGGAGCCCTGCGGGGCCCAGGTGGAAAGTGAGGGTTCAGGCTCCTTGACACCAAATAAATTATCCAGAATATTCTAAAATCATAAATGGGCTGCTACTGATTTATGCTGAGGCTTCCAAGATCTTTCAAAAATACACGTGAGGAGCGTTTCCACTCCGCAGCGGCCTGGGAAATGCTCCACGGCAGCAGGAAGGACCGGAGCCCAGCCCGGCTCAAGACCTGCAGCTGCAAATAAGATGCCGAGGTGGGAAAAAGCCTGTAAACAGGATCAGAAGTGGGTGAGAGGGGTGTCCTTGGAGAGAGGTCAGGGTCCACTCTGGATTGCACAGAGGGGGACACTGAGCCCCATGACGAAGGTGACCCCAAGATATCTGTCCCCAGATGTTGTTCTCACACCCAAACCAAGTGGAGGGAAGGGCCGTTTTTTTTTGCGGTACGCGGGCCTCTCACTGTTGTGGCCTCTCCCGTTGCGGAGCACAGGCTCTGGATGTGCAGGCCCAGCAGCCATGGCTCACGGGCCCAGCCGCTCCGTGGCATGTGAGATCCTCCCGGACCGGGGCACGAACCCATGTCCCCTGCATCGGCAGGCGGACTCTCAACCACTGCGCCACCAGGGAAGCCCTGGGACGTTTTCAAAGGAGCAGAGATGTGTGGAAATCTGAGGTCCCGCCTCAGGGGCACAGAAAGGGACGCTCCTGGCCTGAAACTCTGACCAGGGGGCTGTGGGTTTGAGGACCTTAGAGGGCCAGGCAGATATTTGAGAATTTTAAGCTAAATACTTGAGAGTCAGCTGAAGCTAAGGAATGAGGGTCCACGAAGGGATGCTAGAGGGAGAATGGGGGGCCTGGGGGCAGCCAGTAGGCCCGAGAAGAGCCTCAGAGGGAAGAGGGCGCTCACTAGGACGGTGGGTTCTTCTCAAGCTGGGGAGGGATTTGCAAATGTGAGACAGAATGCAGGAAGGACATTTTCTCTGGAATGGCTAGGTTTTATACTTGCTGCAGGCCCTGGGCATTTAGGGATTAGCTCCCAGGAAGAGCCGAGCTGCTGCAGCAAAACTCTTACCTGTCTCTACCTCTTAGAGCAGCTGTTTTGAAGGTGGGGCCTGGTTCCACTGAGAATTGACTGAGTTTGGAGTATCTGATGCACCAATGACTTTGAAAGGTGGCGTCCGCCCAGGGATGAGACCGGGTCTCCTGTCATCTCTGATCACCTGCGTCGTCTCTTGACATCTGCTCCATCGGAGGTCAGAGGGCCCCATCTGGATCCTTGTGCTTTGTTGGATTTAGACCAGTGGCGGTTTAAAGACCCCGAGTTTCCCTGGTTGGCCTGCTAGAGAGAGAAGTCACCCTGTCGGGGAAGGGGGTAAACCCCAAGGCTGTAGGAGAGCAATGAATGGAGGATGATTTAGATTGGCTGCTGGAGCAGGTTGGAGAGAGGGCAGAGAACAGCTTCTCTTTCACAGTGGGGTGGGGAAGATGCTCCTTCAAGCGCCCACACAGCTGGTTACCTTGGTCTGTGGGCCTGCGGTGTGCTGCCTGCACACCACTGTTTGAAGCCCACCTTTCCTCAAAAGACCTGGTTAAATACCCACCCACCTCCAGGAAGTCTTCCTGGGCCAGCCAGACCAGAGTGAGCTTTCATTTCAGATCACGCGGAGTACCATTCATTCAGCGTGTATTATGCTTGGCTTCCTACTGTCAATTAAATAGACGGCACAGGGACATATGCATTTTTATGTGTATTTATCTACATCAACAACTAAATCCTCCTGCAGCTTAATTAAAGGTTCCTCCAGAGCAGGACATATGTCTTTCCTCTCACTCATCCCCCTCTCTAAAAATATTTATTGGTTAATTGATATATTGACATCTCAGGTGCACCACACATCTTCCTTGGGTGGACGTTGATCTTATTAGAAGCTTAGCAGAACAATGAGTGCAAATCCTCCCCAGCTTCCCTACTTCAATGCTCCGTGAGTCAATGGATGTGTAGAACATCCACCCAAATGACAGCACCGTCCCGTGTCACTTCCACACAGTGGTGCTCTTGGAAGGTCCAGGGCATAAGAGAATTCAGTTTTGGTGGCTGTACAGGGTGAATCAGGCCAGAAACCGGGGCTCTGACACCTGGACCCCACCCTCAGAGATTCTGATGTAAGTGGTCTGAGTTGCGACCTTGGTGTAAGTATTTCTGGCAAGCTCCCCAGATAGCTCTAATGTGTAATCAGGGTTGGGGATCACTGGTCCGTATGGTGAAGTAAGACTGGCTCCTGGCTCCTGTGTTTACCTGTTACAGTTTGCACCCACACAGGTCTGCAGTCTCTCTCAATTCCAAATCAGTGGGAGAGGACATTTGATTGGCTGAGCTTGGGATCAGGGGTCCACTTTGGTCCAATTAACCATGGCCGGGGTGGCAGTGGTAGCGGTAAAGTCATGAATTACCAACCAGGCAATCGCTACTACTTTAAATTTGGAGTCTGTTTCCCAAGAGTGGGAGGTTGTGAGCTGGGAAGACATCCCCAGAGATGACCGGTACTCCCTGTGCCATTACAGTATCAAATTGTTTTGAGGTCTGTGAGCTCTTCAAAGACAGAGCCTGTCATTTGGGGAAACCCCATGTATTAATCATCGTTTTTATTTTCTACGTGGTGTGATGCTTTGACATCTTGGGGCCTTGAAGACCAGGAAGAAATTGGCCCTCCCAGCGTTAGCTAATTCCTAGAGCTAGCAAACAACTGTCTGCAAGCATGCCTTTGATATGCAAACCAGCCAATCCCCAAGTCCATACACCACACTCACCTCCTTTCATCAGGCTCCACAGTCTAGGACATTATCCTCTGGTCCTAAATCACCCCAGGGCTGGGTACCAGAGAAGTGGGGACCACCTCTCTATAGCTCAGAGCCTGTGGAAGTTCTTCAAACTATCCAATGCCAAGCTTGCTCCACTGCTCACCCTGCCTCACCCATTCCTCCCCATGAAAACCACCATAAAGGACTTCCCTGGTGGCGCGGTGGTGAAGAATCCACCTGTCAATGCAGGGGACATGGGTTCGAGCCCTGGTCGGGAAGATCCCACATGCCACGGAACAACTAAGCCCGTGCGCCACAACTACTGAGCCCGCGTGCCACAACTACTGAAGCCTGCACGCGCCTAGAGCCCGTGCTCCGCAACAAAGAGTAGCCCCTGCTCGCCGCAACTAGAGAAACCCTGCGCACAGCAACGAAGACCCAACGCAGCCAAAAATAAATAAATAAAATAAGTAAGTTTATTAAAAAAAAAGGAAAAAAGAAAACCACCATAAAGACACTTGCCCTTGCTTTCTCCTTGCTTCTTCTGCCTCCTGACTGACCCTGGCGCTTCCCTGTGTGGCCCTGCTATGGCATGGTGTGGTGTGGCATGGCGCACACCCTCCTCTTGGGAACTATAAGGATCAAACTATCTTTTCTTTTTCATGTTTGTATTCATCCACATAACAGCCACGCAGAGCATCTTATGTAACACTTTCAGCATCCCAGAAATTTCCTCCGTACCCCTTGAAAGTCAACACCCACCCACCCGGAGGTAACCCCTATTCTGACTTCTGTAAGTTTTAGATGTTCTTGAACCTCATGTCAGTGGAACTCTTTTGCATCTGTCTTCTGACACTCAACATTATCTCCAAGATTCGTTCACGTCATTGCATGTATTTGTAGCTTGTTCTCTTTTTATTGCTGTGCAGTATTCCACTGCATCAAGATGGAATCTATAGGACTTGCTGATGGGTGTCAGAAACTGTCTTTTAGGGGCAGTTATCTCCTGATCTGTTAGCCTTGCTGAACCCGAATTAAAACCAAAATCCTTGGTACATTTTAAAACACCCCAGCACCTGGCACAGTGCCTGTCACAGAGAAGGTGAGTGATAGAAATTTGTTGAATTGAATGGGTGGACTTGGATGAATGCACGGACGGACGAGCAGACCCTTGAGAATCTAGTGGGGGCACGGCTGTGACGTGATATGCTCGATCCAGCCCGGGGGACGGATGCCCGTGCTTCTTCTCGCAAGCTCCCTTCCTCTGTCGTAAGAGGAGCCATAGGTAATTACAGTGGAAGAACAGAATGGAGGGACCACGTGACTCCCTGGAAAACAGCAATCAGACTGAAGACCCAGGGCAGAAGAAAAGACGTGAGTTCAGTGGCCGTGATCTTGTGGGAGCCCTTCTCGGTGTTTGTAAACAGAAATGATGAATGAGTAGGTTCTGACATTTATGTCACTGTGCCGGGCTTTCTGTCCCCTTCTCCTCACGTTCTCTCTCCAGGATAAAAGGTGCTTGGCACCAGAGGACTGTTTTCCCTTCCAGTCAGAACTGGGGAAACTGACAAACTCAATTCTGCTTCATTAGAGCCCTGGGTGAATTATGGGAAGTGGAGGGCAATCGTGACCGGAGCACAGTTAATGAACCCAGGACCTCCAGTGATGGATGGATGGATGGAAATGAACATTAATCTACTCTCACTTGCTCCTATGATGTCATTTTGAACCAGCTGTGAACATCACCCAGAAACCAACCTGGAGCCAGAGCAGTGATAATGGGGGTGGCGTTGCTGAGGAGAAACGTTAGCCGGATCTCAGGATTCTGACAGTTGGTCCTGCCACGAGTTCATTTAAATGCTCCGTTTAGCTCTTGAATTAAAACAAGACAGGGCTAAAACTTTAATCAATCCAGTTCAGCCGCCACACTCAGGCAAGAGCGGAGAATAAAATGAAGGTCACAGGAGAAGTCTGCGAGAGAGAATTTGACAGTCTGTGCAGATGAATGGGGGGATGCCAAGTGGCCTTTGAGATGAAAAGGAGGCCCCAGGCGGGCAGTTCCTTTAGGACAGGAGTGGCGATCTGTTGATAGCTGGTGCCAGATTCCTGGTCCCTGTTTTTCTGGAGCGTGCAGATGTGTGTGTGTGTGTGTGTGTGTGTGTGTGTGTGTGTGTGTGTGTGTTCACCGGCCCAAGTGGAAAAATAGGTAAGAAACTGCTAAAAAAGACCAAAACAAAACTCCTCTTCCATCACGTTCACCTAACTAGAGACTTATTTATGTTATTTAGCAACCACTTTCCACGGAAGGTTAGTCCATATTTTGATGTTCACGGCATTTCTCCACAGAATCTGATTGCTTTAGCCTAGATTCCTGAGCTCAAGGAAGGGGTGGGGATTTCAAAACCAGGGTGTATACATGACAGGCCAGGCCCGCGGCAGCATGAACAGCAGGGGACACGGGGGCACCAGGGCCCAAAGAGCAGCTTCTCCTCTGGACTTTTCTTAGCAACCTTCAGGCACCCCTCCACAAGGTATGGGGAGGCCCACTGTCTTCTGCGTGCTTAGGAGAGGCCCAGGGGTGGGGAGAGGACAGTGGGCTCAGAGGCCCGGCAGCGGGGAGCCAGGAAGATGCCGTGGAGACCTTGGGGACCATCGGTCACATCTGATGTGACTGCAGCCCAGACATTCTCCCCGTGACACCCACCTTCATTGCCTTGGCCCTTCATAGTCTGGTACTTAGACACTATCCTGGGAAAGGAGGAGAGAGGCCTTGTATTGAGTATGGCTGCTTCCGTCCTGCCTGCCCAGATAGCCTGATTGTGCCCGTCCTCCTCGCAACCTCTCTGACTTCGTCTCTCCCACCATCTCCCTCTCTCTCTCCACTCTAGCCACACTGGACTCCTTGCAGATCTGTCTACGCCAAGACACACTCTGTCTCAGGGCCTTTGCACTTGCTGTTCTCACTTCCTAGGACATTCTATGCCCAAATATCTCATGATGCCCTTCCTACTTCACTGTTGAAATGTCACATTTTCGGATAGGCCTTCCCTGAAAACTTATTTAAAATAATACCACCATCCATCCTGCTTAGTCCTCTTTATTTGTTTATTTTTTGTCTGCAGCGCCCTCATCACCACTGACATTATATGTATACACCTCCCCCATATATACATTTGTTTGTTTTTTTATTGTCTCTTTCCCCCTGTTAGGATGTCAGCTCCATGACAGCAAGGACTCCATCTATTTATATCTACGGTGCCCGGACAGAACGGTGCCTTCCCGGATGAATGGGCGAATCCACATAACCCCCTACTCTACTGCTCGGCTGTGCAAGGAGCACAGGGGACTGGGCTTCAACCTGCACCTCAGGGGTTCTGTCACAGACCCTCTGCCTTTGGGACCCACCGTTTAAGCCCTCTCTTCCTTCTCTACTTCTCAGCTCCCTCAGCCCAGAGAAACTTTATCTTGCCTGGGGCAGAGCTGTCTGCCTCTGACCGATCACAGTATTCTTCCAAATCTATTATTTATGCCTCAACCGTATGCCCTGAGTCCTTCAGGCCTGAGGCTTCTTAGGCTCAAAAGCCAGGCTTTGAAACACATAAAGCTTTCTCCCCTTCTTAAAACTCTAGTCTCTGCTGTTTCCAAAAGCCTATTTTGTAACACAGAAGCAAAAGCTGATTCCTTTTGCTGCATTTTGCAATGTTATCACTTTCCTAATGCAGGTCTTGTGAATGTCCCTGTGGCTGCCTGTATCAGAGGGCAGGCCAAAGGGTAAGGAAGAAGGTAGGGTTGGTAGGGCAAAACTATTATCTGCCACATACTCTATAGTAGAGGAACTCCCACTAAGTGTTACAAGTGCAAATGACCTCAGGAAAATCTCTTGAAAGGCACTTTCTAATGGGTGCTAAGGAATTAACAAACAAACGAAAAACAGTAAAACCCAGGGTTGCTGGGAATGTGCGGAAACACGATACATTGCTGACGCTGCACTCGTTTGCACCAGGATTTCTAGAGAGCAGACTGACGAAAGCATAACAAACAGGAGCTACGAAAGAGTTAAACCCCTGGTGATGCATTGGTATTGCCCCTGGTCAGCCCATCTGGAGAATATACTCGATGAGTATAAGCCAGAAGGAACAAAGGAAACAGTGTAATTTGTTCAAAGATAGTCGTAGCGTTATTTTGCAACAATGAAAACACCCAAGACAGGAGGGGGCAGCAGACTATGATCTGTTAAGATGTAGCTGCTCTAACAAACAGTACCAAGCCTTGGTGGCTTATCACAGTAGAAGTTTATTTCTTGCCACAGCACAAGCCAACGGGGGGCTTGGTTGGAGGAAGGAGTTTCACTACACCATATAGTCACTCAGGGACCCACGCTCCTGCCATTAATGGCTCCACTGTTTCCTCTCTGCATAGCATAGGTGGATGAGGGAACAAGGGCAACAGAGGACAGAAGGGGAGCTTTCATGAACCAGATCTGGAGGTCTGGAGGCAACCTTACTTCTTCCTATAGCCAGAACTCAGTCATCTGGCTGCACTTAACTGCAAGGAAGTTACATTGTTACGTGCCCAGGGTGGAAGGGCGACAGGGTTGGGTGAACACAGCAACGACTGCCACATCTTAAAATGATGTGCGTGTTGACTATGCTGACACGTGGAAATTTAAATATTAAATAATATTAAACAGAAAAAGCAGAACACAGAAGCACCAATTAGGACTAATTACTAGTAAATATATAATTGCAACTATGTAGATTCACCAACTGGGAAGTGATTTTAGAGTATTGTGAGCTTTTTAGCTCTTAGGGATCTTTTTTCCTCCTGTGAAATGCAAACATGTGATAAGGTGGAAAGACAGGGGTTGTGGAATCATGTGACTGGAAGTTAAGTTCCATTATGCTGTTTACCTTTTTGAGAGTTTTTCACGAAAAACATGGGTGCTTTTTCAATTATTTTTTTTCCTGGCTAGAAAAATAAATGCCTTTCCTTGTAGAAAATTAGAAATATATTTTTGAAAGTATATAATCATTTTTCAACTCACTGGTAACCACGGTGGACATTGCTTTCCAGTGTTTTTTCTTAGGCCTATGTTTATATATTTAAGATCTTATACTATAGACCATTTGCAGCCAGCATTTTTTCACTTAACACTATCTCATAAATATTTTCCCCTGCCACTAAAATTATTAGAAGATTAATGTCTTTATATCATTCCATTCTGTAGCTATGCCATAATTTAAACCACTCTCCTGTTGGGGGGACATTGTTTCCATATTTTATTGGTATAAATTACTCTTGAAAGAATGTCTTTTACATACATCTCAGCCTACATTTCTGATCACTTTTTAGATATTATAGAGGAATTACCAAGTCAGAGAACATGATTATTTTCAAGGTTCTTGATACTCATTGCCAAACTGCCTTCCAGAAAGGTCATACAATTTATATTCCTCTCACTTCACCTCTGTAGTGTCTAGTGCTATAAATCTTTCCATATTTTACTAATTTGATAAGCAAGAAGCTGTTATTTGGTGACTTTGTATTTAATTTCTTTGATTACTTTTTGTGGCTGAATAGCTTTTCTTATGTGTATTAGGCAGACATGTATTTTCTCTTTTGTAAATTGTCTATTCATAACCTTTGCCCATTTTTCTATTTCTTTTCCTTATTGATTTGTATAGATCTTTTAAATAGTAAGAATATTAACCTTTTGCCTGTCATGTATATGGCTAATATTTTTCCAGTTTGTTTGCTTTGCTTTTAATTTTTTAAAACTAGACATCAACATCTTTGTGTGGTATACTCTGTTAGTATTTTCCTTTGTGATTTTCCACATTGTTTGATGTTTGAAGAATTCTTCCAATCCGGGGATCAGAAATAAATATTTACCTACATTTTATTATAGCTTTTTTATAATGGGAGGGTAATATAATTTTAACACGTCTGCAATTTATTTTATTTTATGATGTGAAATGAGGATTTAGATATTTCCCACCACCAAGACAGCCAATGTTTCTAAAATCACATTTGAATAATTAATTCCTTTTTCCCTGACTTGTAATACCTCCTTTATTAGCTATGAGGCTCTTATCAAAGTGCAGATTTTAAAATCTGTAAGGTGGAAATAGTCATCTGTCATTCAGCACCCAGAGCTGTCATGAAAATAGAATGAGATAAATCTATGTGACATGGTTTCTCAAATCCTGAAACATTCTACAAATGCTTTGGTGGCTAATGAAACTTAAGAAAGAGAAAG